>NC_141150.1:84380552-84695864 GCF_053477565.2 Lygodium microphyllum | reverse complement strand
AAGTCTTTGAGTTTTTTTTACCTACTACTTGGGTTTAAAAAGCTAGTTGTCAAGGGCAAAAGTTTAGTTGCAGTTTTCTTTTGTGGTGTAATCGTAATTTGAATGTATAAAGTGCATTTAAGAGGAATGTGAAAGGAGGAAACACACTTTGAAATCCAACTCAGACTGAAAGGAAAGTTTGAAGCATGGTTCGAGATCTTGAGAGAATTTTCCAAATAAGTTCCGAACGGAAGATTGTGAAGCAAGAAACCATGGAAGTGCACCTAACTAAGGGAAGCCAGGATCTTTTGAAAGAGATCGAGGAAGAAACTATCTAAGGGTTTAATCAAAGAAGCGTTTTGCCAAGGAAAGAGCCACAATTGTTCCCTACAATCTAATGATTGAAATGTGAAACGAGAAAGTTTAACAAAACCCTCAAAAGATTCTCAAAAGTTTGTATGCAGAAGGGCGGAAAGTGTTTGACAAATTGCTTGTTAAAGACATTGTCTCATGGACTGTAATGATAAAGGCATACGTTGATAACCATGAGGGCAATTTGGCTTTACAATGTTTTGAGGAAATGAAAGAGCAGGGTATATCTGTGGATACTATCCTAGTTGTTCTCTGGTTAAAAGCTTGTGATACTACTCAAGCCTTGGAAACAGGTCGAGAAATACATGCAGAGTTGAGGAAATCAGGGCTGGAAAAAAACATTTTTGTTGGTAACATACATCCAGAGTTTAGGGCTGTTCCTATGCAATCCATAGAGTAGAGGGATGAGGATATTCAACCACCAGAGTGCTGAATTGTTGATTTACAACAAGATTTGAGTAATGCAGAGGATCATAATGAAGCCAGGGTTGACATGAAATACAAGACTGTGGATAAGAAGGTGAAGCCGGTAGCTGTACCGCTTCCACCTGACAGTGATCAGCAAATAGAGAGGGCTGCCAAACAGTTAATTTTCAACAGAGACTCTTGCTGAATTAAAAATTGAAAATGGTGATTTCTTGCTACCCACAGAGAAGCAATGCTTTCAGCATATGCTTGAGTGACATGGAAGGGGGTTTGCTTTTTTCTCGCATGAGATTGGATGTGTGAATCCAGATATTGTTGCTCCTATGGTGATCTTTACTATTCCTCATAAACCATGGAACCTCTAACCTATTCCAATGCCTAAGGCACACCTGCCAAAGTTAATTGACTTGTGGAATGAGAAAATCAGGATGGGAATCCTAGATCCGTCATCTGCACCATACTCAAATAGGTGGTTTACGGTTCCAAAGAAGAATGGTACTCTCCGATTTATACAGGACATGCAGCCAGTAAACATAGTTATTATCAGAAATGTTGGTATAGGTCCAATTGTGGATGAGTTTGCAGAAGCAGTTGCTGGACGTGACATCTATTCTTTAGGTGATCTGTATTCGGGATATGACCAGTTTCAGCTGGCTTTGGAAAGCAGGGACATAACCACTATGAGAACTCCTATTGGGCTTGTCAAGATGTGTACCTTGCCTCAAGGTGCCACTAATTCTGTTGCGCATATGATGAATGCCATGCATAAGGTCCTTCGTGAGTATATACCTCAGCTTACCATGCCTTTCTTGGATGATGTGCCCATTAGGGGGTGTGCAGAAGAAGAGAAGAATGAGAGTCTAAATGAGCAGGGATGCAGATACTTTGTGGCTGATTATATTTCAGCTTGTGAGAAGATTTTGGCCAGGTTAGAAGAAGTGACCTTGACACTATCAGGGCAAAAATCTGTTTTTGGAGTAAATGAGGTTGTCATTGTTGGACATATGTGTGGGTATTATGCCAGGAAACCTTCACCTGAGAAGGTGGATGCTATAGGCAAGATTACAGAGTATTGTTCTACCACTTCAGAGGTACGGAGATTCATTGGAGCCTGTGTGTTTTACATGATTTGGATTTCCCATTTTACACACATAGCAGATTGTTTATATCAGCTGCTTCGAAAGGGGCAAAAATTTTATTGGGATGAGAGCCACACTAGAGCCATGCGAAAATTGAAGAAGTTATTGCAGATTGCTCCTACTCTCAGGAAAGCAGATTATAATTGCGGAAGGCCTATTGTATTGACAGTTGACACTAGTCCAATTGGCATAGGTTGGGCTGTGGGTCAAGATGATGCAGATGGAAACATGTATGCTATTCGGTTTGGGGCAAAAGTCCTAAATGAGAGACAGAGGAGGTTTCTGCAAATCAAGAGGGAATTATTGGGAATTGTTATGGCTTTCAAATGTGACAAGGAGTACTTTATTGGAGCCTCAGTTGTGGTAGAGACAGATTGCTTGCCATTGATAGGTATGATTATGAGTTGCTCTACTTCGGATATAGCTATGCTGAGATGGATTGCATACATCAAGTCATTAAATCCAGAATCTAAACACATAGCAGGGAAGGATAATCCAGTGGCAGATATGCTGTCTAGAGCCAGATATGATGATGAGGAGACACTATTTGCAGAAGAGGATGATGCAAAAATTTCAGTCGCTATGGTTGATCATGTTTGTCATGTCTATGATATTGTGGCTTTTATAGAAGAACTCTATGTTGGAGATTGGTTGCAAATTGGCAAATATCTTAGTACCCTAAGCAAAAGAGATGAATGGACAGATAAAGAGTTCAAGAAGATAAGAAGAAAAGCCTATGGTTATTTCATGAAAGATGGATTTCTTTGGAAGCACCCGAAGAAAAGAGGTGGATTACCATTGCGGGTTGTCTGCGATAAAGAGACCCAGTTACATGTGATGAGGGAGTTTCATAAGAGTCCTTGGGCTGGTCATAGAGGAGTGTGGGCTACTTATGAGAAAATCAAGGAGAAATATTGGTGGAAAGACATGTACAAAGATGTTTCTCACTTTGTAGAGACTTGTAGAGACTATCAGATGTATTCCGTAGTGCGTCATCGAGATGAGCTTCATCCGACCTATCCACTATGCGTTCATTACAAGTGGGTAGTTGACTTGGTTACTATGCCAATGGGTCTATGGCAGATGAGGTATATTGTTTTGGCTAGAGAGGATCTTACCAATCATGTTGAGGGTAGACCTTTGAGAACGAAGACCACTAGTGCAGTGTGTAAGTTCTTATTAGAAGAAATTTTCTGCAGGTATGGCTGTGTGGGTAAGGTCACTGCAGATCGTAGAGAATTGGATGCAGATGAAGCTAGGGAGTTTTTCTCTCAATTAGGAATCAAGTTGACTCTAACCACATCATATAATCCAGAGGAAAATGGAAAGAGTGAAAGAGGGCATCCGCCGATAGTGAAAGCATTAGCCAAAGCATGCAGAGGAAGGTTTGGAGAATGGCCGAGACTTCTACCATTTGCTTTGTGGGTTGATCGTACGACTCAGTGTTACCACAGGATATATGCCCGCAGAGTTGATGTATGGTCAGGAACTGATTATGCCGACTGAGACTTGTGCTTTGACTTGGTCAGTTTTACCTTGGCAAGAGGATTTGATGAGAGAGGAACTTTTAGCTCTTCGGATTTGGTAGTTGGAGAGAAGACCAGAGGATATTCAACTAGCTATTGACAGGTTGAAGGTTGCTAGACTAAGAAATAAGGACAGGTTTGACAACAGGCATCGATTGCGGCCTAGAGCAATAGAAGAGGGAGACTGGGTATTAGTCTTTGATAGCAGCCTTGAAAACTAGCATACTGCACTTCGGAAGATAGTGAAAAGATGGTTTGGGCCGTACATAGTCAGACATGTCTTTGATAATGCAACATATGAGCTAATAGAATTGGATGGGACAGTGCTTAGAGTGCCTATTGCAAGAAAAAGAATCAAGATTTTCAAGAAAAGAGATGATGAGGATTATGCATTGGAAGAATTTGCAAGAGAAGAGCAACGAGAAGAAACTCCAATAGAAGAGACAGATGATATGACAGATAATCTTGCTGATATACCGGAAATACACAATGAAGAGATTGATCTATTCGTGGATCTTGATGATAATGATCATGGATAGTTGGCCCATCCGGAGGATGCACAGGATCAGAGGGGGTGGATGTCGTACTACTGTGCATTCGAGGTGTGGAATCCACCAAAAAGTTGTGTGTGACATTTGTTACTTTGTACATACTTAGTTGTTGTGTTTGCATTTTTGTTTTGCGTGCCAGTATAGTGGAGAGGGGTTTGGAAGTGAATATATTTGTGGGAAGCATAGTGGTGGAGATTTTTGGGAAGTTTGGCTCAGTTTCAGAAGCACTAGAAGATCGATTACCATCTACCTTGGATCTTGCAATGGAGGTGAAGAGGAAGAAGAAAGATTGAGCTTGTACATTCAAACTTTGCAAGGGGTTGTTGTTCATAGTCTTAAGGGGCACAAAGATATCGTGTATTGTGTGGCCTATTCAAGGGATGGTAAAAGATTTGCATCAGGAGGAGCGGACAAGACAGTGATTACCTGGATCTATAAAGCCTCGGGCATAGATCTGGCCAGATTTGCTAGTAGATCAGTGAACTACACTTGCAATCAATTTGTTAATAATGCAAATATATGCTGAAAGTATAAATCAAGTGAAGGCCATTTTGCAGCATATGTGGAACATGGCCTTGGTGATGAGGCACTAAAATGTTCTCAACAAATGCAACTTGAAGGTTGCAGCCTTGATCCCATCACATTCGTTTCCATCTTGAAGGCATCTAGTATCACAGGAGCTCCAGAAACAGGTTATCAAATACATAGAGAAGTAATTACTAGGGGATTTGGAACAGATGTGTACATGGGCAGCACATTGGTAGACATGTACATCAATTGTGGATCATTGGCAGAGGCATGCCAAATTTTTTATGCACTACCTGTTCAAGATGTAGTTGTCTGGTCTGCATTGATTGCAGGATACGCTGAACATGGTCTCAATGAGGAAGTACTGGAATGTTTCCAACATCTACAGCTGGATGGTATTTCTGCAGATGCTGTCACATTTATTATCTACTTGAAAGCATGTGGCAGTAGAGGAGCTGTAAAAGCAGGTCGAGAGATCCATGCTGAGATCAGGAAATCAGGATTAGAAACAGATCTTTTAATAGGAAACACGCTGATAGACATGTATGGCAGATGTGGGTTGTATGCAGAAGGGCGGAAAGTGTTTGACAAACTGCTTGTTAAAGACATTGTCTCATGGACTGTAATGATAAAGGCATATGTTGATAACCATGAGGGCAATTTGGCTTTACAATGTTTTGAGGAAATGAAAGAGTAGGGTATATCTGTGGATACTGTCCTAGTTGTTCTCTGGTTAAAAGCTTGTGATACTACTCAAGCCTTGGAGACAGGTCGACAGATAAATACAGAGTTGAGGAAATCAGGGCTGGAAAAAAACATTTTTGTTGGTAACACATTGATTGGCATGTATGGGAAGTGTGGATCAGTTGCAGAAGGACGAGAGGTGTTTGATCAGTTGCTTGTTTGAGATGCAGTGTCATGGGCTGCATTGGTTGCATCTTATGCTCAGCATGGGCTTGGTGCATAAATTTTAGATTGTTTTAAACAAATGGTAGTGGAAGGTGTGTCTATGGGTGCCGTTTAATCTCGCAGAACAACAGGGGATTATCAATTGCGATCCCAGCAGAATTGGGGATTCTTTCCTTCTTCTCCTCTGCTACTACTGATCAGTAGAGGATTCCTGAACGTATTGTCCATGCCAGAGGTACCAGCGCAAAGGGCTTCTTTGAAGTGACTCATGATATTTCACACCTCATATGTGCAGATTTCCTACGTGCTCCTGGTGTGTAGAGACCATTACTTGTCAGGTTTTCAACTGTGATTCATGAGCGAGGCAGTCCTGAGATACGGTTTTGCTGTGAAATTCTACACTAGAGAAGGAAACTTTGACATGGTGTGGCAAATGGTCCAAAATTGTTCGAAAGCTTCCAGATCCTAAAATTCAGTGCTACTCCTGTTGAGAAAGAAGTCCTCTTTATGCTGACTGTTCTTTCTTTCAGCAAATGAAAGAGCTATCTGCACTTCTAAGTGGCAGAATTTTGGCAAAGTGCCAGGAGGAGTAAAAAGCAAGGACAGATTATGATGTGGAAATTACTGAACAGCCATAACAGATTCTACTTCCAGATGATAACTGCCAATGATTGATACAATGATGCTGATTGATGCATTACTTCTGGTTTTGATTAAACACTCTTTCTATAGTAATCTTCCACTGCTTGCAACCAAGTTCTGCTTCACCAAGGCTTAAACAATTGGGTCAAACCTTTGGAATTGTGCGAAATTGACAATTACCTGCATGTTTACCACTCATTACTTCCAAAACCCCTGAGAAACCATTGATGGATCTGGTCTGATTTGCCATTAAATCACTCTTCTGTACCTGAATACAAAGATGTCTTCTTGATCCTATTCCAACCTCTTAGATCTTAGTTCAGATTACTTTGTTCCTTTTGGGAGAGACAGGCTATTTATATGACATGAGTTTTTGTCAAGATGTTTATTGGAGATGCTCCCAATCAGATGTAGCTGATTGTATGTCTCATATTATCTGAAATTGAGCTTTCAAATTGAATCTGATCTCACTAGATTGATCTTCTATCCTGAAATTAGACAAGGTCCTCCGTGGTTGTGACTTTGCTTTCGAAAACCCTTCGACAGCGCCTCGACTAGTATGTGGTGCATTTCGTGCTCACACATGCATCTCTGCAACAATCTGTCTTGCCCTAGCTGATAGAGTTGGCCTATTATTAACTAATAGGGTTGGATTTTGAGAATCAGTCGCCTCAGTCAGGCCTTTTCTATGGGTTGGTCAAGTAGTCTATACTCAAGCACTTGAACCATGTTGTATGCCTAGTATGGCATCAAGTTGGTTCTAAACACGTCTCTTTCGCTAGTAGATAGGGTGTATAGATGTGCATCTAGCAATTTGTCTCCAATGCCCTATCATCTAACGACTTCTCACCTGGGTATGTAAGACATATGATTAGCCATATAGTGTTTCTTTCCCTTACGTACGATGAAAAAGAAGTCAAATTCAAGAAGCAAAAGTAACCGTCGAGCTATATGCATCCTATAGCGCAAGGTTTGTTTACTAGATACAGCAAGGCTTGCTGGTCAACAAAGAAAATAAAGGGCATAGCCAGAAGATAATGCTGAATTTTCTTTATGAAAAACACCATCACTAGCCCCTCTCCTTTGTTTGTGTGAGTAATTCATTTCTGTATAACTATGAGTTATTTGCTAGCAAATTTTAGTAGATAGTCGAGATTGTGGTCACCAAGCTAGCACAACACAGCTCCTAGTGTGGATTTCGATCACCAGGATGATTGTCCCTCTTGGTAGCAGCGTTTAACTTCTTGTAGTTGACGCACACTCTAATCTTTCCATTCTTCTTCAGTATGGTCACTATAGGCGAGACCCAATCTGTGTGCTCAATCTCATAAATGAAACGTGCCCTTAGCAGCTTGTCAATTTCTTTCTTGATAGAGTGAGCATGCTTGGGATTCATAGGGTACGATCGCTACTTTTGATCAGCATTGCATCGGGGGTCATGGGGATATTATGAGGTACGACACTTGGATCTACCCCTTTCAGCTCATCGAGGGACCAAGCAAAGACATCCATGTACTCTCACACAAGAGGGCAATGAGACTTTCTTCCTCTTCCTTGGTCAAGGAATCCGCAATAAAGACAAGTGAGGGTATCTCCCCTTCCTTAGGGAGATTAACCTCATTGACTTTGGTTAGCACCTCTATTAGTTCGCTTGCTTGCCCTTGTCATTTGGCTCCTAGCAAGATCACTACCCTCTTGCCTTTCTTAAACTTAGTAAATTGCTTTGGCAAGTCTTGTGGTTTCCTTTGATCTTCAGCCTGTATATCCCTAGACTACTTGTGTTGTTCTTCCTTCAACCTTCGACGCCTTAGGTGGAGTGGCAAGTCCCCTTTGGTGCATCTGGTCTTAGGTGGTTGTGGCACCTCAAGATCATTGTGTGAACTTATCTCTGACTCATCACCGGTCAACTTGTACAACAACTCAAATTTGACAAGAGAAATTTCCTATGATTTATAGAAATTCAAAGAATAAAGAGAATTTGAACTCCTAAGGTGTTAGAAGGTTGAGTTTTATTGGGTATCCAAACCAACAAGCATTAACCAAATCTTTGTACAAGGTCTTCAAAAACCCAAAGTTAGGGGTTTTTAGGATTTTCACAAAAAGCATCACACCATAAAGGTGAAGGAAGTGAGCCCTAAAGTGAAAGCATGGAGCAGAAGCAAGAGCTATGGTGGAAGAAGCAAGAGTAAGAGAGAGAGACACACATAAGATATGGGAACTCTACTAGTCACAATGTGTGATTACTCTTTCCTTTATTCAAATGTCATTGAAAGAACAAAGAATGAAGTGACAATGTGATGAGTATCCACCACTTGCAATGTATAAGTGTGCGGGTATGTAGGTACTGCCAGTGTAACTAATATACGAGTGGCTAGACATAGGCACCTTTATCCCCAACAACCTTCCACTTAAAGGAAAGTTTTCCCACTAATGAGGAGAGAATAAGAAAAAAGTGACAAAGTACAAATCTACATTATTACCACAAGATGAGAAAAGACGTCATCTCATCCAATGGCCATCAACTTCCTAAGGAAGGAAAAATGCTCCGTCGCTGCTGCTGAGAGACTTTTATTGAGCATATCTCTATGATTTTGATTACTTGAGATCTTGACAAGCTCAATAAACTTATCCTCAATGACCTCTTGAATAAAGTGGTAACACACCTCAATGTGCTTCATTTTCACATGAAAGACTGGATTCTTGGCTGAGTAAATAGCACTCATAGAACCTGAATATAGTGTAGGGATTGCATCAATAATACCAAGGTCTTTGCCACCACTAGATAGCCTAAGGAAAGGCTTCCCTTGCAAGTCTTAGTGGCAGCAATATAATCTGCCTCTATAGTAGATAGGGCGATGTATTTCTGCACCTTCGACATCCAAGAAACAACACCTTCAGCAAAGATAAAGACATAGCCAAAGGTGGACTTCTTCCTGCTATCTACATGTCCTGCACAATCAAAGTTAATTTATCCCATGACTCCTATATCCTAGCCACCATAATAGATGCACATAGCTGTTGTGCCCTTTAAATATCTTATAATATCCTTGGTAGCATCCCAATGCCATCTTCCAGGTGTAGCCATATAGCATGTCACAACTCCCATTGCAAATGCTATGTCACACGATGAGTGTTGCTAGTGTCCACCTGGGTTGTAGAGCTAGGTGTGGATATGGTGGTGGTAGTGGTGGCCACCAAGAGAGTAACGTCATATTCATTCAACATTTGGTGGATCTTCTCTGGGAAACCTCCCAGATCAAGCTCCTCATTACGTGCGCGATCTAAGATGTATCCTCTGTGCCCCAAAGGGTGGGGTTCTACACTCTCTCAACCAGTTGTTTCTCCCCAAGCCTTGCATTTGTACAAAAGGCATCTTGGCCATCTCAGCCTTCTACTCATCACATTGTGGAAAATCGGCTTGACTAACCTTCATGTGAGAAGGTAAAAGACAACCAATCCTACATATGAAACTGCTCAAGGACCTTTTGGATGTACTCCTTCTGCGATAAGTAGAGGATCCCCTTAGAGAAATTGTGCGTAATGTGCATCCCAAGAATATGTGAGGCCTATCGCATGCCCTTGATTTCAAATATCTTCTTAATTTGACCTTTCAAGGCATTCAACTCATCATGAGCTCTCCCAACAATCGACATATCATCCACATAAAGGATCAAAATCATAAGGTTGTCATTACGAGCCTCACATAATACCACTAGAGAGTTGCTATTACATATGTTTAAAGGAGAGGAAAATACAAAGTAGAGAATGGTGGTTGGTTCTCGGCGTGCCGACGGGTGGTACTTCTCTACTTTTCCTCATTTCTTTCACGTGCTTCGCTTGAATGCAACGATTCTTCTTTTTCTTTTATTTCCTTATCTGTATTTATTACTCATTCTCCTATTTCTATGTAGCTAGGATGAATCAATCCAAATGCTTACAAGGGCCTTCTGACCTCAAAATTGGCGAGGCGGGTATTGCATTACTCGGTGTCTTTGTATACGCAAATGGTTACTTCAGGTACAATGCATGCGGCCTCTTCGTAGGAGGCAACTCAACCATCCATCTGTTTTTATGTATGAGTCAAACTAAAAACAGAAAACGGTGGGTGGGATCGTTGGCCGTGGCCGGGCAGCTAGGGGGGGGGTCAATTTTCTTCATTTCTTTCTTTTGCTTCCTTATTTTTTTATTAATTATTACTTTTCTTACTCTTCTCTTCTTGTGGTTTGTTGTTGTTGTGCTGTTCCGTTCGTTGTTATGTTAAGGTAAAGTAAGGTGGTGGCAGGGGGCCGTCCCAAGCCTCCCGCGACAAGGCCGAGCATCCCCGTCCATGCCTTACCCCTCGCGAGAGACAAGCTCTCGGACGGCGGGTGGCATGGAGAGCTCACTCGGCCAACGACGACTCCGTTGCATCGTATCTCCACCAACGCGGGGTCTGCAACAAGGAGAGCCCACCGGGGACAGACGAGGTAGGCGACGCTGCTCTCCGCACAATTTATACGCAAAGCCCGGATTGCACGCCGTTGCATGTGGGATACGCGGGATGCAACAGTGTTGAAGGATAAGGCATCCTACCATCCCACGTAACGAACGGTGTTATATATGGGTTCGTTGCGAGGCTTTAAAGAGCTAGTTGTTAAGGGCAAAAGTTTAGTAGCAATTTTCTTTTGTGGCACAATCCTACTACTTTGAATGTATAATGTGCATTTAAGAGGAATGTGAATGGAAGAAACACACTTTGAGATCCTACTCAGATTGAAAGGAAAGTTTGAAGCGTGGCCCAAGCTGTTGGGAGAATTTTCCTAATAAGTTCCAAAGGCAAGATTCTCAAGCAAAATGATTGCATAGTCAAATCCATGAGCTATAGCCACCCAATGTCCATCAACTAAAGAAAAAGATAAGAGTGCGCTTAATGGTGTATGGGCAAGTAGATGTAGCACCAGCACAAAGAGAATGAGAGAATGTGAGAGATGAATCCAAAACTAGCAAAGTATGTTAATGACATAGGACAAAGGCAAACAAAGATCTTAAAGAACAAAAGAAAAGGCTAAAAATGATGCAAAGAAAAAGGAGACAAAACTAGAAGCTCCTTGAAAACGTTGTCATGCGGCTAATATACCCCTAGGAGAGGGTGAAGAAGACTATAATTTATGATATGATTTAAGGGAAAGAAGAGCTAATATATCTTTCTCTTAGCTCATGGAATTATATCCAAGATGCACAAGTCAATGGAAAAGGTTGATAAACCCGAAAGCCAAAGAAAAAAAATGAAAGGAACAATCAGAGTGGTAAGTGTAGAAGAGCTTCCCAATATATTGTTGAGATATTTTGCAATCACACCTACTTCAGTCCCTTTGTAAGGAGCAATGAGGGCTCATGACCAAAATCCCATACATGCACGGTAGGAGAAAGTGCCACCACTCAATTCCTATAAAGCATTGTACTTGCACTCGTTTTCTAATGCAATGATAGTACTCTTTTCTTTCCAGTAAAGTGTCTATGTCAATGTACACACACAAGCTTGTGTTTATGAGTCCAAGTCTCAATCTTGGAACCTAATTCAGTTGTGTGACAATTTTTCCTTGTCTGGGTCAATGTCTTCATGAGTTTCTTCTTCCTCTTTCAACCTCCATAGCTTTCGCAACTGCCATGCTCTAGATCCCGCATATTTTAATACGGTATCAGAGACCAGCTGGGCATGCTCCTCCAGCTCCATTCTACTCTCATCTAGCTTAGCTTTAGCTTAGTCCATATCAAGTCTAGGAGCTCATCTCCCACTCCTTCTTCTCCAAATTTCGACCTTGTGGTAGCTATAGCCACCCTGCACATATCTTGCTTCAAGCCCTTACAACTCTTCAATCAGAAGAGATCTTGATAAACTTTCTTTTGGGTAAGGGTTGCTTTGCTCCTAGAGCTTCTCTGTATCACCTCAGAACTTGACGTTGCCATGTCCACTAATCAACATTGTCATTTTTCTCAAGATCTATCATGTGGCCTCCATAGCCAAGCAATATCTAGGCATCTTGGAGCCTATGGATCTCACACTACAAGACACCATTCATCATGATGTCTTCTTGGGAAAACTTCCTCAGCATCAGGCGCATCTCTATGGCACATCATGCTGCAACATTGGCCATCATATGCTTCAGCATTGCTGAAGATTCGCCACGTTGTCAAAATATGTGCCCATGTTGATCGAATGCTTTGATCCATCTCTGTGTAGCACGATTTTAGTTGCCATCATAGGAGAATGATAGCCCATGAAGTAAGCTTCATCTTCATATAAGAAATTTTCAGAATGATCAAGTATAGCTCCCACAATCAGTAAAAAACCAAGGCTGGGTCAAAACCCCAATCTAGGAAGCCATAGCAAAACTTCACCAAGCTCAAAAATCTCATCATTTTCTCTCTCTTGCCACCTGGAACAAACCACTACCACTCCAATCTACTATCCTAGTATCAAATCAAGGAGGAGAAGAGCTTGGATTCATTGAGGAAGATCAACGACCCCGAACTAAGAAGATTTGAGTTCCCATACATAGTCTTTACATAGTGTGTTTTCAGTGTCATTACTTGTGTCTCTTGATACACTATAATTTGCTCTTTCACAGATAAAATCTAAGAATTCTAGAGTTATTTCTATTGCTCTAGCCATCTAACATGGGCAAAGACTCTCCAACTTCTCGCTTCAAAGGATTCGGGTTTCATACATTGCAGACCCGCATTAAACTCATCCTGATGAAGAAGGGCCTCTGGGCCATTACTACTGGAAAAGAAAAGAAGCCTCGTGATATGGACCTTGCAGTCACTTGGAAAAAGAATGATGATAATGCTCATGCCATTATGAAATTGGAGCTAGACGATAGCTATATCCACCATGTGGATAATTGTGACACTTCACAGGATACATGGAAGAGATTTGACACCTTGTTTAGTGCATAATCTAAACAATCAAAGTATGGTCTCCTGATTGAGATTTCCAGGCTTGAAATGAAGTCCAGAACATCACTTGCCACACATCTGAATTACATGGAAGGACTTCTAACCCAACTTGCAGGAATCAACATTAAAATGGAAGATTTTTTTTTTCCTCAGTGCTCTACTTAAAAGTTTACCTCCTGAATATAATAATATATCAACAACTCTAATCAATATGCCAAACCCTGAACTTGTTGATATCCAAGCATCACTGTTAGAGGAGGAAAAGAAGCTAAAAATTAAGGAAGAACCAAGCATCTCTTGAGATGAACATGCATTATATGTTGGCAACCAGGTACAAAGGCAAGAGGGATCAACTCTTTTGTGACTTCTACAAAAGGACCGAACACACTAAGAAGTTTTGCCAAGCCAGAAAGAGGTCCCAAAAGGCCTATCTAGTTGCAGTCAAAGAAGAAGAAGAAAACGGACCAAAGAAAGAAGAAGAAGAAGAAGATCACTAGGAGAAGGACAAACCTCATCAGTCCTTCTATTCAGATAGACTTTTTTAGCTTTGTATTTCCTAGCCCTAATGCTTCAGACATAAACTTGTAAACTCCTCAGTTAGCCTTCTACTACAGCCTCTGTACACTTTGTGAGGCCCCTGCTACAGCCTCTAGATGACCAACCATGTTTGTGGTATCCATACTTAGCCTTTTCTGTGATAGCCTCTGGTGTTTTGCCTTGTTTATGGTGTGCCAACAATTTGCAGGTGTTGCTCTCACTAAAGCCTCTACACACTTTGTACTTCTAGTTGTGATTGAGGAGGAGTGTTGAGATATTTTGCAATCACACCTACTTTGATCCCTTTGTAAGGAGTAGTGAGGGCTCAGGACCAAAATCCCATATGCACAATTAAAAAAAAGGGCCACCACTCAATTCCTATAAAGCATTGTACTTGCACTATTTTTCTAATGCAATGATAGTACTCTTTTCTTTCTAGTGAAGTGTATATGTCACTGTACACACACAAGATTTGAAATAAGTGTTTACCAGGCACCTATTAAGGTAAATTGTTATATAATTCTATATGGTTTAGGATCATTTCCTTTGATATTAGAGAGGTACTATCTTAGAAATACATGAGTGATATGAGATTTGATAACAATATACGACAAATGTAGAGTGCTAAGAATATTTTATATGACAATAAGAAAGAAATTCACTCAAGATTATATAGAAGAGAAAGGGGATTTGTAAAGTTCAAGAGAAGAAGAAAAAGAAGATCAAAGCTCCGAGATCAAGAACCCCGATGTTTTTAGATATGATCAATGTCGCACCCTTGTAAGGTGCCACCAAAGGTCCATGGTGCTCTAAGATGTAACGTCCCCATTATGAGGAGAAGCCATGTGTGAGCATAGACATTTGTTGGGTCTTGACTTGTATATCAGATGAGGTCTATATGATTAGATGGCAAAAAAGTGACCTTTGTGGATCTAGCCTTTGGGTTAGATAAAGTAGTTATGATGGTAACAACTAGAGGCACAATCAATCGAGTTTCCAGGTAGGTGTGGGAGTTATCAGGGACCCCTATTTTGGGATCCAAGGACCACCAAAGTGGTCCTTGGCGCTGGGGGGATCTTAGGGGGGTCAACAAGCCCCTTGACAAGGATCGAAGAGTAGCACCGTTGGCCCCTTGGTCCAACAGTAAATAAAATATTTCTTGGAATATTCCCTAGCCGACTAATGAAGCTTCATAATATGGTTGGACATGCCGACTAGACTACCTTTCCCATCATAAAAGCAAAGGCCTTCGTCTATCATTTGTTTGGATCACCACCTAAGCCTCATAGTGGAAGCACAAGGATGACTAAATCTATCTTTGTGTCAATTAGTTTAAAATTAAAGTACTTTTTTAATTCTCATAGTTGTTGTATGTTCTCTACTCCTTGCTTAGATTTTGTTTGTTACATCGTGTAATTTCTACATGGTAGGGGCCTCTAAGGAGTAAAGAGTACTTGAGAGGCAAGGGCTTCAATATGAAAGATAAGAAATGTCATTTGCTACATTAGGTAGTGGTGTTGGTATATCAAGTGGTAGTGGTATTATATCGATAATTCAAACACTTAGGATTGGTCCACTAGCCTTCAATGAAGGCAAGTTAGATGGTAGAAACTACACTTTGTGAAAGTTTAAAGTTACAACTATCATTGATTCTTATAAGCTTCTTAAGATAATGATGAGGGCATACCCAACACCGCAACCCATCCCTGGCCCATCAAATTTGAGTATCATGATTCCTCCAAATACAGATGCATTGTGTGACTTAGTTACACAGTATTCTGACTTTATTTTGACCTTGATTCAGCATACAACCAAGGCATCAAAAGCTTGAAACATACTGAGGAGCAAATAGAAAACACAAAATCAAGCATAGATTTAAAACTTGAGACTCGACTAGCAGTAGAGAAGTTTGCTAAAGGAGAGACAGATGAAGCATTCATTATTGTGATCAAGAATTTATGTGACCAAATGGTTAATGCTAGAATATAAAAGACTAGTGAGGAGCTAGATTAGAGATGTCTTCAAATTTTCCCACTAAAGTTTAATGGATGAGCAACTACCCTAAACACTCAAGTGAGATTCCAAGCTTTGATGTTTAAGGAATTTTGTACACTACAAATGGAGGAGGAGTTGCAGGTAAAAGCACGAGAGGATAGCAATAGCGAAAATGCTGCATTATCTACAAATGAAAGGCAAATGTGATTTCTCTACCAATGGTGACAAAAAGAAGAAGGGTGGAAAGAAAAAGGTGTTGCATTTTCTATGAACATGAAAGGAAAAGGTTATTTCTCTACCAACGGTTACAAAAAGAAGAAGGGTGGTAAAAAAAAGTTTCAAGAAGAGTGCTTTTGCTACAAGAAGTAAGGATGTGCGATTGTAGATTGCGTGTTAATAAGGCAAATGAAAAGAATAGCACCCTGAAGACTAAAGGAAAGGAGAGAAGTCAATATGGCTGAAGAAGAGTTGGAGTTATTCATGGCAAGCATTGAGACCATTGACTGATGGGTATTGGATAGTGGTGTCTCTTGTTGCATGACCAATAAGAAAGGTCTGTATAGTTCTATAAAGCCTTTGCAAGAATCCATTACTATGACTGTTGGAAATAATGCAAAATGCCCTACTAAGGATATAGGTACTTTTTTCTTTATTTTTCAAATGGTGATTTCAAAAATCCTTCATTGGCCATGAGGTGAGGTTCATTAAGACAAGTGCAAAAATCATTGACAGTTCTGGCAAAGCTATTGGCAAAGAAGAAATAAGGAACAACATATATTAGCTTAGTGCTCTTACAGCCAGCATTGGTGTGGGTGCAAGTAAGCTTCGATATGAAAGATTTGGTCACATTGATTTTGCAGTGTTAAAAGAGATGCATAAGCAATGTATGATTACTCACCTACTTGCACTAACTGAAATGAAGGACAAGAAAGCAAGATTATAGTGAGGGATCCTCTAGAGTTAGTGCATGTTTACTTTTATGGTAAAAGGCTTACACAAGCATAATTTGGGAGGATCCTCTTGTTTTATGTTGATTGTTGACGGCAATAGTAAGAATATGTGGGTGTAAATCCTTTGTGATAAGGCTCAAGCTTTTAGTAAGTTTAAAGGATGTCTAAATTTTGTTGAGAATGAAATAGGGCAAAGTGTGAAGAAGTTTAAAATAGATGGTGGTACTGAGTTCAAATCAAAGGATCAACTTGAAGTCTTGATCACGTACTAAACACATTCAAATCCAGTATCACTATGTGAATGACTTGATCGAGGATGGGAAGTAAAGCTCATATACTATCCAAGGAAGGATAATGGAGGATATATCTTCATCAAAGCTCTTATACAAAGGATCTGTTTCGAGTTTATCTTTAGAGACTCACCATTAGGCTGAGGATATAGTTCAAGGACATTGAGGGGGGATATTAGATATCCTCAATGGTAACCTTCATAAGGTGCCACATCAATGGTCCATGATAGTCTAAGTTATAAGGCCCCCATTATAGGGAGAAGACATGTGTGAGCATGAATATTGGTTGGGTCTCGACTTGTATTTTAGATAAGGTCAATGTGGTTGGATGGCAAAAAGGTGATCTTCTAGGCTTTGGGTTCGATAGAGTAGTTATGCTAGTAGAAACTAGAGTCATAATGTATTGAGTTGTGGGGTGTGGAACTTATTAGGACCCTTATTTTGGGGTGTCAAGGTAGTGCCCAAAGTCCGCGGCCATCAATAGTCCAGGGAATTTTCCATCGCTTATTGGGGGAGGTTCATAATATAGTTGGAGAGGCTGATCAGACTATTCTCTCAAGCTATAAAAGGAAGATCCCTCCAAAGCTATCATCAATCTATATTTCAACTAGTTAGAGTTCTTCCACCTATCCTTAAGCTCTTCACCTATTATCTATATAGATCACCGTCTATGCTTCAAAGTAGAAGCACATGGGTGGAGAGAGCCATCTCTTTGTATTAGTTTGTTTGAACTTAAAGCAGTTTTTATTCTCCTTATATTTGTTATGTGTTCTCTACTCATTGCTCAAATTCTGCCCGTTGTGCCATGTAATTTCTATAGATGTTTCACCCCTTGCTGTAGAAATAAAATTGAAGTATGAAATCAAAGGACGAGGAGGTGGGTAAAGTCGACGTCTCTCTAATGATATAGAGAAGAGGGATAAATGTAATTGAGAAATAGAAGATGATAATAAAAGTGAGGAAGGTGATTAGCTTGGCAAAGTTGAGCTCTCTCTAATGATAGAGAGAAGAGGGATAAGCGTAATTAAGAAATCAATGAAAACATATGTTGAAAGAGATAGGAAATCAGATTCCAATATAAGATAAAAGAGGTCTTCTCCTTTTATTTAAGAGATTGTAATATTTATACACGAAACATTAATGAGCCTAGAACCCCGCACATCGCGTGCAAGAGCAACTTAAAAGCAATCTCCCGCAATGGAAAAACCTTTGGCTAAGTGCTTTCTCTGCGTGTTTTAATAAACACCAGCCCGCGTCATGTATGGAAGACCGTGGCTAAAAACCCGTAGCCCACACGGGAACACCTCTTTAAGGGGAAAAAAGGGGATAATGGATAAATTTTTGGCAATTTTTTTTAATGGATAAACTCCCCTCCCCTTCAGTTGTTGGATGGCGGGGGAGAGGGAGTGTGAGAGGAGCTTGGGTTAAGTGGAGGAGGAGCATGGGGAGGGGAGCATGCTGCTTGCCACGTGTGTGGCTACCCCTCCCCCCTTCTAACTATAAGAACCCTCCCCTCCTAAGCTTGAGGGGAGGAGAGGGAGAAGGACGTTTTGCTGCTGCCTGTCGCCGCCACGCTGCCATCACGTCGCCGCCTGGCCGCTGCCATCGTCCTCACCACCATCATCATCATCAACATCGTCGTCGTCATCTTCACCTCCCTCCTCATCATCCTCTCCAATCATTCTCTCTCCATGTCATCCCTGGACAGAAGCTTAGAAGCTTCTAATTAGAAGCTTCTAAATAAGGCTTTCATAAGCCTTATTTACCACACCTCTCCGGTTTTTAAAACCGAGTTTATAAGGCTCATTTCCTACGAAGAGGAGTAAATTCGTGGACACTAGGGAGTTCAAAAAATCGGATAAAGGGCAAGGGGAGTTTGCTGAGTCATGATCTATGTCCTCGATGGCTCCTAAGAAAAAGTCACGAGGCGCACACGCGGGAGCTTCCAACCCGAGTACGCGAGTGGACAACACCCCGAATCTTAATGCCCAGGTTCCGATAAATTTCCTGCATGGAAAAAAATATACTAAGCATATTTAAATTCTCGTAGGCAAGTTTAAATACATTGGGAAATTAATTTGCTCGCCCAATGAAAAAATCTAGTTGCATGTCGTGCATTTGCAATTGTTTGCACTTCCGTGGTCAAGATGCAATCCTGAACGTATGATGCATTTATGAAATAAATTCATGGTCGTGGCTCATATAGAAGATAATTGTAGACGGACATTGAATGATGTCCAAATAGTCACAATGCATGGAAAATTGCACGTGAAGATGGTTACATTTTAGGTCAGGTTAAGTGATAAAAGGAAGGACTAAATCAATGAAGGACTCATGGCATTTGCTCATGCATGGAGTTCTTTTTATCAAAGTTTGAATGCATCTTCATTAATAATATTAAAGCTTTGGTTTCGTTGCATCAACATAGTATAGGGCAAGGAAAAGAATGATCTCTAAGTTGCATAAAAGCCAAAGGTCTATGGGTTGAAGTTGCATACTCGCATGGAATGATGCATCTCACCTAGCTGTTACCTACATCTTTTAGGGGAAAGTACTTGCAAGTTTGGAATGAAGTATTTGCATCTTTGAAAGTGAAAATCATCTTAAGTCGTGGGTTGGTTGGATCTACTAAGTAATTCGTGTATAATTGAATAGCTTACATGAGAATCATAAAGGTATGATTAGTTAGTGTATGATGATCACCTCTAAGTGCTAGGTAGGGTTAAGTTACGCTAAAATTCTGGCTAGTATCGCACTTGGTTTGCTGACCTAATATTTCCAATCCCAAAGATCCTACCCACATTCTCGAAAATGTTAGGGTTGTCAGATCTGCCGTGCAAGAATGATCTAGGGTTCTCACCCTAGTGATCGGATGACCAAATGCTAGACTTCCGCAAGGAAATTAGGAACCGTAGGGCCAAAGCGTTATCGACCTAGTAGGGTTAGGGTTGGGTTAGGTTAAGAAGGTGCCCAAACCCTACATCTTAACCAAAAGTATTCTTGACCAAGGAATACCGTGTGATGGGAGAAATAATCCCACAAGTTAGGCGACACCTATCTCGTGCAACAAGTTGCAACGTTGCATGGTTTTGTGCCTAAATCAAAATAGTATTGCCACTCCTTAGAACAAGGTTGGAAAGTTCTAAGTGCAAGTCTAATTTTCTAGAGGATGAGTAGTCATCCTGCTACATAACCCTTCCTTGGGGTTGATTCGCCAAGGCTAGGGGAGTTACGAATTTGCCAAGAAAGCAGTTGGCCAACCAAGTTAGGGCGACGAGATTGGCCGGGATTTATTGCCTATAATTTAAGGAAAACTAAGGTGGAAACGATTTGGGTCAATAGGGTATAAACCCTAACCCAAGGAAATAGGGTAACAAGCAACTCAGCTTACGAAACCCTTGGGACCTTGCCAAGTCGCAATTGATCTCGGATCGAATGCTGGATGTATTCAAAGAGAAGGATTCACACCTTAGCAGTTGGCCGTATAAGCGACCACTAGAGTGCTTGTGTTTGTACATTTAAGAGCACTGTTTGTTCTTCTTTGCTCAATGAACTAATGCTGGAAAATAACTAATGCTTCAGGTTGAAAGCCTGGAGGGAGAGGCAGCATCAGTTACCCCCGACTGTCTGCCTGACCCTTTCCAAGGGGGTTGTTAGCCGCGCCAGGTACGTGGACCGAACCTGCCACGAGAGGTCTCTCTGTGGGTGCTACTTGGAGCAGGAGGACGCTTGGGTGCCAGGGGGCCTCTGGCCATAAATCCCTTGCCTCCGAGTTCTGCACAAGAGGCCGACATGACTCGAGATGGGATCTTGAGGCCCGCATACTAATCAATAGGCGGAAACTTGGAATAGCGATCCTTGAGGATTGCTCGAATTGCCTTCGGGCGGATTATGGAATAGCCTTCGGGCTGGATTATATGATGTATTCTAAAGACTGATAAATAAATATCAAATGTTGAAAAGGAACTTGCTTGACATTGTTTTTCTATGTCAGTGCCTAAGTTACATGAAGGAACCGGTGTTTAATTGGTTAATTAAGGAAGTTATTTTTGCTTGTCAAACTAAATGTGGTAGGTAATTAGATAACTAAAGCAACCTGAGGAAAGTGTGATGGATGTGACCATGGGTCCGTCCTACAGAAGGGTGGTCCCGGTTGGTCGGGAACTTTTCTCAAAGGAATTGACATCGACAAAAACAATGACCTAGAATCTATAAAGCTAGAGTCCCAATTGATGTTGTTTTAGGGGAACGAAATGGGACTATGCCTTACGGGCAAAGAGGCCGAGCTTCGCATCCCTCTCATTTCCCATTCTCCTTGAACCAAGTGCAGCATGAATCCGCTTCGACCCTGATGTTTCTGCGTAAAGTAGTTCGTCTGGGGTTCGACACTAGCTACTATTCTAGAAACTTGACCATTAGGAAAACCCTGATTCAGATCGGTCCTAAGTGGGAACGGCCGGAATGCTTCCGCTTCGTGGTAGACTCGGGAGGACCTAGATCACAAACCCTGTGACATTCCTTGGGAGTGCTGGGCGGCGCTTTCTAGACTCTCTTCCCGATGGGTTGCTAAGGCGTGTCCTACAAGTAGACAGGGGGACACATTACAGAGATGAGAAAGAAATCTCCAGACTTTTAAAGTAAGAGATGAGAAAGAAAAGCAAGAGATTAAATTATATGGAAATCTGAGAAGAAGAAGAGAGTCAATTGGAAGAGAATATAATCCTTTTATCACAGTGACCTCACTATAAAGTTGGAAAAAGAAAGCTTAGAATGTAAGCAAGAGAGAATCCTTTTAAAAAAACTCTTCCGTCAATAGTTCTTAATACATGTATAAAGTTAATGTTAGTGCTACTCAGGTAAGTTTCATAACTTTCTTTTTGGGATTTGGACTTAAGGAACATCGAGGTCTCTTGGTAAGAAAACACTATGAATTTTTATAGTTTACTTAGTTATTTAAAAATATATTTGATGTTCTTAAATATTTACATAATTATTTGATTTAATAATTAAACCTTGGGTGAGCATGTGGAAAGTGGCAAGCCCAATCTTGATTACTAACTCTTATGGATGGGTGGACACACTCAATCGAGTAACTTCTCAATCAGGAAGAATCATAGGAGCATAATCACCTTTAGTAGGATACAACCCAGGCTAATACTATCTTAGGGGAGTGAGCTGAAATAATGCTAATTTAATGGAAGCAACCACCCCTCTCTAGAATTAAGTAATTTTTGGCTACTTGCATATTTCATTGGTTGCAAAGTGACAAATCTTAGATGGCTGTTAGAATACTATGAGGATGACTCTCTAGGCTTTCTTTATAGACCATGTTTCGCTAAGTTTGTTCTTCAACGTAGTTGCAAACCTTTCATGTAAGTTGCATGTTTCTCCTAAGGAATCCCCTTGGATTCTCTAAAGAACTTAAGAGAATGACTCATTTTTAAAAATTGGGTAAAAAATAACATATAAGTTTCAAATAATTTTAATTTTGTGCATTTCAAAAATAAAACTACAATGACACAAGGATGTTGATTTATAAACTAGGTCATTTTTAAAGGATTTTTTTTCTAGGCAAGCTAGTATCTTAATATCATAAAGTTTATATAGCATAAATTTGTATTTTTTCTAGAAATTAATAATAAATTAGGCATGATACATTATAATTATCTCAAAACCTAAAAAATTAATTAGCAAAATTTTGATACTTAATTGACAAGAAATTTATTCATATATATCAATCTTGTATGAAAAAATGTGAAAATAACAATTTTCAAATGCTAATATGGGTTAATATCTTCATATGCAAGAAGAGGTGTCCAACTTCTCATGGCTTCTCAATAAATCTAACAATTTGTGTTGTCCAAGAATGGATAATTTGATATGAAAGAGTTAGATGGACTCTTGAGTTTTACATGTCTGTGGATGCTCTTTAGGTTTTCATTTTATACATGAGGACTTTGATGGTAGAGTAGGTTTTTGTTCAACACCTAAGGTCCCTAGGTCCATTATTAAGGGCAATGCAACATCATTCAGGCCCACATTTTCTTAAAAATGCCTCCCCGTCCAAAAATAGATTACCCATATACATACTGTCATCATAGTTTCCCATGTTACTCTCAACATGCAGCTCGATAAGGGTTCCTATTGTCAGAGGTGACAGTGCATGACCCCTAAGTTTTAGAATTATAGAGGGGGTGAGACTCAGACTTAACTCCTCTACATAGCTTGTTCAAATCAACTAAAAGTTGCAGTCATCAAGATTAAGTTGTGCTATTAGCTTTGCAACTAATTGGTTACAATAAAAAAGGAAATCATCTCATGGCAGGTCCCTCCATATTTTGTCACCTATGGTGCTTCTAGGAGGGATGTGTCAAGGGGAGAGGCTTTTACAAATTCTCCCTTAGGTGAACTGTTATGATTTTTCTACATGAAATCTCACATGCAACTCTTTTTTTTCTCGTCATACCAATAATAGAAGAGAATAGTTAGCCATTGAGTTATAGAGGGAGTATTTTACACATTGGAGATTGTGATCATCTCTCGTCTTGTCATCTTTTGGTACCCCCATAGAGGATTCAATATATTGTTATTTAAGCACTCAAGGAAACCTTCAATTGTATGAAGATGATGAGCTTATCGAGTCGAGTGTTTATGGGCAAGGAAGATCCAACGAAGTGGCTTGCACATTGTGAATGGTTTATGTTTATGAGTCACAGGGTAACTCATGAAGAGAAGCTTTATGATTTTCGTCTAGTTATGCAGGGAGAAGTAAAGATTTTGTATGAAGCTTTGGAGGATGTTGTGAAGCAAGATTGGGATAAATTCACAAGTTCTCTTATATCACACTTTGCTCATCATGAAACAGCAATACAAGTTGATGAGAAGCTTCAACATCTTCATCAAAATCCGAGAGAGGATTTCCAAAGTTTTCTACATCAATTTGAAGCTCTATGGTTGAATATAGGGAAGAATACTCATATTTAACATGAAAACAACCTCAAGCTTGACAAGTTTAAGGCTTGTCTTCACCCAACACCGCCTGTGCACGCCCAGAGCTCAGACATGAGGTCTACATTGTCGGAAACCTTCTTTGCAACTCTCCTATGTCTGTTTGTGTCTTTGTACCAAGCCTAAGTAAAGAAAGTGGTTCTATGTTGCCTAATCAAACATGGGATCTATATTCTTGGACACCTTCTCTTTGGCTCTCCTATGTCTGTCTATGCCTTTGTGTCCACCCTATACTACGGGTCTCTATATAAAAGGGCCACCCTTTTTAGCGAGTCAGCCCCTACCCCATTATATGGGCGTCCTCTCCATTAAATGGGTCTATAGATTTGTACATAAGACTCCACTTCAACACAAAAGATCTCATCACTCTTCTCCTCGGACTTGTCTAGCCACTCTTTGATTTTTGAATCTATGGCTATGGCATGAGACAAGGAACCTGTGCATCATGGTCATGCATCCTCTTACATCCTTATGTTGTTGCCCCCCAGCTATTCCTACAAGTGGCATCCATGGCTATGGTACCGGACAAGCATCTTTGAGGAGATCTATAGGATGAGAAGCTTTCTATCCACACTTGAGTTTTTTGGGTTGATTCGAAGTTATGAATATATCTACACATCTAGGTCACTTTTCGAGTGCTGACCCATGGATTCCTCTTCTGTGATTGTTGACCCACTTAATAGATAGTTGTAGGTGAAAATGTAAGGATGAAAGAGGATGCACGCTAGCATAGATTGGTTCCTCATCCAATACCATAGCCATCGATCCCAAAGTCAAGGAGTGGCTAGACAAGTTTGAGGAGAAGATTGATTATATCCTTGTGGAAGCCAAGATAAAGACCTTGTAAAAAGTCACACTTTTAAGCCTTAGAACGCATAAAATGATGTGCCCTAGTAGACACATACAATGCAAGGATGAAAGAGGATGCACCACTAGGACACACTGGTTTCTCATCTAGTACCATAGCCATCGATCCAAAAGTCAATGAGTGGCTAGACAAGTTCAAGGATATGACTAATTAGAACCTTCTGGAAGCCATGATAAAGGCCTTGTAAAATGTCACACTTTTTAAGCTTTGTGCATAAAATGATGTGCCCTAGACATATACATAAGGGTTTGGGAAGCACACATCACAATAGGATCATCCTAGCATCAATAAACATCACCTTTGACTACTCCTCAAAGGAAAAACATATTGTATCCAAACATCAACTATAGAGTGTCTTATGCTTTGAAAAATTTGAACTTGTATATCTAGGCCAAAGAAAATGCATTGTACCTTCAAAGGGATTAAACTATAGAATTATTCATTTATGAACCCATAGCACCATTGAGAACTTGTTTTTCTTAATTCACATCTTCAAACTATTAGTTGCAAGAAGCTTCAAATCTCACAACTATGATGAATATCCCTATCTTCAATTCTCAATAGCGCCTTCATAAAAACATAGCATGTGGCATAAGAAGTCATGGAAGATCCCAAAGAGCTCACTCGTGATTATCATTTCCCTGCAAACTCACCACCCTTTCTTTTAGCAACAATCATGGACTCCTCAACATTGAACAAGGCATTGTGCTGCATTTGCTAGGGTCCCCAAGATAACTACAACCATAGCTTCTCATAGGTTTATTGTGGATAAAACTTTCCAAAACAGTAGCAAGCATGTCTCTTTCACACATCCATAATTTTCAAGCTTCACATTATTGTAATGAGCCGTTCAAGCTCCCCCCTAATAAACCCTCAATCTCAAGACTGATAACCTATGTCTTCTAGCAATAAGGCCCCCTAGGGATTTCCTCCTACTCACATGACTATGCTACCAAAAATTGCAGAACCCTCGGCTTCAATTTGTGTAGTAGGCTAGTCTCCGACTCTAGTAATGTATCCCCCCAAGATAACCATAGCCCCAACTACTTGTGGAATTATTCCAATCACATCTTATTGATCTAAGATGTATCTTTCTTTAAAACTATAGCAACATGGCTACTAAACTACCTCTTGATTTCTCTTGTGCTACAGGTAGTTCTACTTCCCCAAGTGGCTCCTTCCGAATTTCCCCTTCATGTAGTCATAACAGCGACCCCTTCATATTGCAACTCCATCTCAATCCATGTATTTGGCCACTCTCTCATATAGCATCACGATCTACAAGATATGGAAACTCCACTAATCACAATGTGTGATCGACCTTTCCTTTATTCAAATGTCACTGAAAGAATAAAGAATGAAGTGATAATGTGATGGGTATCCACCACTTGCAATGTATAAGTGTGCGGGTATGTAGGTACTGTCAGTGTAACTAATATACGAGTGGCTAGACATATGCACATTTATGCCCAACAACCTTCCACTTAAAGAAAAATTTCCCACTAATGAGGAGAGAATAAGAAAAAAGTGACAAAGTACAAATCTACATTATTACCACAAGATGAGAAAAGACGTCATCTCATCTAATGGCCACCATCAGCTTCCTAAGGAAGGAAAAATGCTCCGTCGTTGCTGCTGCTGAGAGACTTTTAGTGAGCATATCTCTATGATTTTGATTAGTTGAGATCTTGACAAGCTTAATAAACTTAACCTCAATGACCTCTTGAATAATGCCTATGCATGTATGCTAGATACCAAGCAAAATGAGCTACCAATCTCACCGAAGGATCTAGAGATTGTGAATATTAGTAAGCAAAATGAAGGTAGTTCGGGTATGCTTGACTGGCAGTTGTCCAATCTCCTGGAATTATTGGCCAATTTATTTGAGGTCCTGTAAGAGAATCAGTCGAGCTCCATCCTCTTCTTCTTGGAATCTGCTGATCAAACCCTTCATATTCACTAACCAATTGAGGGGGTTGAGAAATAGAAGTGGCAGAGATGGAAGTGGAATAAGTAAAAGAGGATGAAGAGATGGGTAGAAAAAATCATAAAAGGAGGAATAAGTTAAAGAAGAAGTGGCTGAAAATTTTAGGGAATCAGTTATAGGAAGGGTGTCAATTGATAAATAGGAAAGGTAGAAGGTACATGGATGGATGGAGAAGGGCATGGTGGAGAAGGGGAAAATACTCTATCTTCGATAAAAGAGCAATATGTAAATATTGGAATTTGAGGAAAAGATTGAGGTTGGAAAAGAAGGGGTAAGATTGCTGTTGAATTGGTTTGATAAAGGGAAAGATAGGTATCATAACGGTGAGCCATTTGTTGGTAGTACATTAGGCTAGGAACAGAGGGACCTAAGATAGATCTTCTCTTATAGGCATAAAAAAAGGTTGAATCAAATGGATTATTTTTGGAAAGGTGAGCTAAGAGATCCACCCTCAGTTGGTTAGTACTCTGTACATAGGTAGAAGCTGTGTTCTGTCGTTGATTCAAGACCACATAATCAATCATTGAGTGCCAGGAATTATTAGGGCAAGTAGCCACTTTTGAGGAGTAACTCTGGAACATGCCATCTATTCACAACTCCAAATAGTTGACATACAAAACAGCTTGTAAAACCACGTCTCCCACATACCAGGCTATATCTACTTCATCTGGAATCAAGAGATCTCCCCATAGATACATGTATGAAAGCAACATGGTATCCGTTGTCACAGAATCTTCAAACACCATACGGACCACTTCTGTCAGTAACTTAGGAGACCAAGCCCCACTCCAACCATCCTCTAGAAGAGGAAGATCCATCGTTGAAAGCTTCATGTAAAAGGCCAACTTCTGCAATTGATAGTGGACAAAGAAAGAATGGTCCGAAGGAACATATTCCTAGAAATGCTCAAATATAGACCATAACAGATCCATCCTGGACTGCAATCTTTCCATTTTATCTTGAAATAAAGGACACAAGGTAGCTTGTCTCCTGGAGAACTGCCAAGTCCTGCTTTGAGAGAGAAGGGATCAGGGGAACATTAGGGCTTGGAGGAACAGACCGTGACTGTACCACTTGGTCTTGCAACTGCTTGATTTGGGAAGCTTGTGATTCCACTGTGTTAGTAGCAGTCTGTAAGGCTGAGAGTTTTACATTGAAAAGAGTTTGAAACTCTTGCGCTTCTTTGGACATCCTCTCTTTCTCCTCTGAGATTTTAGTGACCTCTGATTGAGCTTCGGTTAACTGAATCTTCAAAGAAGACATCTCTTCTCTTTGGGTCTCAATCATTTGGGTTTGTTGCTCCATCTGGTTAACGGAACTGCTAGTGTGTCTTTAGCAGAGGCTAATTCTGATGTTGCCTTATGCAACTGGTTGTTAGACTTCATCAGTTCTTCATAAAAGGAAGCATACAACTATTGAACACTGGCTGTCCACTGAAAGTTCAATCAAACTTTGGATGTCTTTACATGGGAATGGAATAAATTGTTCAGTGAAGGGACTGATATGTCCAAGGAACCCTCTCTATGTGCTCTGAACAGGTTGTTACATGTGAGATAAGCAGGGAGGTCACTGCCAGACGTAGCAGGAATTGTGACAGAAGGAAGAACTGAAGGAGCTTTATCTGCCACACGCTTCAAGCGTTTTCGCTGAATGACCAGGAGAGGAGGAGAATCCAGATCCTCTATATCAATAGGTTCTGACTCTTGTGAAGGTGGAGGAGGAGATACCGGATCAGATGGAGGAGGCAGAGGTATACCCTTTTTTAGGCCTGAGTATGTCAAGAAAGCAGACAAGTAGGACCCATATGTGACAGTTGTGACATTTTCTCTGGTTACTTTAACAAAATGTTGGTCCATCTTTGTGAGTAAATAAGTGCTCCAATCAATAGCTACTCCTTTTAACACCATCTTGGAAGCTGTAAAGAGCTCTTTGGACAAGTAATGGGAGGGTGTTTTGGCAGGTATAAACCTGTCTTGGAGAAACTGGCAGACCAACTTCCATACAGGATCAGTGATCATGGAAAAGGAGACTCCTGAAGTGTTGATCACTTTCTTAACATCCAGAAGTTCCTTGGTCTGCTTCTGTAATAGCTTCAAAATCTCATCGTTGGAGAATAGTTGTCGAGCTGTAACAAAGGGCTCTCCTTTGTAGGGAAGAGACAGAGCCTTCCCTAACCCTCGGGGTGTCAATATCATGGAAGTACCATGGACCAATCCCGACTTCTTGCTGTATGAGGCAAGGAACTCATCACACATGGATGGATCTTCTGGAATCAAAGAGAATGAGGCAGCCACGAAAGTCGCGAGTCCTGCCTTCGCGATAGGCTCAAAAGTGAGTAGGGAAGAGTAATCCCTACTAACCAACGGGACATACTGGATAGGGGGAGGAGCGTGAGGCGCTATTCAGATGGAAAACACAGACAGACACAAAGAATGCCTCCAAAACAACCAAAGGGCTATAAAAAAGGAATCAATCCAAAAAGAAGGACACTCATACAGACATAGACATAACTAACCCATTTATCACCCTAGACAATACACATCCTAGAAAAAATTCGGCATGACCTCTACACAGATGCGATCGAAAACTTAATGTGATGCAATAATCAGGCACCCAAATCCCCGTATCAGGCAAGAAAGAAAGAACTACACACCGCACCCGTAAGCGTAACACATAGACAAATCAGACTACCATAAAAATGTACCTCAAGACTTGACCATAACCTGGACCATCAGTGTCAACTAAAAGACTTTTACGCACCCATCCCACGAAGCGTGTTTATTAAAAAGGGGAAAAAAGTGCAATGAGGGGGAATTATTTTAATGAAGGATTCATTTTAAGAAATTATTAACAATGGGTGACATTTTATTAGGTTATAAACCTTAATAAGAAAACGACGGTTCCTTCTTAAAATTGTAATTACAATTTATTATGGTGAAACGGTGCTTTATCGAAACCCTGACGATGATTCCCAGACTGGGTCTCTAAATGCAAATTCCTTAATTAAAAATTAATAGTGATGTGAAGCGTTGTTTTGCCAGCGCGTGCTTTTTAGTGACGGCTGATTCATTTTTATTACAAATTAAGGTGCCTCTTAAGTGCACGTAGCCCGTACAAAGTGAACGGCTGGTTGATTTTAAAAATGATTAAATTGTGTGTTTAGCACGAATGCGCGTGAAAAATGTGGGTGAATAGATAGTTCATTTTAACAATTAATTGTGATTAAGGGGGAATGAAAATAAATAAAGCTCACAAAATAAATATCTGGTAGGGGTGTGTATGCAATGGTCGGAAGGCGCACGGAAGAGTCTCCCAAAAGCAATGAATCCAATCAAACAAAATCAAAGACCATTGACTAAACAAAAAAGAAAACACCTTAGTGGGTTTGTTGATTTTTAATGTATTTTTTATTTTTTATTTTATATTGTGTTTGTTGTATATTTTAGGTGTGTTTGTTTTGTTTTTTATAGTGTGGTTTGGTTTATTTGTTTTATTGGTTTTCTTTAAATTTATTATTATTTGTGGTTTATTTTTGTATTGTTTTTTTTGTTTGGTTTGTTTTAATAATAATAATAATAATAATAATAATAATAAAATCAAGATATATAGCACATAGATATGTGATGAAGGAAAAAATAAAATAAAATTTTAACCATGAAGGAAATATCCATAAGTTATGTTTTTAAAATTAGGGTTTTTTTGTTTCTTTTTTCAAAGAATATATTTGCCTTGTATGAAAATATGTGGAAGTGAGAAATTAGTGGAAAAAGGCCAGAGGGTGGGTGGAAATTTTTAGAAATTTTTTGAATTAATTTTTGGATTTTTACTAATTTTAAATGAATTTTATCCATTTTCAGGTAATTTTGAATGAATTTTCAAAGTTTTAATTTTTTGTAGTTTTGCTTATTTAAATTTCCACCTGGAAAATATTCTAGAAAATGGCAGAAATATGGGAGAATTTTTAGAAATTTTTCTGTAATTGTTCTAAATTTAACTGAATTTTTTAAATTAACTAAATCAATTAAATTATGTAAATCAAGTTAGTTGGTTAAGTAAGGTCAAGTCAAGTAAACTAAGTCAAGTTAGTCTAGATAAGTCAGGTAAGTCAAGGTAAGTCAAATCTGGGCTAGTTAGGGTAGTCAGGGTTGATTAGGTTAGTCTGAGTTAGTCTAGGTAAGTTAGGTCAATTAGGTTAGTCTAGGGTCAGTTAGTCAAGTTAAGTTAGTCTGGGGTTAGTTAGTCAAGTTAAGTTAGTCTAGGCAAGTTCTAACTAACCTAGAGCTAGACTAACTAACCTAGGGTTAGTTAGTGGGGGGTGGAACTAACCTGAGTTAGGTTAGTGAGACTAACTACACTTAGGTTAGTTCAAACCTAACCCTAGTTAGGTTAGTTGGAACCTAACCCTAGTTAGGTTAGTTGTGACCTAACTACACTTAGGTAAGTTAATTGGAGTGGGGTTAAGTTAACTCTAGGGAGGTTAATTTAACTAAAGTTAGGTTACTTGAACTTAAGCTAGGTTAGTGTAACTAAAGGTGGGTTAATTTAACTAAACGTAGGTTAGTTGCTAACCTGGCTTGAGTTAGATGGTGGGAGGAGGAGGAGGAGGAGGAGGAGGAGGAGGAGGAGAGGGGGAGGAGGAAGAAGAGGGGGTGGGGGCGGCCGCGCTAGAGGAGAGGTGGAGGCGCCTCAGAGGGTGACACGTGGGTGCTGGGGGCGGAGGACCAGGAGGGGGAGGAAGGCCAGCACGAGGGAGAGGCGGGGGTGCTGCGGAGACGGCCGAGGGAGGGAGAAGAGGTGGAGGAGAAGGAGGGAGAACAAGAAGTGGAAGGGAAAGAAGAAGGAGGGGGAGGAGAAGAAGAAGGAGCAGGAGAGGAAAGGGAGAAAGAAGGAGGGAGGAGGAAGGGGAGGCACGCAGGATCTCAACGGCCACATGTACGTTTTTTTTCCTTTTTTTTTCTTGTTTTTTCTTTATTTTTTCTTTTCTTCTGTGTTTTCGTTTGTGATTTTAGTGTGTATGTTTATTTTTTTTCTTTTTTTTCTTCATTTTTATTATTTTTTTATAAATTGTGTGTGTAGTTTTTTTAAATAATGAAACAAAAGAAAAATAAAATAAATAATAAAATAAAAGAACACATCCCCGGCCCGTGCGCATGCGCGGGTAGGGGTAAAAAAATTTGCAATGACGGGGTCAAATGGGCAGGGACGGGGACGCACGAGCCATGGACGCCACAGGGTGTCCCGAGGCGCGTAAAACCAAAAACAAGTGCGTTTACGCGCGAGGCGAGAACCGTGGTTAACGTGAAAAATGAAGAAAAATTAATAAAATACAAACCGTGTGTCGAAACAAAAATCTGTAAAAAGAAAAAATGGGCCGGGAGACGAGGGGAGAATGTTGGAAACATGCGACACAGGTTCTGGGACAAAATCAGGGTGTGTTCACATGGAAAAAACGCAAAAAATAAACCCAAAAACACATACGGTCATTAATATCGGAAAATCCGTGCATCAGAACGAAGTGCGAAAAGAATAAAAAGTATACAGAAGAATGTGTCCGACAACCCTATCATGATAAAACACAGTTTCGATTGAGATAGGATGCATTCACATGGAAAAAACCCCAAAAATGGGCCCGAAAATGGTCTCTGAAATTAATACGGGAAAAACCGTGCGCCGGAATAGCAGGCAATAAAAAGGAAAAATGTCTGAAAAAAAGGAATTCACAAGATTAGCTCCTCAAAGCTCAGTTTAGGAAAAATTAGGATGGGTTCACGTGGAAGAAACACGAAAAATGCATTAAAAAACGCTCGAAAAAATTAATAACTAAAAATCTGGTGGTCAGAAGAGCGGGAAGGAAAAAGGAAAAGTGGGGGAAAGGCTGGTAGGACACGGCTGTCAAATCAATCTGGAATTCCGGTGAATGCCATATGATAGGAGATGTAATTCCTCAAGATAGGTACTGCTACCTATCTCGTGCAACAAGTCTGCAAGGTCATATGCTATTGCAATTAAATCATAAGATGATACCACTACATCTTAGGCCAAGGAAGGCGAGTTCTAATTACAAGTTAGATTCGTTAAGAGTTGAGTAGTCGCCCTACTACAACTCTCTCTCTTGGGGACTGATTTGTCAAACTTAGGGCAATTGTGAATTGTCAAGAAGCAAATTGACCAACCAAGGATGACGGGGTTGTCCAAGATCTATTTGACTATAGTACAAGGAAACCTAAGGCAATGATAATTGGGGTCGGTAGGGTATAAACCCTAACCCAAGGAAAAAGGGTAAACAAGCAACCTAGCTTGCTAAGCCCTTGGAATCTTGTCAAGTCGCGAACGAATGCGAGGAGCATTCGGGAAGAAGGAATGACACCTTAGCAGTTGGTCATACGAATGACCACTGAAATGATCGTGATTGTACACTTAGGTACATTGTTTGAACTTCTTTGCTCAAGGAACTAATTCAAGGAAAAACACTTAATGCTTCAAGTTAAAAGCCTGGAGGGAGAGGCAGGTTCAGTTACCTCCGACTACCTACCTGGCCCTATCTAAGGGGGTTGCTAGCCGGGCCGGGTATGTGGACCAAACCCACTTCGTGGGTGCTGCTTGGAGCGAGAGGACGGTTGGGTGCCACGGGAGGCTCTGGCTATAAATTCCTTTCCTCCAGATCCCGCACAAGAGGCCAACGTGGCTCGAGATGGGATCTTGAGGCCCATGTACTAATCTACGGGCGGAACTTGGAGCAGCAATCCTGATGATTGCTGGGATAGCCTTCGGGCAAGATACTTGATGTATTCCAAAGACTATGATAAATAAAGATCAAATATTTGAAAAAGGAACTTGCTTGACATTATTTTTTTATGTCAGTTCCTAAGTTACGTAAAGGAACCTGTGTTTAAATTGGTTAATTAAGAAAGCTACTTTTGCATGTCAAACATAATGTGGTAGGTAATTAGATAACTAAGCAACCCGAGGAAAGTGCGGTGGAGGTGACTTGGGTCCGTCCTACAGAAGGGTGGTCCCAGTTAGCTGGGAACTTTTCTCAAAAGTAGTGATAATGAAATTGTGATGACCTAGAGTCAGTAGAGTTAGAATCTTGATTTATGCTGTTTTACGGGAGCAGAATGGGACTATGCCTTATAGGCAGAGAGGTTGAGCTTCACATCCCTCTCGTTTCCCATTCTCCTTGAACCAAGTGCAGCATAAATCCGCTTTGACCCTATTGTTTCTACGCAAAGTGGTTCATCTGGAGCTCGACGTTAGCTACTTCCTAGAGACTTGGCTGTTAGAAAAAAAACCCTGATTTTAGGTCGGTCCTAAGTGGGAACGGCCGGATACTTCCACTTCGGGGCAAACTCGGAAAGACCTAGATCGCAAACCTTGTGACATTTCTTGTGAGTGCCAGGTGGCGCTTTCTAGACTCTCTTCCCGATGGGCTACTAAGACGTGTCCCACAAGTGGACAAGCGGACACGTTAGAAAGACATTAGTATTACTGTTGCTCCCACACTACATTCAGTGTCTATGAACACTATTCACTTGGCCAAGAATCTTGTTTTCCATGCAAAGAGAGAGCACATTGAGGTTCACTATAACTTAATCAAGAAGGTGGTAGAAAGCAAGTTTGTTGACCTTGTTAAGATCTCCACTAGCAAGAATCTCATATATCTACTCAATAAAATTCTCTTCGTAGGAGCCAACTCAACCATCCATCTCCTTTGCCACATATTTGATTATCCGCTCTTCTAATTCTAGTTCTAATGATGAAGCATCAAAGCGATAGTGGTCATTCAGGAAGATGAATGTTCGGATCGAGTAAACAAAGTTTATGTGTTATCCGCTCTTCTAAGTCTAGTTCTGATGATGAAGCATCAAAGCGATAGTGGTCATTCAGGAAGATGAATGTTGGGATCGAGTAAACAAAGTTTATGTATGAGTCAAACAAAAAACAAAAAACGGTGGGTGGGATCAATGGTGGGTGGGATCAATTTTCTTCATTTCTTTCTTTTGCTTCCTTATTTTTATTAATTATTGCTTTTCTTACTCTCTCGGTTTGTCTTCTCTTCTTGTGGTTTGTTGTTGTTGTGCTGTTCCATTCGTTGTTAAGGTAAGGTGGTGGCAGGGGGCCGTCCCAAGCCCTCCCGCGACAAGGCCGAGCATCCCCGTCCATGCCTTACCCCTCGCGAGAGACAAGCTCTCGGACGGCGGGTGGCATGGAGAGCTCACTCGGCCAACGACGACTCCGTTGCATCGTATCTCCACCAACGCGGGGTCTGCAACAAGGAGAGCCCACCGGGGACAGACGAGGTAGGCGACGCTGCTCTCCGCACAATTTATACGCAAAGCCCGGAATGCACGCCGTTGCATGTGGGATACGCGGGATGCAACAGTGTTGAAGGATAAGACATCCTACCATCCCACGTAACGAACGGTACGTTCTCTCTCTCTCTCTCTCTCGTGAAGGCATGCATATTGGAAAATCCACAAAAGCTCCTCAGCTCTATGCATACATTCTTGCTAAGCTAAAAGGAAGAGGTTGTGATGAACTTTGTTTGAAAAAATAGAATGCAAAAGAGTTGCTTCTCGATCTTAAGCTTTGAATAGTCTTATGTTCAAAATAGAGCTTGGATGCGAAAAATCAAGAGTTCTTTTAGCACTTACAAATCCCTAGAAATCTATAGGAAATTTTCTTCCAAGAATAGAGAGAGACCCTACACTCAGAATATTTTGAAGGACGGATCACAGATTACGCTTCATCCTTAGAAGCAAACAATGAGTGGTGGTGGATAAACGAGTATTTTTTGTTGGCATTGCGGATTAGGGCCTTCCTAGAGATTGTTGCTTCTAGATTTTGTATCATCTCAGAGATTAGGTGAATCATTAGAGTGAACCATATTATAGTTTGAAAACGTATGAACCCCATTGTCTCTAGAAGAATTAGAGTATAAGCAATACCCTTTTGAAAAGGAAAAGAGCACTCTAGGGTCTTAGGAAAGTGGACCAACATGGAAAACCTCAACTTCTCTTTTTCTATGAGAATGCATATGCTATATATGGGTTCGTTACGAGGCTTTAAGTTCTCTTGTACCTACTACTTGGGTGTGAAGAGCTAGTTGTTAAGGGCAAAAGTTTAGTAGCAATTTTCTTTTGTGGCACAATCCTACTACTTTGAATGTATAATGTGCATTTAAGAGGAATGTGAATGGAAGAAACACACTTTGAGATCCTACTCAGATTGAAAGGAAAGTTTGATGTGTGGCCCAAGCTGTTGGGAGAATTTTCCTAATAAGTTCCAAAGGCAAGATTCTCAAGCAAAATGATTGCATAATAAAATCCATGAGCTATAACCACTCAAGGTCCATCAACTAAAGAAAAGGATAGGAGTGCGCTTAATCGTATATGGGCAAGTAGATGTAGCATCAGCACAAAGAAAATGAGAGAATGTGAGAGATGAATCCAAAACTAGCAAAGTATGGTAATGACATAGGACAAAGGCAAACAAAGATCTTAAAGAAGAAAAGAAAAGGGTAAAAATGATGCAAAGAGAAAGGAGACAAAAATAGAAGCTCCTTGAAAACGTTGTCAAGCGGCTAATATACCCCTAGAAGAGGGTGAAGAAGACTATAATTTATGATACGATTTAAGGGAAAGAAGAGCTAATATATCTTTCTCTTAGCTCATGGAATTATATCCAAGATGCACAAGTCAATGGAAAAGGTTGATAAACCGGAAAGCCAAAGAAAAAAAATGAAAGGAACAATCAGAGTGGTAAGTGTAGAAGAGCTTCCCAATATATTGTTGAGATATTTTGCAATCACACCTACTTTAGTCCCTTTGTAAGGAGCAATGAGGGCTCAGGACCAAAATCCCATACGCACAATAGGAGAAAGTGCCACCACTCAATTCCTATAAAGCATTGTACTTGCACTCATTTTCTAATGCAATTATAGTACTCTTTTCTTTCCAGTAAAGTGTCTATATCACTGTACACACACAAGCTTGTGTTTATGATTCCAAGTCTCAATCCTGAAACCTAATTCAGTTGTGTGACAATTTTTCCTTGTCTGGGTCAATGTCTTCATGAGTTTCTTCTTCCTCTTTCAACCTCCATAGCTTTCAGAACTGCCATGCTCTAGATCCCGCATATTTTAATATGGTATACCAGTTGGGCATGCTCCTCCAGCTCCATTCTACTCTCATCTAGCTTAGCTTTAGCTTAGTCCAGATCAAGTTTAGAAGCTCATCTCCCACTCCTTCTCCAAATTTCGACCTTGTGGCAGCCATAGCCACCCTGTACATATCCTGCTTCAAGCCCTTACAACTCTTCAACAGAAGAGATATTGATAAACTTTCTTTTGGATAAGTGTTGCTTTACTCCTAGAGCTTCTCTGTATCACCTCAGAACTCGACATTGCCCTGTCTACTAATCAACATTGTCATTTTTCTCAGGATCTATCATGTGGCCTCCATAGCCAAGCAATACCTAGGCATCTTGGAGCCTCTGGATCTCACACTACAAGACACCATTCATCATGATGTCTTCTCGGGAAATCTTCCTCAACATCAGGCGCATCTCTATGGCACATCATGTTGCAACATTGGCCATCATATGCTTCAACATTGCTGAAGATTCGCCACATTGTCAAAATATGTACCCATGTTGATCGAATGCTTTGGTCCATCTCTGTGCAGCACGATTTTAGTTGCCATCATAGGAGAATGATAGCCCATGAAGTAAGCTTCATCCTCATATAAGGAATTTTCAAAATGATCAAGTATAGCTCCCACAATCAGTAAAAAAACCCTGCTACAGCCTCTAGATGACAGCCATGTTTGTGGTATCCATACTTAGCCTTTTCTGCGATAGCCTCTAGTGTTTTGCCTTGTTTATGGTGTGCCAACACTTTGCAGGTGTTGCTCTCACTAAAGCCTCTACACACATTGTACTTCTGATTGTGATTGAGGAGGGGTGTTGAGATATTTTGCAATCACACCTACTTCAATCCCTTTGTAAGGAGCAGTGAGGGCTCAGGACAAGAATCCCATATGCACAATTTAAAAAAACAGACACCACTCAATTCCTATAAAGCATTGTACTTGCACTCTTTTTCTAATGCAATGATAGTACTCTTTTCTTTTCAGTGAAGTGTCTATGTAACTGTACACACACAAGATTTGAAATGAGTATTTACTAGGCACCTATCAAGGTAAATTGTTATATAATTATATATGGTTTAGGATCATTTCCTTTTATATTAGAGAGGTACTATCTTAAAAATACATGAGTGATATAAGACTTGATAACAATATATGAAAAATGTAGAGTGCTAAGAATATTTTATATGACAATAAGAAAGAAATTCACTCAAGATGATATAGAAGAGAAAGGGGATTTGTAAAGTTCAAGAGAAAAAGAAAAAGAAGATCAAAGCTCTGAGATCAAGAACCTCGATGTTTTTAGATATGCTCAATGTCGCACCCTTGTAAGGTGCCACCAAAGGTCCATGGTGCTCTAAGATGTAACGTCTCCATTATGAGGGGAAGCCATGTGTGAGCATAGACATTTGTTGGGTCTTGACTGGTATATCAATGACATTTGTGGATCTAGCCTTTGGGTTAGATAAAGTAGTTATGATGGTAGCAACTGGAGGCACAATCCATCAAGTTGCCAGGTAGGTGTGGGGGTTATCAGGGACCCCTATTTTGGGATCCAGGGACCGCCAAAGTGGTCCTTGGCTGGGGGAGATCTTAGGGGGGTCAACAAGCCCCTTGACAAGGATCGGAGAGTAGCACCCTTGGCCCCTTGGCCCAACCTTTAAAAAAATATTTCTTGGAATATTCCCTAGCCGACTAATGAAGGTTCATAATATGGTTGGACATGCGGACTAGACTACCTTTCCCAGCATAAAAGCAAAGCCCCTCAAAAGCCATCATCAATCTATCTTTCACCCAATCAGAGTTCTTCCAGCTATCCTTAAGGCCTTTGTCTATCATTTGTTTGGATCACCATCTAAGCCTCAGAGTGAAAGCACAAGGATGAATAAATCTATCTTTGTATCGATTGGTTTGAAATTAAAGTACTTTTTTTATTCTCATAGTTGTTGTATGTTCTCTACTCCTTGCTAAGATGTTGTTTATTACGTCGTGTAGTTTTTGCATTGTAGGGGGCTCTAAGGAGTAAAGATTTCTTGAGAGGCAAGGTCTTCACTATGAAAGATAAGAAATTTCATTTGCTACATTAGGTAGTGGTGCTGGCACATCAAGTGGTAGTGGTACTGTATCGATAATTCAAACACTTAGGATTGGTCCACCAGCCTTCAATGAAGGCAAGTTAGATGGTAGAAACTACACTTTGTGAAAGTTTATAACTACAACTATTATTGATTCTTATAAGCTTCTTAAGATAATGATGAGGGCATACCCAACACCCCAACCCATCCCTGGCCCATCAAATTTTAGTATCATGATTCCTCCAAATATAGATGCATTGTGTGACTTAGTTACACAGTATTCTGACTTTATTTTGACCTTGATTCAGCATACAACCAAGGTATCAAAAGCTTGAAACATATTGAGGAGCAAATAGAAAACACAAAATCAAGCATAGATTTAAAACTTGGAGACTCGACTAGTAGTAGAGAAGTTTGCTAAAGGAGAGATAGATGAAGCATTCATCATTGTGATCAAGAATTTATGTGACCAGATGGTTGATGTTAGGATATAAAAGACTAGTGAGGAGCTAGATTAGAGATGTCTTCAAATTTTCCCACTAAAGTTTAATGGATGAATAACTAACCTAAACACTCAAGTGAGATTCCAAGCTTTGATGTTTAAGGAATTTTGTACACTACAAATGGAGGAGGAGTTGTAGGTAAAAGCTCACGAGAAGATAGCAATAGTGGAGATGCTGCATTATCTACAAATGAAAGGCAAAGATGATTTGTCTACGAATGGTGACAAAAAGAAGAAGGGTGGAAAGAAAAAGGTGTTGCATTTTCTATGAACATGAAAGGAAAAGGTTATTTCTCTACCAATGGTGACAAAAAGAAGAAGGGTGGTAAAAAAAAGTTTCAAGAAGAGTGCTTCTACTACAAGATGTAAGGATATGTGATTGTAGATTGTGTGTTAATAAGGCAGATGAAAAGAATAGCACCCTGAAGACTAAAGAAAAGGAGAGAAGTCAATATGGCTGAACAAGAGTTGGAGTTATTCATGGCAAGCATTGAGAAAGTTTGTTTCTTTAGTGCAAGAAATATCTACCATTGACTGATGGGTATTGGATAGTTGTGTCTCTTGTTGCATGACCAATAAGAAAGGTCTGTATAGTCCTATAAAGCCTTTGCAAGAATCCATTACTATGACTTTTGGAAATAATGCAAAATGCCCTACTAAGGATACATATACTTTTTCCTTTATTTTTCAAATGGTCATTTCAAAAATCCTTCATTGGTCATGAGGTGAGGTTCATTAAGACAAGTGTAAAAATCATTGACAGTTCTAGCAAAGCTATTGGCAAAGAAGAAATAAGGAACAACATGTATTAGCTCAGTGCTCTTACAGCCAGTGTTGGTGTGGGTGCAAGTAAGCCTCGGTATGAAAGATTTGGTCACATTGATTTTGCAGTGTTAAAAGAGATGCATAAGCAATGTATGATTGCTCATCTACTTGCACCAGCTGAAATAAAGGACAAGAAAGCAAGATTATAGTGAGGGATCCTCTAGAGTTAGTGCATGCTGACTTGTATGGTAAAAGGCTTACAGATGCATAATTTGGGAGGATCCTCTTGTTTTATGTTGATTGTTGACGACAATAGTAAGAAGATGTGGGTGTAAATCCTTTGTGATAAGGCTCAAGCTTTTGGTAAGTTTAAAGGATGTCTAAAACTTGTTGAGAATGAAATAGGGAAAAGTGTAAAGAAGTTTAAAGTAGATGGTGGTGTTGAGCTCAAATCAAAGGAGCTTGAAGTCTTGATCATGTATTAAACGCGTTCAAATCCAGTATCACTATGTGCATGACTTGATCGAGGATGGGATAGTAGAGGTCATCTACTATCCAAGGAAGGATAATGGAGCATATATCTTCATCAAAGCTCTTATACAAAGGATATGCTTCGAGTTTATCTTTAGAGACTCACCATTAGGCTGAGGATGTAGTTCAAGGACATTGAGGGGGGATATTAGATATCCTCAATGGCTAACCTTCATAAGGTGCCACATCAATGGTCCATCATAGTCTAAGTTGTAAGGCCCTCATTATAGGGAGAAGCCATGTGTGAGCATGAATATTGGTTGGGTCTCGACTTGTATTTTAGATAAGGTCAATGTGTTTGGATGGCAAAAAGGTGACCTTTGTGGATCTAGCCTTTGGGTTTGATAGAGTAGTTATCACTCATCATCACTCACTGTCCTTTCACTAGAGTGTGGCTACTATTCATTGTGAGGAGGTGAACTCTCTAGTGTTTCTCCGATTCCTTGTCCTTCACCCTGTCCTTCCCCCAATGCTTCACTTATTACAATTGTCAAAACCCCACCAAACCCGATGGTAGAGGCATATGAGGATGACACTTTTCTTTTTGCCATGGTAGTAGGGGACTCTCCTCCTAGCGGTCTTCCTCCCTCATGTCGCTAGTTCTTTTGCTGAAGACTCAATGGTCTTCCACACAAAGCCATTTACGTTTACTTTGTCAAGAGATCTTGCTGCAATGCTCTCCAGCATAGGCACATTGATTCGGCTTATTATTGAGTTGTACCTTTGGCTAGAGAATAGTGTGTGCATCATTTTGGCTTGGAGTTGGATTTCGGGGTTGGGAATGTCTGCCAAGTTGATGCCATCGTTTATGTGGACCATCACCTTGTCCATTCCTAACATGGCATACACATCTCTCTTCGGCCGCCTTTCCACCTTATCATTGGCTAGACCCAATGCTTTCTCCACCAACTCTGGAGTCAACTTGATCTGAACTTGGTGGGTTTCTTCTATTTTCTACACTGTCATGGTGTCGTGGCTCCTATCAAAGGTCCGAAGGAACTCCACACACTAGTTGCAGTCCACTCCTTGACCAACTGCCTCCATGTACTTTTGCAGATGGCATTGTTCGACAATCTGCTTCACTGCTTGTTGCTCCCTGGCAACATCCTCCAAGTTCAAGACAGGGCCTAGACTTGAACTGGTTAAAGGCCCTTATTTTCACGGAAAGGCCATATTTTGCTTGCTCTTCTTGTGAAAATGGCAACTTGCTAGCTTTCTCTTGGCCTGTCATCATCTGGGTGCCTGTCATGAATCCATGTTCACCATTAGTTCTTTTCAAAACAATTATATGCAAAGGAAAAATATAAGATGCTAATGGAATTGAAATGCTTAATTATAGAATTAAATGTCTCCCTCAAGTAGTCCATAAATTCCAAATTTTATGACTCTTTTTCTTAGCCATGAATTGGTTTTGATTTGTTTTCGTTTTCTTTTGTATTTTATTCTTATTTCCACCTTACCCCCTCCCCCTGCATAAATAAGAAGAATCCTTCCTAGGATTATAGATTAAGGGGGTTCCGCGCATGGTTACTGTGATTACTTTTGCATAAGCCAAGGATAAAAATTGGGGTTTTATTCCATTTGGGCATATTGGTCCATGTTGTAGGGTGGTCGGATGCTTTGAAAAATACGAATTCAGATTCCTCCCATGAGCAAGGTAGCATTCACACTTCCATTGCTAAAGGCTCATCCAAAAGACCTAAGTCTAGTCGATTGTAGCTTTCAGCAAGCATGGTAAACGTGGCATCCAAGCATTTGGGGAAAGCTCTCTCTCTCTCTCTCTCTCTCTCTCTCTCTATCCATTTGCAATAGCCCTTGCTTTGCTCATGCTTCCACTTGTGTGCATCCACTGAGGCTCTATCTTTTATGTAATCCTTACTCCATCAATTTACTTTTCCTTAGTGGCATCATTTTCTGAAATATGTCCCCTCAAGTTATGGATTAATTTTCCTATTCAATAGCCTTGGAAATCTCTATAAGTTTAAGATGGATCATGAGTACTTGCAAAGGATCCAATCTTCACATGAGCATTGAGTGAAAGACTCTTTGTATTGGGACTAATCACATATGTCTTTTAAAGTGCAGATAAGTTGAAAGGCTTTGGTATCATAGATGGAATGTACCAATGTGGGAAAAGGGAAGCCATAATCCACATATTTTGGAATGACTACTTGGATGTAGGAGTCTAGGAGAAAGTTCTAGCTAAACTAGGCACGAGTGAGAAAGAATATTGAACTAGCTGTACTACATCTTTGGATATTCCATAACAAAATATTATCTAATGATGAGTAGCTCATGCCATATTAGAGCAAATGTAATTAGGAGTGAAATTAGTGGTAAATTTGTTAGTCTTTGGGAGTTAGCTCTCTTTCTTAGTCTAATTAGTGAAGAAGACTTAGTGAGACTGGTCTTGCTCCTCCGCTAAGTCTATGTTTTTATCCAAGATATCCAATATAAATTCTTTTGATTAATACACGTAAAATGATTTTAGGCATATAAACGATGACAACATGGAAAACATGATTACTCTAAGAAATCTGAGGAGAGATATGTAATCATAGAGAGCACAATAAGTAATGAACTAGCAAATTAAATGAGTGATCAATAGGATCAGTCTAAGGTATCCAAGGAGAGCTCTCCTCAGCCCCATGGCAAGTAGCCATTCATCAAAGTCACATAAATGGACCAATAGAGGAAAGACATGAACCAACACACTAAATGAGTGAGCAATACGATTGGTCTTGAGGGTTGTGGTGATAAAATTAGGCCTCCGCTAGGGAGGACGATCTACCCTAAAGTCATGATGTGAAGTGGATTTGTGATACTTGAGAGTTTGACCATGGAGACCAAGGACAACTAGTTAAAGTTAACTCGAATACTTGAGGGAAAAGTTGGAGGCATCTTGGACAAAATCGCAGGTCCTACATCCATAATAGGCTATTTTGAAGGTAGAATGGTTAAGGACTGGGAGAAACGGTGAAGGGTATCATGAGGTACTTGAAAGGCAATGTAGATATGAGCATTTGCTATGGTGGCTAGGATACTATAGTCATGGGTTACACTGACTCTAAGTATGCAAGACATGAAGATAGAAAAAAGTCCACCTCACTGTATGTCTTCACTTTTGCTAGGGGTGTCTCTTGTTTGATGTATAGGGTGCAAAAAATGCACAACAATGAGGCAGAGTATGTTGCAACCATTGAGGTTTACAAGGAGGCCCTATGGTTAGGCTGTCTACTGGAAGACATGGGTATTACTATTACTCCTACACTGCATTCGGATTCTATAAGTGCTTTTTAGTTGGCTAAGAATCTACTCCTCCATGAGGAGCAAAAACACATTAAGGTGCGCTATTACTTAATCAAGGAGGTGCTAGATGGCATGTCTATTGAGCTTGTTAAGATCTTGGTGACTAATAAGAATTCTACATAGTGCTCACTAAAAATTTTCTCTTTGTAGAATGTTTTGCCTTGCTTTCGTAGGATGAGATGATGTTTATTCTCCATCCTATTTTACTTTATGTACATTTTTACATTGTCACTTTCTCTTGTTTTGTCATCACTAGAGCCACCTATGCCTCGGATGCCCTCTATTTAGTTCACAAACCATGGTCGCACACATCTTCGCTGCAGGTGGTGGGAACCGATCACTGTTACTTTATTCTTTATTCTTTCAATGACTATTGAATAAGAGAAGGTTAGTCACAATTGTGATAGTTCAGGTTCCCATTTGAACTTGCTCTGCTACATCTTTGGATATGCCATAACAAAATCTTGTCTAAATAACTAGCCCTTGAATTCCATACATATCACTATCCTTCATGAGACGTGGAGTGCTAGAAATAGCTCATGCCATACTAGAGAAAATGTAATTTGGGGTGAAATTAGTGGTAAATTTATTAGCCTTTGGGAGTTGCTCTCTTGCTTGGTCTAATTAGTCAAGAAGACTTAGCAAGGTTGGTCCCGTCCTCCACGGTAGAACCAGTCTAAGGAATTGGAGGAGTGCTCTTCTTAGCCCCATGGCCCGTAGCCATTCATCAAAGTCATAGAAATTGATCAATAAAGGAAAGACATAAACCAACACACTAAATGAGTGAGCAATAGGATTGGTCTGAGGGATATGGTGATGGAATTAGGCCTCAGCCAGGGAGGATGATCAACCCTAAAGTCATAACATAAACTAGATCTGTGATACTTGAGAGCTCGATCGAGTGACTATCATTGAGTATAATGCTATAGATATAATAAAAAATCAAAGAGAAATATACTATGAGCTTTGCCTAACATGAGGTAATTTTTTGTACAAATCAATACTAATATGTTGAAATGCAGAACTGAGACAATGATGATTCAAATAAGATGTCAATGAAATGTTAAAATGAGGATGAAACAATCAATGTTGAAACAATTATTCATGAGACCTGAAATGGTTGAAACAAATCAAGTTACTAGCTTCTTGATTAGAATGATTATAATGCTCCTCAACAAGGCTATCAAAAGCAATGATACAATCGCAAGCTTATAGAGATTACAACTCTAGCACGCATAGTCAGGGAAATAAGGAGCATCGTCATGCCATCTTATAGGCATCCATAATTGTTGATGTAGTTGACTGCTTCACTGAATCTCAGAAAAGTGTTTGCCATGCAACATCTTCATATAAGTGTGTAGCTCATCATCAACCACCTCCCTCATGGTCTTGTCAATCGCCTCAACACCTCATCTTTCCATTCTTGGTCTAGTTGATGCACATCAAGATGTCTCTACCACATCATAGTGGACTTGTTCCTCGCAAATAAGCATTTTTAAAAAGGCTATAACACAAGCCTTAATTAGTACAGGTCCCCCCTTCACACACAAGATTAAAACTAAAACCCTTTTTGACTTAGTAATGCCCCTCGTCGTATCGAACTAAGAGTCACAACGTGGACACAGACAACTGCAATTAACCTTACAAAAAATAGACTTGTGGCGTCTACTCAATCCTTTTCTTCCTTCATGCATACCTGCTCTTACAGCCTTGTTATAGCATTACTTTGCGAAATCATGATCATCATCATTTTGCCAAACCTTGGCCCTCGTAGCATTGCAACTCGACACATGATTTGACACTATACACAAGTTTACAAAATCGAAAAATGATTTTATGTGCAAATCCACCTAGAATCTATTCAAAACCTGAAGTATTTACAACATATGCACTTAGGCTTACCTTCTTACAATATATACAAGAGGATTCCCTTCCTTTCCAAAAAAATTGTGACAACGTCACACCACAAAAATGTATGCATGCATCCATCTAGCTCATCACATAATACCACTAGAGAGTTTCTATTACATATGTTTAAAGTTCCTCTTCATGAGAATAAGAAAATTTAAGTGAGCTGAAGAATAAAATGATAAGCATGCATTGAGCATATTTGTGGGAGCTTTCACTCAACCACCAATGCAAGTTGAAAACCTCTCGTGTGGTCTCTCCCTAAGGGGTAGTGCTAGTCTTCTTATTGTGCACAAGACATATTTGATTAGTTTGGGAGACAGGCCGAACTCTAAGCAAGCTGAGAGTATTGTCCAGCACTTGAGGACCCAAACTGTGGATATATTTCAATGCAGATATGATGTAAGTGCTCGTGCATACTTAGATATTACGTAGTTAGAAGACCATGGGCTAGTTTCTCGTAACAATGTGTGGATGAAGCAAGGTTGTCCATGTGGAGAAGAAGTACACGTGAAGGTATATGAGACATCCTTTGCATTGTGACTACACGACGTAGCATAAGTGAATACACGGACACCGCACTTTCAGTATAGCTGGAAGCTATTGGACTTGCTTGATGAGGACAGTGTACTTTTCATGGCCAATCATGCGGTGCTTACCACCACTGATTGCAATGGTACTAAGGCAGAGTGCAAGAGAGAATTGTGCAAGTGGGTCAGGGTGACAGGTCTAACCATAGGTGAGACAGGCTCCCTAGGTATGTCCTGCCCTTGATGTGCCTTAAACAATTGTGGTGATGGTAAAGGGCTAGGGGACTAGGGACGGAGCCAGCCGACCAAGGTCACTGGACGTACCTAATTTGAGGACCCCTAGGTGCTGTGCTGTGATCGTGGGTGCTTCTTATCTTTTCATTCGTTTCTTTTCTTTTTCTTTTTTTTATTTCTTTCTTTTTCTTGTGCTTTTTTTTCTCTTTCTTTCTTTCTTTCTTTCTTTCTTTCTCGTCTCTTTTCTCTTTTTTTTTTCTGGACTTGCCTAAGTACAACCATTACAATATGTTGAGGCTATCGGCCTTTCAATGGGTTGGAAAATGTCAAGCTTCGAAGGCTCAAGAAATGGATATTACAATGATGATTGTGCCCTAGCCTCGTTGTTAGAGAAGCAGTTGTTGAGATGGGGAGATACACTTGAGATATTGCAAACCTCCTTGCGACACACGCGATGTTGGTACAAGTGAGGTAACGACTGCCGTGAGCCAACTATAGAGCTTGATTGAGAAAGGGAGCGTGGCCCATGAATGTGCATTGGGCCATGCGATGTGGGTGGTCGGTAAGGGTGATTTTTTCTTTCGGCAGCGTGGCTTTATCGCGGCTCTTTGTGGGGTCAATGGTCTTGCGGTGATCGGGCATTGAACACTTTCGCACAAGGACCTGTATTATCCTGCATCCATTTGTCACTTCGTGAGAGTATATGCTCGCTTGTGTTAAGTGCATCGAACAAATGCAATCATGATAAGACATAATTTTTCAAAATTCTATGATGTCTATTGGGATGCCTATTTCATTGCTTGTTAAGGTCACATACATTAACGAGAAGTAACGGGAATGTGTACAAGTGGGGATCTTACCCCTTTACTCATCAAAAAACAAAATGTTCTGGCATGCTGACTTGTTGAGCTACTTGTACATCATAGGGATTTAGTTGATAGGTACGAGGCAGGGTGAGTCCGGTTGGCTAGGCGACCAGGGCAGTGCTAGTGCGGGGCTCCCGTGAGGCTGAGCAGGGAACATGTCTGCTGGGACATAAATGGTATAGTCCCAGGCTGCCACCGTTTCCAGAATGTCTTTAAACAATTCAATAAATTTTGCCCTATCCCTGGCCGCCTTGTCACTTCGTGAGCACTTGGTGCCCGAGCATGCATTGGGGGTCTGTGCAACTGGCGTTGCCACATTTTGTGTGCCTCCCTGAGCGTTCGCTCCCCTGGCCCGCGAATTCTTCGGCCTTCGTCCGGGCTGGTGTCGCTTAGGCCCTCGCTTCTTTGCATATTTCTTGAGAGTGGGTACATAGCGTACCAGTGGAGGGGCACGTGCCGCATGCTCCCGTCATCTGTGAAGAGGATCTTTGCATGCCAAATGTCCGTGGTTCTCCATGTGTTCCGTCTGGAAGCCTGCAAGATGCAATCCAAGGGTTAGGCCTTGATATGGAATAAGATTGTTCGCATAGAAGGGATTTTCGTGTGGGTTGTCAAATGCATATGACTAGAAGAGAAGGCGCGGAACATGTTGTACTCGTTGTAATGTTGTCCCTCTGGCCTCTAACTACGAGCAGATCTTGACTCACACCAAGTTACGTCGGTTGGTGGTCCTACGTTTGGAGGGCTCATCCTCAGAAGGATAGGCCGGGAAGGGAAAGTGTGTAGAGAGGGACTGCGCCCTCCTTACATCATGAGGGACATTGGCCAGGGTTTTCCATGGTGGCAATGCAGGTGCATGCCCTTTGCTCGGAGGCAAACATGATCTGGTGAAAGGGGGACTAGCTTAGCGTAGCATGTTGGCTCCGATTCTTCTGTCTGTGCTTGGGTTTTTATTGCTTGTGTGTGTTGATGATGTTTCTACAGGGTCATAAAAGTCATTGTTTATTTATATACATATCCATGAGTCCATGTCGCTTTACGAGGATAAAAACCAATTGTAGAACTCAGGATTGTACTGGAATGTAGCACAGGCATCCAGCACTCGTGGCAGCTTACTCAGTACCAATAGATATTTTGCCACATCGACAGCATGGAACCTTTTCCGAGTCTACTGGCAACGTGTAACTCCTCCTCAGTGAGAACCTTATCAATCAAAGGGCTCTCTAGGCTAGTTCCAGCTAAGTCGGTACCCCGAATGTCAGTTAGCACTCGAAGGGAAGTTGGTGCCACATAGGTTGGGTCTCTTTGAGACCAATCGCTCCTCAGAGACTGTCATGATCTGAGCCCCTAGTTCGGCCATTGCAACGTGGCATTCACACCAACACTACTCAAATTGACTCTGGCCTGTTGACAGTCGCTTTAGTTGATCTATGTCTACGAGATTCGATCGGTAGAGCACTTTATTGAGCGTGACGGTTAAGCGTAGTTCGTCAGCCTCCTCGTCAGAGATGAGTCGCATGCGTTCATGTAAGAGCTTGTTATAGTGCTCGTCAAGATATTCTTGCTCTTCCCAAGATAAGGGGAATGGCAAGTATTCTTCGAGCTGCTCCTTAGAGAATGCGCCTATGTCCGCAAGGACGTAGACACGTGCGAACACTTTGAGCTTAGCATCCCACTCAGTTAAGCATTCTGTGACACTTCTATATTCGACGAGGGCTTGCTCGGTTGCTATCTCATGCAAAGATCTAGGAGTTTGCCTAGGCTCTAGCATAGCTGGGGGTTCAGGCCTATATGAGTAAGATTGGTTAACACTAGGATTGCTCATGCTCTTGGGGTTTCCATGTTTCTCTTGAGGCTTTGTTATTGCGTCATGGTTCTCCTTGGGTGTGACTAGTGCGAATTCGTCACCCGTCGTGACAGTGTTGTATCCACTCTCGATTTGTCAATGCGAGTTCTATCAGTGGATAGAGTGTTGCCAGTAGCCATTGATGGTAACGACTGCTTTGATTTGTCGGAGCACATGGATGTGTCTAAGGTTTCACTGCTATTAGAAGAGGCATCACTGGGCTCATTGGTGTTGGATGGACTTGATGCTTTATTCATCAGCTCTCCAGCACTCTTCGCCCCAATGTCCTTGGGGTCCGCAACCACCTGCAACTGTTGTTGTTTTCGTTGTTTCCTCCTCTTTTTCTTGGTCAGCGCAGGTGCATCTAACGTTCAGGACCCTAGGCTATATCAATCGTTGATGTGCTTGGTCGGGCCTCAGCATTTCCCTTCTCTAGAGGGTCCTCATGGGACCTAGTCATGGCCTGCGGAGTAGCCTTGCCAGGTTGCATGGGTACAACTGTCTCCCTTTTGGGGGAGTCTAGCTCTTTCACCCGTTCCACTGTGCTTAACTTCTCCAGCCCAGGTTTTAGGCGCTTTGGAAGTGTTGGAGTTGCTAAGGAGGTAGGTCGCAACACCTCCTTCACAGGTAAACCACTAAGGACACGTTTCGCAAGGGGCATTGTCGCAGCCAAGAGCTGTGACTGTTGTGATCCCTGATTGGAAGTAGTGGCGGCTAGTCCAGTGGGCTGGCTACTCTTGGTGGGTTGCAGTGTCAAGTCCTTAGGCAGATCAGAAGTAGTCGTGCCTTTTGTTGCCCTTAGAGCATTCACTTGAGTATCAGTTGAGCTAGCCACGGTGGATTGCACAGGCATATCCTTAGGTTGGGAGCTAAGGGTGGTGTCGTGTCCTTCCTCTTGGATATTTGGAAGCTCTGATGTAGGTAGAGATTGGGATCGAGTAGTCGCACTTGATGACTGTTGTGCTTCCTGTGTCCGTTTAGGGAAAGAGGGTGCAGGAGACTTGGGACTCCTAAGTGGTTTTGACTCTGACTGGGAGATTTGCTCGTGGTTGTTAGATGATTTTACTATTTGCTTTGTTGAGCATTCAACCTTGCCATGAGCAATGTTGTGCCTATGATGCTTGCTATCCTCTTGGGGAATCAAAGGCTCCTTGGGCACTAGCGGCTTCTGCGTATCCTGAACGATTACAACTGGCATCTGCTTGTCAAGCATGCTAGGCTGAGGATCTACCCTCCAATTGGTCCCGTTTGGTTTCTTGATTTCGACCATGAGGGGCTCGGTCACTCCACTGTTGTTAAGTCGAGACTTGGTTTTTCGATCTGGCCTTCAGTCGACCAGGGAGGTTTAGCAAGGGGTTTTGGCACCCAAATCCATGGGTTACCTACATAATACCCTTGAGCAAGTAGCAATGCTTTGGACACCCATCGTGGCATTGTGCTAGCTCTCCATCGACGCCTTCGTCTATAAGGTTTGGGCTTCCATCTTGGTCTTCTACGATATTTGTATGAGATCCTATCCCTGGCCTTGTCTCCTAACCCTTTTGTTTCGAGTATGGCCTTACTCATAGGTCCTCTCTGTTCAACCTGTGCTTGTATTAACTCTTTCAACAACTCCTTGCTCTCATTACTAGGCTTGCTTGGTATGTCAGAATGCTCCTTGCCCTTCTCTCAAGGTTTGGTGAGGTCACCCTTGCTAAAAGTCGTGATTATCCTCACACCTGGTAGTGTTAGGTGTATCCTCTGTGCTATATAGTCGGCTTCACATTCGTTGCCTTTTTGAAGGGCCTTCCTAGGAGGATTTCCTTTCCACAATTCTTGCTATTGGGAGGAACATAGAACAGGAGTGGCAAGCTTTCTGTTTCAATAGTTACAAGGATTCTGCACTTCCCTAGAAGTGCTTGTGGGTGTTCCCCGTAAGGATTAAGAGTTGCATCAGTCGGTTTGAGCTCTGGTTGACCTAGTAGAGTCCATGCTTCATAAGTCAAGATATTGAAATCCGCTCCTTCATCAATGAGAGCATCAACACTATGCTCTCTTTTTGCAGTGAGTTTGACCCTAAGATAAGCAGGTGGTACTATGTCTTCATCTTTCGGGTCTTGGCTTGTAAATCTAAGCCTTCTGACAGATGCCCTTGAGTCCCCACTTGCATGACCAGACGTGGATTCTCCACTAATGTCTTGGGTTGTCTGTGCAGTGTTGCTCAAGATACATCCCTCGTCAAGAGTGTCATGTCTAGTCATCTTGGCATTTGCAGCTTGCTGATGTTGCATTTCGCTCTGACTAGACATGGTATGAACACAATGTCTTTGTGTTCTCGTGGTGTGGCCTTTTTGCCCTTGATGGCTAGATTGGCCCATTGAGGTTCTAGGGTCTCTGTTTGTCTCTATTCGGGCACGGGCTTTTGGTTGCTCTTTTGCAAGGGAGAATCCATGCTTGTGTAGAGCCATTGCTACATTAGGGTCCAATTTGGAGGACCTATCACAGCGCGCGTTTTCTCTCCAACCTACTCGGGGGAGGTGCGGAGAGGGCAGAGCCCCCTCTGCGGGGGTCGGGGGGGCAGTCCCCTCCGGCCCGCAGGGCCATTATGGTAAAATCCATGCACAATTTGGAGGACCATTTATAGCCAAATTTTGAACTACGTGCTAAATTTTAGCCCAGTGATGAATTTGTGATGTGCCTTTAGCTCTACGTAGCCTTTGGGGTCAATTTGGGGGTTTAGATGCTTCAAAATTTGTGTTTTAGATACCTGTCTAATTTTGACAGTTTTTTGTCCGATTTTCAGATGTCCGATTTTTAGGAGTCCGATTATCAGAATCGGACGTCTGATTCTGGGTGGTCCGATCGGCCCAGTGGTCCGATTTTGGTCACGTCTGATTCTGGGAGTCGGATCGAAAAAGTGGTCCGATTTTCGGAGTGGTTCAATTCTAGAAATCCGATCAGACAGGGTGGTCCGATTGCCTCGATCGGACGAGCGTCCAATCGGACAGGGTGGTCCGAGTGGTTCGAGTGTTCGAGTGGTCCGATTTTCAAAATCGGACAGGTTGGTCCGAGTGGTCCGATTTCCAAAATCGGACACGTTCGTCCGAGTGGTCCAATCGGACAGGGTGGTCCGAGTCTCAAAATCGGACGGGTTGGTCTGATCGGACGGTTGTCCGAACTTCCGATTCTCAAAATCGGACATCCGATTCTGAGAATCGGACACTGAATCGGGTGTCCGATTTCGCCGACCCGAATGCACTTTCGAGCATGAAATCGTCCAAAATCTTAAGGTATTGCTTATTGTAAGCTACAAGATTCCACAGGAATGATGCTGGAGTGATGGAGAAGAGATCTATATACCTGGGATAGCCAATGAACTCCAAAATGCAAATCCGAAAACGAATCAAACCCTCATGCCCCGTTATGACAGCAGAAATCCTGATGCTTGTTTTTCTTCTTTTTCTTTGTTTTTTCCTATCCTAATGCACCCAAAACACAAAATAAATACCTACAGATTCCACAACATAAATCTCAAGAAAGCAAAAAAACTACTTGCCAAGGAGATCGAATACCATCTTCAATCCCCTCCCTTCCTACCTATCTCAAGCACCGGTTCGGGGAAAGCCCTTACTTCGATGCTTGATTCGAAGCGCGCAAATGCTCAAGGCTTGAATCCATTGGTCCCGGCAATGGAACTAAAATGTGGGAGCTTTTGCTCAACTGCCAAGACCCACGGACCGCTTATTGTTTCAAGCGTTCCAAGCCGAGCACTAATGGCTATCTCTCACATAACCGATGCGCCATCCATATCTATGGGTGTAGTGAGCTTACCTCCGTGCCGTTCGAGTTACCTCCTCTCTCGCGCACTCCGATAGCTCCACGATCCAAGTGCAAGCTTCAAGCAAGCTCGATCTTCCCGCTCCAAGCTCCAAGCTCCATTGTCGGGAGCAAGACAAGAGAATAGAAGAGAAGAGAAGAAGAGAGGAGAAGATGAAGAGCTTCTCCACCCCACGGTCCCTCACCCTCACACACTCACTCCCTCACACTCTCACACTCCCTCTTTCAAGCACAAGCTCAAGCAAGCAAGAAGAAGAAGAAGAAGAAGAAGAGGAGAGCTACTTTTGGCCACACACAAGAATGAGCTTCTCATTCACTTTTCAACTTTATATACAAAACCCTAAATCCCTTTTGGGCGGTCATCCCCTTTTCCCTTTTTTACATGGCCGGCCGTAGCCTAGGCCCTTTTTCCCATTGTCCTTCTATCTTCCTAGCTTCCTTTCCACCGCCCATCTACATTTACAAATTGCACGGGTGAGAGCCCGGCGCTCCTTGAATCAAACCATGATGCGCTTGCGCTCTTTTACAAAAGTTTTGACTTGTGCATTTCCTTGTGTGCCTTTCTTCCTTATTTAGGACTCTTCTGTCTTTGTCTTCTGCTTTAGCTTTTATGGATTTTCCACCTTCGTTCGTTTGAGGGTTAACAATATCACACCTTATCCAATGAGGAGTTTCTATTACAAAAGAAGCTATGTCCCTTCTCATAGGGGAGCTATACGAGGTTTTCACTCGATGGAGTTGTGGTAATGGCAATGTTTCGACGTATTCTTGGTTTGTCTTCTTAGTTGAGGAATAGAAAGTAGGGAGGAGAGGAGAGAAAAATATGTTCTTAGCCGAGGAATAGAAAGTAGGGAGCAAAGGAGAAGAAAATACAAAATAGAAAATGGTGGTTGATTCTCGGCTTGCTGACAGGTGGTACTTCTCTACTTTTCCTCATTTCTTTCATATGCTTCGCTTCAATGATTCTTCTTTTTCTTTTAATTCCTTATCTGTATTTATTACTCATTCTCCTATTTCTATCTATCTAGGATACAAGTATGAATGAATCCAAATGCTTACAAGGGCCTTCTGACCTCAAAATTGGCGAGGCGGGTATTGCATTACTCGGTGTCTTTGTATACGCAAATGGTTACTTCAGGTACAATGCATGCGGCCTCTTCGCAGGAGCCAACTCAACCATCCATCTGTTTTCATGTATGAGTCAGACTAAAAACAGAAAACGGTGGGTGGGATCGTTGGCCATGGCCGGGTAGGTAGGGTCAATTTTCTTCATTTCTTTCTTTTGCTTCCTTATTTTTATTAATTATTACTTTTCTTACTCTCTCGGTTTGTCTTCTCTTCTTGTGGTTTGTTGTTGTTGTGCTGTTCCGTTCGTTGTTAAGGTAGGGTCAATTTTCTTCATTTCTTTCTTTTGCTTCCTTATTTCTATTAATTATAACTTTTCTTACTCTCTCGGTTTGTCTTCTCTTCTTGTGGTTTGTTGTTGTTGTGTTGTTCCATTCGTTGTTAAGGTAAGGTGGTTTTTGGTACCCCATAGAGGATTCAATATATTGTTATTTAAGCACTCAAGGAAACCTTCAATTGTATGAAGATGATGAGCTTATCGAGTCGAGTGTTTATGGATAAGGAAGATCCAACGAAGTGGCTTGCACATTGTGAATGATTTATGTTTATGAGTCACATGGTAATTCATGAAGAGAAGCTTTATGATTTTTGTCTAGTTATGCAGGGACAAGTAAATATTTGGTATGAAGCTTCGGATGATGCTGTGAAGCAAGATTGGGATAAGGTGGAATTGGAAAAACCACATGTACATGCCCAGAGCTCAGACATGAGGTCTACATTGTTGGAAACCTTATTTGCAACTCTCCTATGTCTATTTGTGTCTTTGTACCAAGCCTAAGTAAAGAAAGTGGTTCTATGTTGCCTAGTCAAACATGGGATCCACATTCTTGGACACCTTCTCTCTGGCTCTCTTGTGTCTGTCTATGCCTTTGTGTCCACCCTATACAACGGGTCTCTATATAAAAGGGCCACCCTTTTTAGCGTGTCAGCCCCTACCCCATTATATGGGCGTCCTCTCCATTAAATGGGTCTATAGATTTGTACATAAGACTCCAGTTCAATGCAAAAGATCTCATCACTCTTCTCCTCGGACTTGTCTAGCCACTCCTTGATTTTTGAATCGATGGCTATGGCATGAGACAAGGAACCTGTGCATCATGGTCATGCATCCCCTTACATCCTTGCATTGTTGCCTCCTAGCTATTCCTACAAGTGGCATCCATGGCTATGGTACTAGACAAGCATCTTTGAGGAGATCTATAGGATGAGAAGCTTTCTATCCACACGAGTTTTTTGGGTTGATTCGGAGTTATGAATATATCTACCCATCTAGGTCACTTTTCGAGTGCTCACCCATGGATTCCTCTTCTGTGAGTGTTGACCCACTTAATAGATAGTTGTAGGTGACAATGTAAGGATGAAAGAGGATGCACGCTAGGACAGATTGGTACCTCATCCCAGTACCGTAGCCATCGATCCCAAAGTCAATGAGTGGCTAGACAAGTTCGAGGAGAAGATTGATTAGATCATTGTGGAAGGCATGATAAAGACCTTGTAAAAAGTCACACTTTTAAGCTTTAGAATGCATAAAATGATGTGCCCTAGTAGACATATACAATGCAAGGATGAAAGAGGATGCACCAATAGGACACACTAGTTTCTCATCTAGTACCATAGCCATCGATCCAAAAGTCAATGAGTGGCTAGACAAGTTCAAGAAGATGACTAATTAGAACTTTGTGGAAGCCATGATAAAGGCCTTGTAAAATGTCACACTTTTAAGCTTTGTGCATAAAATGATGTGCCCTAGACATATACATAAGGGTTTGGGAAGCACACATCACAATAGGATCATCCTAGCATCAATAAACATCACCTTTGACTACTCCTCGAAGGAAAAACATATTGTATCCAAATCCAACTACGTAGTGTCTTATGCTTTGAAAAATTGAACTTGTATATCTAGGCAAAAGAAAATGCATTGTACCTTCAAAGGGATTAAACCATATAATTATTCATTTATGAGCCCATAGCACCATTGAGATCTTGTTTTCCCTAATTCACATATTCAAAACTTTTAGTTGCAAGAAGCTTCAAATCTCACAACTATGGTGAATATCCCTATCTTCAATTCTCAATAGTGCCTTCATAAAAACACAGCATGTGGCAAAAGAAGTCATGGAAGATCCCAAAGAGCTCACTCGTGACTATCATGTCCTTGCAAACTCGCCGCCCTTTCTTTTAGAAACAATCATGGACTCCTCAACATGCTACTCTTCAACATTGAACAAGGCATTGTCCTGCATTTGCTAGGGCCCCCAAGATAATTATAACCATAGCTCCTCATAGGTTTATTGTGGCTAAAACTTTCCAAAACAGTAGCTAGCATGTCTCTTTCACACATCCATAATTTTCAAGCTTGACATTATTGTAATGAGCCTTTCAAGCTCCCCCCTAATGAACCCTCAATCTCAAGGCTGATAACCTGTCTTCTAGCAATAAGGCCCCCTAGGGATTTCCTCCTACTCACATGACTATGCTACCAAAGACTGTAGAACCCTCGGCTTCAATTTGTGTAGTAGGCTAGTCTCCGACTCTAGTAGTGTATCCCCCCAAGATAACCATAGCCCCAGCTACTTTTGGAATTATTCCAATCACACCTTATTGATCTAAGATGTATCTTTCTTTAAAACTATAGCAACATGGCTACTAAACTACCTCTTGTTTTCTCTTGTGCTGCAGGTAGTTCTACTTTCCCAAGTGGCTCAGTCATAACAACGGCCCCTTCATATTGCAACTCCAACTCAATCCATGTATTTGGCCACTCTCTCATAAAGCCTCACGATCTAAAGATATGGCATCCTCAGACCCTAGTGATTGCACCATACTCAAAACACAAAGTTGCAATACAAGTTGGCAATTCCAACATCAAATATATATCCCTTTTTTGTACAAAATTTGTTATTGGAAATGTAAAAGCATGAAATGATTTGATTTAGGAAAAACAAATAAATACTACAATTTGTATATAAGCTAGGGTGACAGTTATAAAGAAAATCATCTACCTACCAACCTCTTAAGGGTAGGATGCCTAGATAAAACAAGGTAGAAGAGGGAGCACACCTCATCAGATAGCCATGCATAGTGGGCTATGAATTTATTAGGCACTTTAACAAAAATTATTTTATCATTGTAGCCTCCCTGTAAAGTTGCAGAAAGAAATCTTATGATGTAAGTAAGAGAAAAGCCTTGTGAGAAGACTCTTCCAAAGTGTTTTCCCTTTTTTTTTGGGGGGGGTGTGGATTGAAAGGAACATCGATGTCTTTGGGTAGGAAAAGATTTAACATGTTTTTGTCATGTAATAAAAATTTATGATGTGTTGATATTCTTGCTAAAAGGTAGAGGTTGTGATGAACTTTGTTTGAAAAAGAAGAATTGAAAAGAGTTGCTTCTTGATCCTGAGCTTTGAATAGTTTTATATTTAAAAAAATCTTGGATCCAAAAAATCAAGAGTTCTTTTAGCAGTTACAAATCCATAAAAACCTATTGAGAAAAAAGGAGCATGCTTTCCATGTGTGTCTCATGCCCCAAGCTAAATATTCTTGGTAATAAAAGCTACAACCAAACAAACAAACAAACAACAATTTAAAATAAAAATACAACAAAAGACCTTAGATCCTTACTTTGATCACTAGGAAGAAAACCTATGAAACAAAGTAAAATAAAGTCCAACCTAGAGACCATAAAGAGAATAGGAAAATATCTTCCAAGAATAGAGAGTGAGACCCTACACTCAGAATATTATGAAGGATAGATTATGGGTTGTGATCACAGATTACACTTCATCCTTAGAAACAATGAATGGTGGTAGATAAAAGAGTATTTTTGGTTGGCATTCAAGATTAGGGCCTTCCTAGAAATGATTGCTTCTAGATTTTGTATCATCTCAAAGATAAGATAAATCATTAGAGTGAACTAGATAGGTTGAATATACGGATAAACCCCACTGTCTCTAAAAGAATTAGAGTATGAGAAATACCCTTTTACAAGGAAAAGAGCACTCTAGGGTCTTAGGAGAGTGGATCAACATGGAAAACCTCAACTTCTCTTTTTCTATGAAAATGTACATGTTATATACGGGTTTGTTTCAAGTCTTTGAGTTTTTTTTTACTTACAACTTGGATTTAAAGAGCTAGTTGTCAAGGGAAAAAGTTTAGTTGCAGTTTTCTTTTGTGGTGTAATCGTAATTTGAATGTATAAAGTGCATTTGAGAGGAATGTGAAAGGAGGAAACACACTTTGAAATCCAACTCAGATTGAAAGGAAAGTTTGAAGCATGGTTCAAGATCTTGAGAGAATTTGCCAAATAAGTTTCGAATAGAAGATTGTGAAGCAAGAAACCATGGAGGTGCACCTAACTAAAGGAAGCCATGATCTTTTGAAAGAGATCGAGGAAGAAACTATCTAAGGGTTTAATCAAAGAAGCTTTTTGCCAAGGAAAGAACCACAATTGTTCCCTACAATCCTAATGATTGAAATGTGAAAAGAAAAAGTTTAATAGAACCCTCAAAAGATTCTTATTGGAGCATCTTTGCAATAATTTGATTTAGGAAAGACCGTAATAATTCTTCTATAGGAAAATCCTTGGCTTGTTTGAGGAAACATTGCAAGGAGTAAGTTGGAATTATGAGTGGAAAGTTTCAAGACAACTCGACAATAACAAGAGTTCTTTCATGAGCTTCAAGGCATGAGAAATTATTAAAAAGCATAAAAATATATTTTGTCAATACTAAAAGATTGAGATTTCCTTAAATTGGGGAGGGAGCTCCTACTACGCTTAAGATCAAACATTTTATCGATAAACCCCATGGAGACATCAAGATGAAACTTGAGGTTAAGAACCTTGGCACAATTAAAGAAGTTCTAGCTATATCCATTGAAAAGGAATAAAAACATGGAAAAGATGAGTAAGAGGGATTATAGCAAAATCTCCAAAGAAAAAAGACCCATGCTAAGGGCTAGAGAGAAAACCATAGAAGTAGATTGTAGTAGTTTCTCTTTGCTAGCTAGATAGGAAATGATTGTCACAAAAAATGGAGAGTTTGCTAGAAGCTGAAAGAATGTATAATATGAGTCTGGAAGCTATAAAAGGTAGATCTTGGAGAAAAGGGTTTGATGATCCTACAAATTTGATTGGTTAAGAAGGAGTGAATAGATTGTAAGATAAGATGAAGGAGGCTATTATAGATATGTATCCTCTTCTTATAAAATTTCCAACAAAAAATCTGATTACAGAGTCAAATCTATGAGCCTATGACCTCTCAAGGTCCATCAAATAAAGAAATTGTAAATGCGAGCTCATGCTCAACCACCAAGACGTATAGACCACTTATTGTTTCAAGCGTTTCAAGTGAGCACCTATGGCTATCTCTCACCTAGCCGATCTACCTTTGCTCCTACCGAGGTATAATGAGCTTACCTCAATGACCGAACGAGTTTCCCCCTCCCTCAAGCACACAGGTAGCTCCATGATTTGAGATGTGAGCTAAAACATCCTCAAGCCTCCACCTCCAAGCTCCATCCTCCATAGCCGCGTGCGAGACAAGAGAAGAGAAGAAGAGGGGAGATGATGGAAAGCTTCACCTCCAATATCCCTGACCCTCACACACTCACTCTCTCACACTCCGTCTATCAAGCACACACAAGCAAGCAAGAAGGAGATGAGAAGAAGAGAAGGAGTTGAGTCCACTTTGCCACACACCAAAGAATGATCTTCTCTATTCTCTTTTTGGCTTTTATACATGCCCTAAATCCCTTGGGCACCGATCCCCTTTTTTACATGACCAGCCATTGTGGCAAGGTTCTATTTTCTCATTCCCTTCTATTTGCCCTATCTCTTTACCTATGCACATTTACCTTTTATACAATCTGCACAGGAGGGATCCTTGCGCTCTTTCACAAAATTTTAAGGGATGCCTTGCATTTAAAAAATCGCCTTTGTCTTTGACTTGATTTTTGAGGCCACCCTCGTGCTTTTGGTTGTTCTTCATCCTGCTTCTTCCTTTGCATCTACATTCTTGACTTATTTTTTCTCCGTCTCGAATTGGGGTTAACACTACCCGGTTCCTAGAGAAGTGCTAGTCCCATGGCACTTACGGGTGTTTATTGATGAGGGCTTGATTCTTTGAAGGGTGGTTCCCAAGTTGACGGTGGGGCCTTATGTGGATTAGCACTGGGTGAGAAGCTTTGGCAAATGGTTGCACTCTTGGAGGCCAAGGGTATGTAGAGTGGATGGCGAGGCTTCTGATATTAGTGATATGCAATATTCGTCTTTACCTAAAAAGAGAAGAAGTGCACCACCTATGGGGAGGTTCTACCTTACCATGTGGTGAATTTTCTTGTGCTAGTGGAATTGGGAGTTGGGTTGAGCCTAGGTGTTGACCCACACTTGAGGACCTAGTTTGTGTATACGGGAGGTGCGGTGGGTGTAGCTTAGGGTGACAGGTCTAACCATAGGCAAGTGTGACCTCCCTAGGTATGTATTTCCCTTGATGTGCCCTAAGCGTGATGTGTGGGGAATCAAAATAGAGGCTAGGGGGTTAGACATGGAGCTAGCCGACCGAGGCCATCGAACACACATAACTTGAGAACCCCTCGATGCAGTAACTGTAGTCAATGTGGAGTTAATTGCTTTTCTTGTGATTTCATTCTCTTTTCATTTTGATTCTCTTCTTTCTTTTCTTTTTCTTTTGCTTTTTGTTTTTTTAAATTTTATTAGGAGAGGGTGGAGTTGGGGGCTTATGAGATTTAATAAGGAATTTCCAGCTCTACATGTACCCTTTGAGGTTCACATGCATACTTGGAGAGTGGTAGTGTTTCCAAGTGAAGGACATGCAACCCACATTGCCGCCCTAGGGAGCCTTGACCAACAACTATGATGGTGTAGACAGGGTATAATCCCTTCCTGTACACCTTCTTCCCTTTTCGGTCTACCCTTCCGAGGAGGAGCCCTGCCTAAATACGTGACTGTCGGCCGACGTAACTCTGTGTGAACCAAGATATGCTAATGGCAGGAGGCTAAATATACATTACGGGGGCCATCCCTCTATAACAATCACTGCATGCACTACCCCTCCCCTTCTCGTCCTATGCGCTTGACGGCCCAACATAATCCATTAAATATGAATGATCTTATCATGAAACGAATCCTAATCCTTCATTCACATCTTACAGGTCCCCCTACGAGGAAAGCATGGAGAGCCAAAAATAGCTAGCTTGCAAGGACGCTCTCCGCGGGAACGTGGGGCACGTGCCCCTCCACCAGTGTGCTACATGCCTATCCTCAAAAGGTACGTGAAGAAGCGAGGCCCTAAATGACATTGTCGCGGACGAAGGCCGAAGAATCCCCGGGCCAAGAGTGTCGCGACTCAAAGAAATGCACAACATGTGGCAACGCCAGTTGCACAGACCCCCAACGCACGCTCAAGCACCAAGTGCTCACGAAGTGACAAAGCGGCCAGGGATAGGGCAGAATTTAATGAATTGTTTAAAGACATTCTGGAAATGGCAGCGGCCCGGGACTACACCATTCATGTCCCGGCCGACATATTCCCCGCCCAGCCTCACGGGAGCCCCGCACTAGCACCGCCCCGGTCGCCTAGCCAACCGGAATCACCCCGCCTCGTACCTATCGACTGAATCCCTATAATGTACAAGTAGCTCGACAAGTCAGCATGCCAGAACATTTTGTTTTTTGATGAGTAAAGGGGCAAGATCCCCACTTGTACACATTCCCGTTACCTCTTGTTAATGTATGCGACCTTAACAAGCAATGAAATAGGCATCCCAATGGACATCATAGAATTCTGAAAAATTATGTCTTATCATGATTACATTTGTTCGATGCACTTAACACAAGCGAGCATATACTCTCACGAAGTGACAAGTGGATGCAGGATAATACAAGTCCTTGTGCGAAAGTGCTCGGTGCCTGATCACCGCAAGACCATTGACCCCACGAAGAGCCGCGACAAAGCCACGCTGCCGAAAGAAAAAATCACCCTTGCCGACCACCCACATCGCATGGCCCAACGCACATTCATGGGCCACACTCCCTTTCTAGGTCAAGCTCTATAGTTGGCTCACGACAATCGTTACCTTAATTGTACCAACATCGCGTGTGTCGCAAGGAGGTGTGCAATATCTCAAGTGTATCTCCCCATCTCAACAACTGCTTCTTTAACAATGAGGCTAGGGTACAATCATCACTCTAATGTCCATTTCCTGACCCTTCAAGGCTTGACATTTTCCAACCCATTGAAAGGCTGATAGCCTCAACATATTGTAATGGTTGTACTCAGGCAAGACAAAGAAAGAAAGAAAGAAAGAAAGAAAGGAAAAAGCACAAAAAAAAAGAAGACCCAAAAGATAAGAAGCACCAACGATCACAGCACCGCACCTAGGGGTCCTCACATAAGTTACGTCCAGTGACCTTGGTCAACCGGCTCCGTCCCTAGTCCCCTGGTCAATTGCTCAGGGCACATCAAGGGCAGGACATACCTCGGGAGCTTGTCTTGCCTATGATTAGACCTGTCACCCTGACCCACTTTCACAATTCTCTCTTGCACTCGGCCTTAGTACCATTGCAATCCGTGGTGGTAAGCACCACACGATTGGCCATGAAAAGTACACCGTCCTCATCAAGCGAGTCCAATAGCTTCCAGTTACTAAAAGTGCGGTGTCCCTGTATTCAATTATGCTACGTCATGCAGTCACAATGCAAAGGATGTCTCATATACCTTCACGTGTATTTCTTCTCAACAGGGACACCTTTGCTCCCTCAACACATTGTTACGAGAAACTAGCCCGCGCTCTTCTAACTAGGTAATACCTAAGTATGCACGAGCACTCACATAATATATGCACCGAAGGATATACATAGTTTGGGTCCTCAAGTGCAAGAAAATACTCTCAGCTTGCTTAGAGTTCGACCTGTCTCCCAAACTAATCAAAATATGTCTTGTGCACGATAAAAAGACTAGCACTACCCCCTAGAGAGAGACCACATGAGAGGTTTTCAATTGCAGCTATTGAAGACTCCAACGAAGGTGTCGTTCGCTCTTCATCAACACTCAACTCTGAATTCCTATCCGTATCACCCTGTAAGCCTGCCAAGAATCAACATGTATAGAATCCCCAACAAACCGCCACCTATACGCCATCGGTGCAACCCCCCCAAAGAACAGCCCTACCACCAACTCCCATTGCCCTACCACCTACCACTCAACCCACCAATGTGCCCAATGACCTTCCTCCCCACCAATACCAACACTCTGCCATGGCAACCCCAGACGTCCTTGCCACCCACGTCTTTGGTGCATGCTAAACGCTTGCTACCTATGACGGTGAGTGCCATGGGACTGGCACTCGTCTAGGAGGGGGTAATGTTAACCCTCAAACGAACGAAGCTGGAAAATCCAGAAAAGCTAAAGAAGAAGACAAAGACAAAGGCCAAGGCAAAGAGAAACGGAAGACAAAGATGCATAAGGAGAAGAGTCCGAAATAAGGGAGAAAGGCGCACAAGGAAAAGTGCAAGGCAAAACTTTTGTAAAAGAGTGCAAGCGCATCATGGTTTAATTCAAGGAGCGCCGAGCTCTCACCCGTGCAATTTGTAAATATAGATGGGTGGTGGAAAGGAAGCTAGGGAGATAGAAGGACAATTGGGAAAAGGGCCTAGGCTACGGTCGACCATGTAAAAAAGGGGGAAAAGGGGATGACTGCCCAAAAAGGGATTTAGGGTTTTGTATATAAAGTTGAAAAGTGAATTAGAAGCTCATTCTTGTGTGTGGCCAAAAGTAGCTCTCCTCTTCTTCTTCTTCTTCTTGTTCTTGCTTGCTTTAGCTTGTGCTTGAGAGAGGAAGTGTGAGAGTGTGAGGGAGTGAGTGTGTGAGGGTGAGGGACCGAGGAGGAGAAGCTCTCCATCTTCTCCTCTCTTCTTCTCTTCTCTTCTCTTCTCTTCTCTTGCTCACGGCAATGGAGCTTGGAGCTTGGAGCGGGAGGATCGAGCTTGCTTGAATCTTGCACTTGGATCGTGGAGCTACCGGAGTGCGCGGGAGAGGAGGTAACTCGAGCGGCACAGAGGTAAGCTCACTACACCCGTAGATATGGATGGCGCGTCGGCTATGTGAGAGGTAGCCATTAGTGCTCGGCTTGGAACGCTTGAAACAATAAGCGGTCCGTGGGTCTTGGCGGTTGAGCGAAAGCTCCCACACTTGTGTGTGTATAGTGACATAGACACTTTACTGGAAAGAAAAGAGTACTATCATTGCATTAGAAAACGAGTGCAAGTACAATGTTTTATAGGAATTGAGTGGTGGCACTTTCTCCTACTGTGCGTGTACGGGATTTTGGTCCTGAGCCCTCATTGCTCCTTACAAAGGGACTGAAGTAGGTGTGATTGCAAAATATCTCAACAATATATTGGGAAGCTCTTCTACACTTAGCACTTTGATTGTTCCTTTCATTTTTTTTCTTTGGCTTTCAGGTTCATCAACCTTTTCCATTGACTTGTGCATCTTGGATATAATTCCATGAGCTAAGAGAAAGATATATTAGCTCTTCTTTCCCTTAAATCATATCATAAATTATAGTCTTCTTCACCCTCTCCTAGGGTAGGGGTGTTTCTTGTTTGATGTATAGGGTGCAAAAAATGCACAACAATGAGGCAGAGTATGTTGCAACCATTGAGGTTTACAAGGAGGCCCTATGGTTAGGCCATTTAGTGGAAGACATTGGTATTACTATTACTCCTACACTGCATTCGGATTCTATTAGTGCTTTTTAGTTGGCTAAGAATCTAGTCCTCCATGAGGAGAAAAAACACATTAAGGTGCACTATCACTTAATCAAGGAGGTGCTAGAGGACATGTCTATTGAGCTTGTTAAGATCTTGGTGACTAACAAGAATTCTACATAGTGCTCACTAAAAATTTTCTCTTTGTAGAATGTTTTGCCTTGCTTTCATAGGATGAGATGATGTTTATTCCCCATCCTATTTTACTTTATGTACATTTTTACATTGTCACTTTCTCTTGTTCTGTCGTCACTATAGCCACCTATGCCTCGGATGCCCTCTATTTAGTTCACAAACTATGGTCACACACATCTTTGATGCAAGTGGTGGGAACCGATCACTGTTACTTTATTCTTTATTCTTTCAATGACTAATGAATAAGAGAAGTTTAGTCACAATTGTGACAGTTCAGGTTCCCATTTGAACTTGCTCTGCTACATCTTTGGATATGCCATAACAAAATCTTGTCTAAAGAACTAGGCCTTGAATTCCATACATATCACTATCCTTGATGAGCCATGGAGTGCTAGAAATAGCTCATGCCATACTAGAGCAAATGTAATTTGGGGTGAAAGTAGTGGTAGATTTGTTAGTCTTTGGGAGTTAGCTCTCTTTCTTGGTCTAATTAGTCAAGAAGACTTAGCGAGGCTGGTCCCACTCCTCCATGATAGAATCCTTCTAAGGTATCGAGGAGTGCTCTCTTCAGCTTCATGGCCTGTAGCCATTCATCAAAGTCATAGAAATCGATCAATAAAGGAAAGACATGAACCGACACACTAAATGAGTGAGCAATAAGATTGACCTCAGGGATACGGTGATGGAATTAGGCCTCAGCCAATGAGGATGATCAACCTTAAAGTCATGACATGAACTAGATATGTGATACTTGAGAGCCTCATTGAGTGCCTATCATCGAGTATAATGCTAAGATATAATAAAAAATCAAAGAGAAATATACTTTGAGCTTGGCCTAAGAGGAAGTAATTTTTTGTAGAAATGAATGCTAATATGTTGAAATGCAAAACTGAGACATTGATCATTCAAATAAGATGTCACTGAAATGCTAAAATGAGGATGAAACAATCAATGTTGAAACAATTATTCATGAGACCTGAAATGGTTCAAAAAAATCAAGTTACTAGCTTCTGGATTAGAATGATAAAAATGCTCCTAAACAAGGCTATCAAAAGCGATGATACAATTGCAAGCTCATAGAGATTACCACTCTAGCACGCATAGTCAGGGAAATAAGGAACATCGTCATGCCATCTTATGGGCATCCACAATTGTTGATGTAGTTGACTGCTTCACTGAATCTCAAAAAAGTGATTGCCATGCAACATCTCCATATAAGTGTGTAGCTCCTCATCAATCACCTCCCTCATGGCATATCGGTGACATAAATGCACAACGATCACCTTGGCATATCACGAGTGGAGCTCGATATCTCAACACTCCCCCTCGAGCTCAATCCCAATTCCTGCACACCAAGTAGGTCTCTGAACTTGTGCAGCTTCTCTGTGCCCAATGCCTTCGTAAATATGTCAGCTACCTGATCCTCTGTGCTGACATAAACTAGATCAATAAGACCTAGTAAAACCCTCTCCTGCACATAGTGATAATGCACCTCAATGTGCTTTGTTCTAGCATGATAGACTGGGTTATTTGCCAAGTGTATACTGCTCATGTTGTCACAATAAATGACAACTAGCCCATCTGTAGGCTGATGCATATCATAAAGTAGCTTATGCAACCAAGCTACCTCACATGCAGCCATTGCTGCACCCCTGTACTCAGCCTCTGTGCTCGACAAGGCAACTCTAGGTTGTTTCTTGCTGCTCCAAGTGACTGCAGCACTTCCAAAAGAGAACACATATCCACTCGTACATTTTCTATCACAAATACTACCAGCCCAATTAGCATCAGTGTATCCATGCAACTGTATCTGAACCCCAGTCTCATAAAATAGTCCATACTGCAATGTGGACTTCACATACCTGAGTATGCGTCTAGCCGCATCTAAATGCGGTTTCCTTGGAGCCTGCATAAACTGACTTACCAATCCAACAGCATAGCTCAAATATGGCCTGGTAATAGTCATATAAATCAAACTTCCTACTATGCATCTGTACATAGTAGGGTCTTCCAGAAGCTCACCTACATCTACGCTCAGCTTCACATTCTACTCCAAAGGAACTGAAATAGGCTTACAGCCTATCATCCCATATTTGGATAGCATGTCCAATCCATACTGCCTCTACAAGAGCTGTATCCCACTTGGTGATTTAATCACCTCAATGCCCAAGAAATAACACAGCTCTCCTAAATCCTTCATCTCAAACTTCTGCTTCAATAGCATTTTCACATGAAGGATATCTTCATCACTATCACCTGTCATAATCAAATCATCAACATAAATGACAAGTAGCATAATATCTTTCTCTGTTTTTCTCACATAAAGTGAGAAATCTGCCTTGGAAATCTGAAAGCCAATAGTGACAAGATATTGTCCTATCTTGTCAGACCATGCTCTAGGTGCTTGCTTCAAGCCATACAAGGCTTTCTTCAACCTACAAACAAACTCAGGATGAACAGCATGCACATAACCTGGTGGCTGCTCCATATATATCTCTTCTTGCAAATCACCATGCAAGAAGGCATTCTTTACATCCATCTGATGTAAAGACCATTCCTTTGATGCAGCCATAGCAATGACTGCTCTTACGGTTGCCATCCTTGCAACCAGACTGAATGTTTCTTCATAATCAATGCCATATGTTTGTGCATACCCCTTGACTACTAATCTTGCATTGTATTTGTTCACAGAACCATCTGCATTGTGCTTCACCTTATAAACCCACTTACAACCAATTGCATTCTTACCTTTAAGCAAAGGTACCAATTCCCATGTAGCATTTGCTTCCAAGGCATCCATTTCTTCATCCATGGCTTTCTCCCATTTTTCTTTTCCCATGGCTTGTTCAAAAGAAGTGGGTTCTGGTTCCTGTATCACTTTGACCATATATGCATAGTAAATGGCTATAAATCCATCATATTTCAACCTATCCACAGGATACCTAGCTCTGGTAGACCTGCGCAAAGTAGTTCACTCCCAGGTGCTCTCAAAACATCCCTGGTCTTCCTTACTCCAGGTGTAACAATAGAAGGAATGCCCAACTCATCATCAATGCTCTGTTCTGAGCCACTGGATTCACCATCCACATACGAGTGACCTGCATTCACATCAAGCACGGGCTGATCTACCTTCTCTTTTCCTTTTCGTGATACCTGTATACCACTATCTGCATTGCTTTGAGAAGATTCTCCTGATCTCAATCTGCCTGTCCATGGTGAAGAATGTGAATCACTGCTAGAGGATACTCCAGGTCCACTAATATCTTGTGACTGCTGCTGTGAATTCTGTGCAGCATTACCATTTTGTACATCTACATTATCAATCACATTTACTGGTTTATACCAGCTACTCATCTCATCAAAAACAACATCTCTGCTCACTGTAAACTTACGAGTAGAAGGATTATAGCATCTATACCCTTTCTGCTACAAAGAGTAACCAATAAAGATGCACTTCTCAGCTTTTCGATCCAACTTGGATCTCAACTCATCTGGAACATGAACATAGGCAATGCAACCAAAAATTTTCAAATGAGAAATATACGGTTTCCTACCAGTATACCTCTCCTCTGGAGTCATCCCATGTATTGCTGCAGTGGGAGTCCTGTTCATTATGTAGACTGCTGTAGCAACTGCTTCAGCCCAGTAAAAATCTGGCAAGTCTTTTTCGTTCAGCATGGCACGAGATACCTCTCCAATATGCCTGTTTTTCCTTTATGCAATTCCATTTTGTTGTGGGGTATGACTGCATCAATATTGCTGCTTTATGCCATGCTCCTGCAGGAACCTTACAAACTCATTTGAGAGGCACTCTCCCCCTCCATCTGATATTAGGCATTTTATTTGCAGGCCTGTTTCTTTTTCAACCATAGCTTTAAGAGTTTTGAAATGCCCAAAAACTTCACTTTTCTTTTTCATAAAATACACCCAAACTTTTCTGCCATAGTCATCAATAAAAGTGACAAAATAATGACAACCTCTAGGAGATGCAGCTTTAGTAGTCCACACATCAGAGTGGATTAATTCCAATGGCTTCTTACTCTCTTGAACATGTCTAGGAAATGGTTTCCTTGCCTGTTTTCCGAATTGGCAGGCTTCACATACCTTATGCATTTCTACAACCTTGAATTTAGGCAATCCTCCAACAATATTTTGGGCCTGCATTGATTTAAGTCGTTGTACATTAACATGACCAATGCGTTTATGCCAGATATCAATATCTGCAACAACACCGGTCCCATGTGCAAGCATTGCTGCACTCAATTCAAGCATGTCTGCATCCAACGTAAACATTCTGCCCTTCTTCTTTCCTTTTGCTATCAAGCGACCTTTATTTTTCATATCCTCAACAAAGCATCCATGAGGATTAAATCTGACCTGCAAGCCCTGCTCAACAATTTGACCAACAGAAACCAGATTCTTGGTGATATTCGGGACATGAAATACATTGGACAGGTAATTCTTTTTCCCATCCTGCATAGACAAAGGAATTTTTCCAATCTGCACAATAGGATGTGCAGTATCATCACCAGTCTCCACAAATCCTGGTTTTTCCATTTTCCTTGAATCCTCCATCCATTCTGCATGATCTATCATGTGGTTTGATGCACCTGAGTCAACATATCACACTTCGTTGCTTTCTTCTGTACTTGTCACAGAATTGTTCATGTGTTGCACCATAAACAAATGCTCATTTCTGTCATCACCCTGTCTACTAGAAGATGCATAATTTCCTTGTTGCAGTTTTCCATTCATGATGTCATTCTACTTTTTATAGTAGTCTTTAGCCATATGACCCATTTTACCACAGTAGTAGCATTCAACATTACTGTTTGCATTTTAGCCTCTTTGCCATCCACCATGACCTCTTTGGCTCCCCCTGCCTCTAGAGTTACCACGTCCTCCTCCATAGGACTGGTTTTCTTGAGTTTGCTGCATATTTTGATTTCTACAATGGCCTCCAAATCGGCCTCCTATACCTCTGCCTCTACCACTTCCAGTATTTGAGTAGAAGACAACTTCTTTTGAAGTTCCTCCTGAAGAAGATGCACCACCATTTGTCTGCTCCTCAAAAATTACAAGAGCAATCAACTCCTCAAAATCAGGAAATCTTTCACGGACGGAAATGGATGTTCGGAACTGTGCATAATCCTTTCCTAGACCATTCAAGGTCACTGAGACTAAATCATCATCTTCCACTGGCGACCCAATGGAAGCAAGTGCATCTGCAATCTTCTTCACCTTCATGTGGTAGTCATTGATGCTCATACTTTCTCTTTGCAAATTGTGCAATTCTTGCTTGAGCTGCATTTTCCTGGCTTGCGTATTTGTGCTATACATTTTTGACAAAGTATCCCATGTCTCCTTTGGCGTACTTGCATCCTGAATATGCACAATCATAGAGTCTGAAATGCTGATAGACAGCCAATACATAACTTTCCTGGCTCTCTCATGCCATGCTTTAAATGCCTGCATTTGCTGTTGATTGGGAACATCAGGAAGAACTGGTTCTTCTTTATTTCCTGCAACAAATTCCCAATATCCTTTTCCCATAAGGAAATTCGTCATTCTAAACTTCCATGCTTGGAAGTTGTTTTTGTCAAGCTTTTCAGTGACAATCTGTGAAAGAGAATCAGACGCCATTACAGAACACTGCAAAAAATTCTGTCACTGCAAAAAACACAGCTTCACCCTCACAAGGGCAAATCTGCAAAACTGGCGAAAGTGGTATTTGACCACACAGTCACTTCCTAGTGACGATTTTGCATAAACAGGAACCAAGGATGATTTTGTAACTCCCAATGTCTCTGCACACAAGCATACGATGCAATTTTTGTGGTAACTTTTCACCGACCTGTAGAACAGTGGTTGCACAGCATAAAACAGGGCCTTTTCCTGAGTGCGTGCAGAAAACTTCCGCCTCCAAAATAGGCCCCGAAATGGCTTCACCGCGAAGGGCGTCTCAACCTGAGACAATGCAGTCCTGCACTTTCTAGCTGTGCTACCTCTGCAGAGACTTGCTCCCACACCAGAAAAATGAAAGCAACACTGGTCTTCTTACCAAAACACCGCGAACTTGGCTTGCTTTCTTGAGCTCCTTACCACGAATAAGGCTCTGATACCATGTCAACATTGTGGGAGAGAAGGAAGGAGTCTCACTTGTAGCTTTCTTGCTTGCACAATGGGGGAATACACACAGAGGAGGAGGCTGAAAACAGTTTTCCTCTTCTTAGTTGTGTAAGCCAAAAAGAACTCTTATACAAAAAATAGAAGAACCCTATATATGGGTCTCAAACCAAACTCAACTAACTAAGGTGGCATACTAACTGAGCCACGAACTAGAGTAGATAAGGATAGCTGTCATCTAGCTATTATTCATGGGCGGTGTACCAACCGCATCTGCAACTAACAAGTCGGTGACATAAATGCACAACGGTCACCCTGGCATATCACGAGTGGAGCTCGATATCTCAACACTCCCCCTCGAGCTCAATCCCAATTCCTGCACACCAAGCAGGTCTCTGAACTTGCGCAGCTTCTCTGCGCCCAATGCCTTCGTAAATATGTCAACTACCTGATCCTCTGTGCTGACATAACTAGTTCAATAAGACCCAGTAAAACCCTCTCCTGCACATAGTGATAATGCACCTTAATGTGCTTTGTTCTAGCATGATAGACTGGGTTATTTGCCAAGTGTATACTGCTCATGTTGTCACAATAAATGACAATTGGTCCATCTGTAGACTGATGCATATCATAAAGTAGCTTATGCAACCAAGCTACCTCACATGCAGCCATTGTTGCACCCCTGTACTTAGCCTCTGTGCTCGACAAGGCAACTCTAGGCTGTTTCTTGCTGCTCCAAGTGACTGCAACACTCCCAAAAGAGAACACATATCCGCTAGTATATCATCTATCAAAAATACTACCAGCCAAATCAGCATCAGTGTATCCATGCAAGTGTATCTGAACCCCAGTCTCATAAAGTAGTCCATACTGCAATGTGGACTTCACATACCTGAGTATGCGTCTAGCCGCATCCAAATGCGGTTTCCTTGGAGCCTGCATAAACTGACTTACCAATCCAATAGCATAGCTCAAATCTGGCCTAGTAATAGTCATATAAATCAAACTTCCTACTATGCATCTGTACATAGTAGGATCTTCCAGAAGCTCACTTGCATCTGCGCTCAGCTTCACATTCTGCTCCAAAGGAACTGAAATAGGCTTACAGCCTATCATCCCATATTTGGAGAGCATGTCCAATCCATACTACCTCTGCAAGAGCTGTATCCCACTTGGTGATCTAATCACCTCAATGCCCAAGAAATAACGCAGCTCTCCCAAATCCTTCATCTCAAACTTCTGCTTCAATAGCATTTTCTCATGAAGGATATCTTCATCACTGTCACCTGTTATAATCAAATCATCAACATAAATGACAAGTAGCATAATACCTTTATCTGTTTTTCTCACATAAAGTGAGAAATCTGCCTTGGAAATCTGCCTTGGAAATCTGAAAGCCAATAGTGACAAGATATTGTCCTATCTTGTCAGACCATGCTCTAGGTGCTTGCTTCAAGCCATACAATGCTTTCTTCAACCTGCAAACAAACTCAGGATGAACAACATGCACATAACCTGGTGGCTGCTCCATATAGACCTCTTCTTGAAAATCACCATGCAAGAAGGCATTCTTTACATCCATCTGATGTAAAGACCATCCCTTTGATGCAACCATAGCAATGATTGCTCTTACGGTTGCCATCCTTGCAACCGGACTGAATGTTTCTTCATAATCAATGCCATATGTTTGTGCATACCCCTTGACTACTAATCTTGCCTTTATCTGTTCACAGAGCCATCTGCATTGTGCTTCACCTTATAAACCCACTTACAACCAATTGCATTCTTATCTTTAGGCAAAGGTACCAATTCCCATGTAGCATTTGCTTCCAAGGCATCCATTTCTTCATCCATGGCTTTCTCCCATTTTTCTTTTCCCATGGCTTGCTCAAAAGAAGTGGGTTCTGGTTCCTGTATCACTTTGACCATATAGGCATAGTGAATGGCTGTAAATCCATCATATTTCAGCCTATCCATAGGATACCTAGCTCTGGTAGACCTGCGCAAAGTAGGTTCACTCCTAGGTGCTCTCAAAACATCCTTGGTCTTCCTTACTCCAGGTGTAACAATAGAAGGAATGCCCAACTCATCATCAATGCTCTGTTCTGAGCCACTGGATTCACCATCCACATACGAGTGACCTGCATTCACATCAAGCACGGGCTGATCTACCTTCTCTTTTCCTTTTCGTGATACCTGTATACCACTATCTGCATTGCTTTGAGAAGATTCTCCTGATCTCAATCTGCCTGTCCATGGTGAAGAATGTGAATCACTGCTAGAGGATACTCCAGGTCCACTAATATCTTGTGACTGCTGCTGTGAATTCTGTGCAGCATTACCATTTTGTACATCTACATTATCAATCACATTTACTGGTTTATACCAGCTACTCATCTCATCAAAAACAACATCTCTGCTCACTGTAAACTTACGAGTAGAAGGATTATAGCATCTATACCCTTTCTGCTACAAAGAGTAACCAATAAAGATGCACTTCTCAGCTTTTCGATCCAACTTGGATCTCAACTCATCTGGAACATGAACATAGGCAATGCAACCAAAAATTTTCAAATGAGAAATATACGGTTTCCTACCAGTATACCTCTCCTCTGGAGTCATCCCATGTATTGCTGCAGTGGGAGTCCTGTTCATTATGTAGACTGCTGTAGCAACTGCTTCAGCCCAGTAAAAATCTGGCAAGTCTTTTTCGTTCAGCATGGCACGAGATACCTCTCCAATATGCCTGTTTTTCCTTTATGCAATTCCATTTTGTTGTGGGGTATGACTGCATCAATATTGCTGCTTTATGCCATGCTCCTGCAGGAACCTTACAAACTCATTTGAGAGGCACTCTCCCCCTCCATCTGATATTAGGCATTTTATTTGCAGGCCTGTTTCTTTTTCAACCATAGCTTTAAGAGTTTTGAAATGCCCAAAAACTTAACTTTTCTTTTTCATAAAATACACCCAAACTTTTCTGCTATAGTCATCAATAAAAGTGGCAAAATAATGACAGCCTCCAAGAGATGCAGCTCTAGTAGTCCACACATCAGAGTGGATTAATTCCAATGGCTTCTTACTCTCTTGAACATGTCTAGGAAATGGTTTCCTTTCCTGTTTTCCAAATTGACAGGCTTCACATACCTTATGCATTTCTGCAACCTTGAATTGAGGCAATCCTCCAACAATATTTTGGGCCTGCATTGATTTAAGTCGCTGTACATTAGCATGACCAATGCATTTATGCCAGATATCAATATCTGCAAGAACACCGGTCCCATGTGCAAACATTGCTGCACTCAATTCAGGCATGTTTGCATCCAACGTAAACATTCTGCCCTTCTTCTTTCCTTTTTCTATCAAGCGACCTTTATTTTTCATATCCTCAACAAAGCATCCATGAGGATTAAATCTGACCTGCAATCCCTGCTCAACCATTTGACCAACAGAAACCAGATTCTTGGTGATATTCGGGACATGAAATAAATCTGACAGGTATTTCTTTTTCCCATCCTGCATAGACAAAGGAAATTTTCCAATCTGCATAATAGGATGTGCAGTATCATCACCAGTCTCCACAAATCCTGGTTTTTCCATTTTCCTTGCATCCTCCATCCATTCTGCATGACCTGTCATGTGGTTTGATGCACCTGAGTCAACATACCACACTTCGTTGCTTTCTTCTGTACTTGTCACAGAATTGTTCATGTGTTGCACCATAAACAAATTCTCATTTCTGTCATCACCCTGTCTACTAGAAGATGCATAATTTCCTTGTTGCAGTTTTCCATTCATGATGTCATTCTGCTTTTTATAGCAGTCTTTAGCCATATGACCCATTTTACCACAGTAGTAGCATTCAACATTACTGTTTGCATTTTGGCCTCTTTGCCATCCACCACGACCTCTTTGGCTCCCCCTGCCTCTAGAGTTACCACGTCCTCCTCCATAGGACTGGTTTTCTTGAGTTTACTGCATATTTTGATTTCTACAACGGCCTCCAAATCGACCTCCTATACCTCTGCCTCTACCTCTTCCAGCATTTGAGTAGAAGACAGCTTCTTTTGAAGTTCCTCCTGAAGAAGATGCACCACCATTTGTCTGCTCCTCAAAAATTAGAAGAGCAATCAACTCCTCAAAATCAGGAAATCTTTCACGGACGGAAATGGATGTTCAGAACTGTGCATAATCCTTTCCTAGACCATTCAAGGTCACTGAGACTAAATCATTATCTTCCACTGGCGACCCAATGGAAGCAAGTGCATCTGCAATCTTCTTCACCTTCATGTGATAGTCATTGATGCTCATACTTTCTCTTTGCACATTGTGCAACTCTTGCTTGAGCTGCATTTTCCTGGCTTGCGTATTTGTGCTATACATTTTTGACAAAGTATCCCACGTCTCCTTTGGTGTACTTGCATCCTGAATATGCACAATCATAGAGTCTGAAATGCTGATAGACAGCCAATACATAACTTTCCTGGCTCTCTCATGCCATGCTTTAAATGCCTGCATTTGCTGTTGATTGGGAACATTAGGAAGAACTGGTTCTTCTTCATTTCCTGCAACAAATTCCCAATATCCTTTTCCCATAAGGAAATTCGTCATTCTAAACTTCCATGCTTGGAAGTTGTTCTTGTCAAGCTTTTCAGTGACAATATGTGAAAGAGAATCAGACGCCATTACAAAACACTGCAAAAAATTCTGTCACTGCAAAGAACACAGCTTCACCCTCACAAGGGCAAATCTGCAAAACTGGCAAAAGTGGTATTTGACCACACAGTCACTTCCTAGTGATGATTTTCCATAAACAGGAACCAAGGATGATTTTGTAACTCCCAATGTCTCTGCACACAAGCATACGATGCAATTTCTGTGGTAACTTTTCACCGACCTGTAGAACAGTGGTCGCACAGCATAAAACAGGGCCTTTTCCTGAGTGCGTGCAGAAAACTTCCGCCTCCAAAACAGGCCCCGAAATGGCCTCAAATCAAAAAAACAGGGTCACCAAGGACTAAAGCCCTTGCTCGTAGCATATAGTGCCCTCTTGCTTCACCGCAAAGAGCGTCTCAACCTGAGATAATGCACTCCTGCACTTTCCAGCTGTGCTACCTGCAGAGACTTGCTCCCAAACCAGAAAAATGAAAGCAACACTGGTCTTCTTACCAGAATACCACGAACTTGGCTTGCTTTCTTGAGCTCCTTACCACAAACAAGGCTCTGATACCATGTCAACATTGTGGGAGAGAAGGAAGGAGTCTCACTTGTAGCTTTCTTGCTTGCACAATGGGGGAATACACACAGAGGTGGAGGCTAAAAACAATTTTCCTCTTCTTAGTTGTGTAAGCCAAAAAGAACTCTTATACAAAGAAATAGAAGAACCCTATATATGGGTCTCAAACCAAACTCAACTAACTAAGGTGGCATACTAACTGAGCCATGAACTAGAGTAGATAAGGATAGCTGTCATCTAGCTATTATTCATGGGCGGTGTACCAACCGCATCTGCAACTAACAAGTCGGTGACATAAATGCACAACAGTCACCTTGGCATATCACGAGTGGAGCTCGATATCTCAACACCACCATCATCATCAATCATCATCCCCATCTCTTTCTTCGTCCTCCTCTCCATCCACCCCAACATCACGTTTTTCTTCCCACATTCTAACACAGAGGTATAGAAGCTTCTAAAGACAAAGCTTCCATAAGCCTTGTGTACATGGCTTATCCTCGGGATTCTTAAAATCGCATCTTGTAAAGGAAATTCCTGTGCGAGAGGGAGTAGGCAGATTTTGAGACTGATTTTCCAAAGGCTGGAGGAAGTTCGTAGATCGCATAAGGCAAGGACGAGTTTGCGGAGTCAAGAGTCTACGTCATCGATGGCCCCCAAACAAAAGACCCAAGGTGCTCACGCGGGAGTTTCCAACCCAAGTTTACATGTGGACATCGCTGCGAGTCCTCATGCCCAGGTTTTTAGAAGTTTAATTCCGTATAAAAGGAATGCATTGGGCACATTTAATTTTCATAGAAAAGTTATGAATACAAATTTCTCATTCGTCTTACGAGTTTAGTTGCATGTTGCTCTTTGCATGCATTTCCAAAGTGACAATCCTAAATGCATATCGCATAGGTTAAAAGGATGAAAATTTGTTTAAATGCATCCTTGTCTTCCTCACAAGAAAGATCAAGCGCATAATGCATTTAGGCAATGATTTCCTAGATATGATTTGTAGGAAATAATCCTTAACATCCATTAGAATATTGTCCAAAGAATTGCATTGCATGAAAAGGAAACCATGAACTTACCCGTTGCATGCGAGGATGCTTGCATTTTTAAGTCGAGTTAAGTGCCGCTGAATGGATTAAGTCTACAATAGTCTTATGACATTCTTCATGGGTGAACTTCTTTATCAGAGTGGGTTTAGAAAAAGATGCATTTCATATTAAATCATGAATTCAATGCATCGGACAAAGGGTTATAGATATAATTCTTGTTGAAACTCAACGTAGGCTTTTATATGAGTTAGCCATGAATTGTCTATCATTATAGATTAGGCAAGGAAAAGATATGGTTATTTTATGTTTTATAGTTGCATAGAAGGAAAAAGTCAATGAATCGCGTATTTGTACATAATGTGATGTCTTGCAACTATTTACACCTTTTAGGACAAATATTAGCATCTCTAAGTAAAGATCATTCTTGTCGCAAGACAATTAGATCGTTTAGGTAGATCACTTGTAATGACATAACCCTCAAGGGATTCGTAAAGGAATAACTAGTTGGTACGACGAACACCTCAAAGTGCTAGGTAGGGTTTAGCTACGTTAAAAAATTCTGCCTAGTATCACACTTGGGATGCCAAGTCAAAACATCCAATCTCAAAGGTCCTACCCACATTCATGCAATGTTTGGGTTAATTGGGCGCCCATACAATAACGATCCAGGGTTTTTACCCTAGGGAAAATTGGCCTAATACTAGACTTCCGACTGAGATTAGAAACCTTAGGGTCAAACGTTGTTGGCCTAGTAAGGTTAGGGTTTGGTTGGGTCAAGAGGACTCCCAAACCCTACATCTTGATCAAGCGTATTTCTTGACCAAGAAACGCCATTTGATGGTAGAAATGACCCCACAAGTTAGGTGCAACACTTATGCAACAAGTTGCAACGTCGCATGGCTTTGTGTTTAAATCACAAGATAGATTTACCACTCCTTGGAACAAGGTTGGCAGGTTCCAAGTACAAGCTTAATTTGCAAAAGGATGAGTAGTCATCCTGCTATACTGAGTTGCCGAGTTAGGGTAACTATGAATTGGCTAGCAAGCAATTGACAAATCAAGTTACAGCGACAAATTCGCCAGGATCTAATGTCTTAGTTAAGGTACCTAAGGGGTTTGCTAATTTGGGTTAATAGGGTCTAAACCCTAACCCAAGGATAAAAGGGTAAACAAGCAACAAACCCTTGGGGATCTTGCCAAGTTGCAATTGATCCTGGATCGAATGCTGGATGCATTAGGAGAAGAAGATTCACACCTTAGCAATTGGCCAAATAAACAAACACTGAATTGATTGTGTTTGTATAGTTAGAAGCACTGTTTGTATTACTTTGCTCAAAGAACTAAAAGATGGAAAAATAATTAATGCTTCAGGTTGAAGGCCTAGAGGGAGAGGCAGTATCAGTTACCCGCGACTGTCTGCCTGACCCTAACCAAGGGGGTTGTTAGCCAAGTCGGGTACGTGGACCGAACCCGCCGCAAGAGGTCTCTCCGTGGGTGCTACTTGGAGCAGGAGGACACTTGGGTGCCAGGGGGCTCTGGCCGTAAATCCCTTGCCTCAGGGTCCTACACAAGAGGTCAACATGACTCGGGATTAGATCTTGAGGCCTGCATACTAGTCTAAGGGCAGAAACTTGGATTAGTAATCCCCGAGGATTATGGATTGCCTTCGGGCGGATTATGGAATAGCCTACGGGCCGGATTATATGATGTATTCCGAAGACTGATAAATAAGATTAAATGTTGAAAAGAAACTTGTTTGACATTGTTTTTCTATGTCGGTGCTAAGATTATGTGAAGGAATCGATCAATATTTGGCTAATTAAGGAAGCGATTTTTGCGTGTCAAACTAAATGTGATAGGTAATTAGACAACTAAAGCAACCCGAGGAAAGTGCGGTGGATGTGGCCATGGGTCCGTCCTATGGATGGGTGGTCCCAGTTGGCCGGGAACTTTTCTCAACAGAATTGACAATAAGGAAACGATGACTTAGAATCTAGGAAGCTAGAGTCCCGATTTGTGATGTTTTAGGGGAATGGAATGGGACTATGCCTTATGGGCAGAGAAGTCGAGCTTTGCATCCCTCTCGTTTTCCATTCTCCTTGAACCAAGTGCAACACGAATCCTCTTCGATCCCAACATTTCTGCATAAAGTAGTTCGCCTGGGGTTCGACGCTAGCTTTCGTTCTAGGAATTTGACCACTAGGAAAACCCTGATTCAGGTCGGTCCTAAGTTGGAATGTCCAGAATGCTTCTGGTTCGTGGCAGACTCAGGAAGACCTAGATCACAAACCCCGTGACATTCCGTGGGAGTGCCGAGTGGCCCTTCTGGACTCTGCTACTAAGACGTGTTCTAGGAGTGAACAGGTGGGCACGTTCCAAGATGGTGCATTATCTACAAATGAAAGGCAAAGGTGATTTCTCTACAAATGGTGACAAAAGAAGAAGGTTGGAAAGAAAAAGGTGTTGCATTTTCTATGAACATGAAAGAAAAGGTTATTTCTCTACCAATGGTGACAAAAAGAAGAATGGTGGTAAAAAAAAAGTTTCAAGAAGAGGGCTTCTACTACAAGAAGTAAGGATATGCGATTGTAGATTGCGTGTTAATAAGGCGGATGAAAAGAATAGCACCCTGAAGACTAAAGGAAAGGAGAGAAGTCAATATGGCTGAAGAAGAGTTGGAGTTATTCATGGCAAGCATTGAGAAAGTTTGTTCCTTTAGTGCAAGAAATATCTACCATTGACTGATGGGTATTGGATAGTTGTGTCTCTTGTTGCATGACCAATAAGAAAGGTCTGTATAGTTCTATAAATCCTTTGCAAGAATCCATTACTATGACTGTTGGAAATAATGCAAAATGCCCTACTAAGGATATAGGTACTTTTTCCTTTATTTTTCAAATGGTGATTTAAAAAATCCTTCATTTGCCATGAGGTGAGGTTCATTAAGACAAGTATAAAAATCATTGACAGTTCTAGCAAAGCTATTGGCAAAGAAGAAATAAGGAACAACATGTATTCAATGCTCTTACAGCCAGCGTTGGTGTGGGTGCAAGTAGGCCTCGGTATGAAAGATTTGGTCACATTGATTTTGCAGTGTTAAAAGAGATGCATAAGAAATGTATGATTACTCACCTACTTGCACTAACTGAAATGAAGGACAAGAAAGCAAGATTATGGTGAGGGCTCCTCTAGAGTTAGTGCATGCTGACTTGTATGGTAAAAGGCCTACACATGCATAATTTGGGAGGATCCTCTTGTTTTATGTTGATTGCTGATGACAATAGTAAGAAGATGTGGGTGTAAATCCTTTGTGATAAGGCTCAAGCTTTTGGTAACTTTAAAGGATATCTAAAAATTGTTGAGAATGAAATAGGGCAAAGTGTGAAGAAGTTTAAAATAGATGGTGGTGCTGAGCTCAAATCAAAGGAGCTTGAAGTCTTGATCACGTATTAAACACGTTCAAATCCAGTATCACTATGTGCGTGACTTGATCGAGGATGGGATAGTAGAGCTCATCTACAATCCAAGGAAGGGTAATGGAGCATATATGTTCATCAAAGCTCTTATACAAGGATCTACTTCGAGTTTATCTTTAGAGACTCACCATTAGGCTGAGGATGTAGTTCAAGGACATTGAGGGGGGATATTAGATATCCTCAATGGCTAACCTTCGTAAGGTGCCACATCAATGGTCCATGATAGTCTAAGTTGTAAGGCCCTCATTATAGGGAGAAGCCATGTGTGAGCATGAATATTGGTTGGGTCTCGATTTGTATTTTAGATAAGGTCAATGTGGTTGGATGGCAAAAAGGTGACCTTTGTGGATCTAGCCTTTGGGTTCGATAGAGTAGTTATGATAGTAGCAACTAGAGTCATAATGTATTGAGTTGTGGGGTGTGGAACTTATCAGGACCCTTATTTTGGGGTGTTAAGGTAGTGCCCCTAGTCCGCGGCCGTCGACAGTCTAGGGAATATTCCCTCGCTAACTAGGGGAGGTTCATAATATAGTTGGAGAGGCTGATCAGACTATTCTCTCAAGCTATAAAAGGAAGATCCTTCCAAAGCTATCATCAGTCTATCTTTCAACTAGTTCGAGTTCTTCCAGCTATACTTAAGCTCTTCGCCTATTGTCTATATAGATCACCATCTATGCTTCAAAGTAGAAGCACATGGGTGGACAGAACCATCTCCTTATAGTTGTTATGGGTTCTCTACTCATTTCTCAAACTTTGCCCATTGTGCCATGTAATTTCTACATATGTTTCACCCCTTGCTGTAGAAATAAAATTGAAGTATGAAATCAAAGGACGAGGAGGTGGGTAAAGTCGAGGTCTCTCTAATGATATAGAGAAGAGGGATAAATGTAATTGAGAAATAGAAGATGATAATAAAAGTATGGAAGGTGATTAGCTTGGCAAAGTTGAGCTCTCTCTAATGATAGAGAGAAGAGGGATAAGCGTAATTAAGAAATCAATGAAAACGTATGTTGAAAGAGATAGGAAATCAAATTCCAATAGAAGATAAAAGAGGTCTTCTGCTTTTATTTAAGAGATGAGAAAGAAATCTCCAAACTTTTAAAGTGAGAGATAAGAAAGAAAAGCAAGAGATTAAATTATATGGAAATCTGAGAAGAAGACTAGAGTCAATTAGAAGAGAATATAAATCCTTTTATCACAGTGGCCTCACTATAAAGTTGGAAAAAGAAAGCTTAGAATGTAAGCAAGAGAGAATCGTTTAAAAAAAACTCTTTCCTCAATAGTTCTTAGTACATGTATAAAGTTAATGTTAGTGCTACTCAGGTCTCTTGGTAAGAAAACATTATGAATGTTTATAGTTTACTTAGTTATTTAAAAATACCTTTGATGTTCTTAAATATTTACATAATTATTGGATTTAATAATTAAACCTTGGGTGAGCATGTGGAAAGTGGCAAGCCCAATCTTAATTACTAACTCTTATGGATGGGTGGAGACACTCAATCGAGTAACTTCTCAATCAAAGAAAATTTAGGAAGAATCACAGGAGCATAATCACCTTTAGTAGGATAGAACCCATGCTAATACTATCTTAGGGGAGTGAGCTGAAATAATGCTAGTTTAATGGAAGCAACTACCCCTCTCTAGAATTAAGTAATTTTTGGCTACTTGCATATTTCATTGGTTGCAAAGTGACAAATCTTAGATGGGTATGAGAATACTATGAGGATGACCCTCTAGGCTTTCTTTGTAGACCATGTTTTCGCTAAGTTTGTTCTTCAACATAGTTGCAAACCTTTCAAGTAAGTTGCATGTTTCTCCTAAGGAGATTCCCTTGGATTCTCTAAAAAAACTTAAGAGAATGACTCATTTTTAAAAATTGGGTAAAAAATAACATATAAGTTTCAAATAATTTTAATTTTGTGCATTTCAAAATAAAAACTACAATGACACAAGGATGTTGATTTATAAACTAGATCATTTTTAAAGGATTTCTTTTCTAGGCAAGCTAGTATCTTAATATCATAAAGTTTATATAGCATAAATTTGTATTTTTTCTAAAAATTAATAATAAATTAGGCATGATACATTATAATTATCTCAAAACCTAAAAAATTAATTAGCAAAATTTTGATACTTAATTGACAAGAAATTTATTCATATATATCAATCTTGTATGAAAAAATGTGAAAATAACAATTTTGAAATGCTAGTATGGGTTAATATCTTCATATGCAAGAAGAGGTGTCCAACTTCTCATGGCTTCTCAATAAATCTAACAATTTGCATCGTCCAAGAATGCATAATTTGATGTGAAAGAGTTAGATGGAGACTCTTGAGTTTTACATGTCTGTGGATGCTCTTTAGGTTTTCATTTTATACATGAGGACTTTGATGGAGACTCTTGAGTTTTACATGTCTGTGGATCCTCTTTAGGTTTTCACTTTATACATGAGGACTTTGATGGTAGAGCACCTAAGGGTTCCTAGGTCCTTCATTATTATTTTTCCTCAATGCTTGTGTGATCTTACTTTGTTCAGTAGAAGCATCACATGAGAAAAATGCTCTCTTGCTTGGGGTTTGATATGTTAATGTGTTACCCAATTTGCTACCACTATCTCTCTTGCCACCAATTTCAATTTTGCTACTCTTCTTTGTCATGGTAGAGAGGGGAGGAGAATCAAATGGACCGGAGATATCCTATTTAAGAGTATACTCCCATGTTCTCTTCGACTTCTTGCTACTTTCTTCTTGACTCATCTCTGTTACAAAAATGATTTAAAATTAGTGCAAGAATTGCTCAATGTCTCTATTGTCCTTTGTCCATGGATGTGTTAAATGGGTACCTCACCTCTTTTGCAAGAAATTTTTTCAAAGATAGAGTTCTTGTGGTGCTCCTCTTTTCTAAGGCTTTTTAAAATGATCGTATTTTTTTACAATGTCAAGTAAGCTTCAACATGTGCTTAAAATATTCCATCTTACAAAAGGTCTCAACCTTTATTTTCTAAGGAGGCATCTTTCTTTCCCTCTTGAATGATGCACATATAAGTTCCCTACCATGTAGTCAATTCAAATGTCTTCAAATGAGGTAAAATTTAGAGGTTGTGTGCCAGATTCATCTTAACACCCAACACTGAAGGTTTCGCAAGTAAAAATCTATATATGCTCTCTATCCATAGTGACAAGGCCCTTTGCAACCATGAGATGATTGTCTTTTTTAGATCAAATTTTTTTTAAACCACTGGATGCTTTTCATGTAAGTGATACCAAGGGCAATGGAATGTCATTCAGGCCCACATTTTCTTTAAAATGCCTCCCCGTCCAAAAATAGATTACCCATATACATACTGTCATCCTAGTTGCCCATGTTACTCTCAACATGCAGCTCGATCAGGGTTCCTATTGTTAGAGGTGAGAGTGCATGACCCCTGAGTTTTAGAATTATAGATAGGGTGAGACTCAAACTTAACTCCTCTACATAGCTTGTTCAAATCAACTAAAAGTTGCAGCCATTGAGATTAAGTTGTGCTATCAGCTTTGCAACTAATTGGTTACAATAAAAAAGGCAATCATCCCATGGCAGGTCCCTCCATGTTTTGTCACCTGTGGTGCTCCTAGGAGGGACGTGTCAAGGGGAGAGGCTTTTGCACATTCTCCCTTAGGTGAATATTTATGATTTTTCTACATGAAATCTCACTTGCAACTCTTTTTTTTCTCATCCTACCAATAATAGAAGAGAATAGTTAGCCATTGAGTTATAGACGAAGTATTTTACACATTGGAGATTGTGATCATCTCTCTTTTTGTCATCTTTTGGTACCCCCATAGAGGATTCAATGTATTGTTATTTAAGCACTCAAGGCAACCTTCAATTGTATGAATATGATGAGCTTATCGAGTCGAGTGTTTATGGGTAAGGAAGATCCAACGAAGTGGCTTGCACATTGTGAATGGTTTATGTTTATGAGTCACATGATAACTCATGTAGAGAAGCTTTATGATTTTCGTCTAGTTATGCAGGGAGAAGTAAAGATTTGGTATGAATCTTTGGATGATGTTGTGAAGCAAGATTGGGATAAATTAACAAGTTCTCTTATATCACACTTTGCTCATCATGAAACACCAATACAAGTTGATGAGAAGCTTCAATGTCTTCATCAAAATCCAAGAGAGGATTTCCAAAGTTTTCTACATCGATTTGAAGCTCTATGGTTGAAGACAGGGAAGAATACTCATATTTAACATGAAAACAACCTCAAGTTTGACAAGTTTAAGGCTTGTCTTCACCCAAAAGTTTGTGAAAAGGTGGAATTGGAAAAACCGCATGTGCACGCCCAGAGCTCAGACATGAGGTCTACATTGTTGGAAACTTTATTTGCAACTCTCCTATGTCTGTTTGTGTCTTTGTACCAAGCCTAAGTAAAGAAAGTGGTTCTATGTTGCCTAGTCAAACATGGGATCTATATTCTTGTGCACCTTCTCTCTGGCTCTCTTGTGTCTGTCTATGCCTTTGTGTCCACCCTATACTACGGGTCTCTATATAAAAGGGCCACCCTTTTTAGCGGGTCAGCCCCTACCCCATTATATGGGCGTCCTCTCCATTAAATGGGTCTATAGATTTGTACATAAGACTCCACTTCAATGCAAAATATCTCATCACTCTTCTCCTCGGACTTGTCTAGCCACTCCTTGATTTTTGAATCGATGGCTATGGCATGAGACAAGGAACATGTGCATCATGGTCATGCATCCTCTTACATCCTTGCATTATTGCCTCCTAGCTATTCCTACAAGTGGCATCCATGGCTATAGTACTGGACAAGCATCTTTGAGGAGATCTATAGGATGAGAAGCTTTCTATCCACACTTGAGTTTTTTGGGTTGATTCGGAGTTATGAATATATCTACCCATCTAGGTCACTTTTCGAGTGCTCACCCATGGATTCCTCTTCTGTGAGTGTTCACCCACTTAATAGATAGTTGTAGGTGACAATGTAAGGATGAAAGAGGATGCATGCTAGGAGAGATTGGTACCTCATCCAATACCATAGCCATCGATCCCAAAGTCAATGAGTGGCTAGACAAGTTTGAGGAGAAGATTGATTAGATCCTTGTGGAAGCCATGATAAAGACCTTGTAAAAAGTCACACTTTTAAGCCTTCGAATGCATAAAATGATGTGCCCTAGTAGACATATACAATGTAAGGATGAAAGAGGATGCACCACTAGGACACATTAGTTTCTCATCTAGTACCAGAGCCATCGATCCAAAAGTCAATGAGTAGCTAGAAAAGTTCAAGAAGATGACTAATTAGAACCTTCTAGAAGCCATAATAAAGGCCTTGTAAAATGTCACACTTTTAAGCTTTGTGCATAAAATGATGTGCCCTAGACACATACATAAGGGTTTGGGAAGCACACATCACAATAGGATCATCCTAGCATCAATAAACATCACCTTTGACTACTCCTCGAAGGAAAAACATATTGTATCCAAACTCCAACTCTGTAGTGTCTTATGCTTTGAAAAATTGAACTTGTATATCTAGGCCAAAGAAAATGCATTGTACCTTCAAAGGGATTAAACCATAGAATTATCCATTTATGAACCCATAGCACCATTGAGATCTTGTTTTCCTTAATTCACATATTCAAACTATTAGTTGCAAGAAGCTTCAAATCTCACAACTATGGTGAATATCCCTATCTTCAATTCTCAATAGCGCCTTCATAAAAACATAGCATAAGAAGTGATGGAAGATCCCAAAGAGCTCACTCGTGACTATCATTTCCTTGCAAACTCGCCACCCTTTCTTTTAGAAACAATCATGGACTCCTCAACATGCTACTCTTCAACATTGAACAAGGCATCGTGCTGCATTTGCTAGGGCCCTCAAGATAATTACAACCACAGCTCCTCATAGGTTTATTGTGGCTAAAACTTTCCAAAACAGTAGCTAGCATGTCTCTTTCACACATCCATAATTTTCAAGCTTGACATTATTGTAATGAGCATTTCAAGCTCCCCCCTAATGAACCCTCAATCTCAAGGCTGATAACCTATGTCTTCTAGCAATAAGGCCCCCTAGGGATATCCTCCTACTCACATGACTATGCTATCAAAGACTGTAGAACCCTCAGCTTCAATTTGTGTAGTAGGATAGCCTCTGACTCTAGTGGTGTATCCCCCCAAGATAACCATAGCCCCAGCTACTTGTGGAATTATTCCAATCACACCTTATTGATCTAAGATGTATCTTTCTTTAAAACTATAGCAACATGGCTACTAAACTACCTCTTGTTTTCTCTTGTGCTGCAGGTAGTTCTACTTTCCCAAGTGGCTCAGTCATAACAGCGGCCCCTTCATATTGCAACTCCATCTCAATCCATGTATTTGGCCACTCTCTCATAAAGCCTCATGATCTAATATATTTATTTGCTATTTTGAAAGAAAATAACCCTTTTTTTGTACAAAATTTGTTACTGGAAATGTAAAAGCATGAAATGGTTTGATTTAGGAAAAACAAATAAACACTACAATTTGTATATAAGCTAGGGTGACTGTTATAAAGAAAAACACCTACCTACCAACCTCTTAAGGGTAGGATGCCTAGATAAAACAAGGAAAAAGGAAAAGTGGGGGAAAGGCTGGTAGGACACGGCTGTCAAATCAATCTAGAATTCCGGTGAAAATAGGGCAAGTTCACATGGAAAAATGTAAAAAATAGGCACAAAAAAGACTCGAAAACCCGCAAAAATTAATAATGGATGAACCGTGCATCGAAAAGACATGGAGTAAGAAGGAAACATGTCAGGGGGAAGGGGTAGGACAGGCCTGACTCATCATATCAGGGTTCCAAAGCAATAAAGATGCGTTCACATGGAAAATTGTCCAATTTACGAGAATTACTTCAAAAATTAATAACTTGAAAACCGTCTGTCGGAACAAGGGTTGGTAAAAAGGAAAAATGTCAAGAATCGCGTGGTGGAGGGGGTTGCTCAAGATGCTACACCGAACACACACAGAATGCACAAGGAGAAGCTCACTCAAGAGACAAGAAGAGAGATGGAGGCCAAAACGTTTTCTTACTGATTTCTTCTTCTTCTTCCACACCCTTTACAATGTACACAAAGTATAGATAAGACATACTGTCTTTGGGACAGCCATATACCATCATCACATTTAGTCAAGCTGATTTTCCACAATGTGATGAGTAGAAGGCTGAGATGGCCAAGATGCCTTTTGTACAAATGCAAGGCTTGGGGAGAAACAACTGGTTGAGAGAGTGTAGAATCCCACCCCTGAAAGGTGAGAAGGATCGAAGCTTGCACGCAAGCTATGGCGGGAGAGCAAGAGCAAGAAAGAAAGAGACAAGAAATGGGAACTCCAACAGTCACAATGTGTGACCGGGCCTTCCTTTATTCAAACTGTCACTAAAATAATAAATAATAAAGTGACGTGACGGGCGCCCGCCACCTGCAGTGTGCAGTGGCGGGTACTGTCAGTATAGTAATACACGGGGCGGCACGGCGGAGGCGCCTTTATCTACCCCCAACAACCTCCCACTTAAAGGCGAATCTGCCCTAGTGAGAGAGAAAAGAAAAAAGAAAAGACAGCACAAATGTACATAGGTACAAGGGATGAGGAAAGGCGACATCTCATCCAACGCCCATCAACCTCCTGAGGAAGGAAAAGCGCTCAGTAGTGAGGCTCTTCGTGAGTAGATCTGCAGGATTCTCGTCAGTGGAGATCTTGACAAGGTCAACAGACTTGTCCTCTACGACACCACGTATGAAGTGATACCTCACCTCAATGTGTTTCGTCTTCGCATGGAAGACCGGATTCTTAGCCAACTGAATGGCACTCATAGAATCCGAATGCAGTGTAGGTGTAGCATCAATCCCAAGGTCAGCAACTAGACGGCCTAACCATATGGCCTCCTTGCAAGCCTCAGTGGCTGCAACATACTCGGCCTCAGTGGTAGACAAAGCCGTACACTTCTGAACCCTGGACATCCAAGAGACAGCCCCTCCAGCATAGGTGAATACATAGCCAGAAGTGGACTTCCTACTATCTGCATGTCCTGCATAATCGGAGTCAGTGTACCCCACGACCCCTGTGTCCTGGCTGCCATAGCAAATACACATATCTGCTGTGCCCTTCAGGTACCTCATGATACCCTTCACGGCATCCCAATGTCTACTGCCAGGTGTAGCCATATAGCGTGCCACAACACCAACTGCATGCGCAATATCTGGATGAGTGGCTATCATGGCATACATCAAACTGCCCACGGCTGAAGCATAAGGGATCTTGGCCATCTCGGCCCTCTGCTCATCTGTCTGCGGACAATCGGCCTGTGATACCTTCACATAAGAAGGTAATGGACAGCCAATAGGCTTTACATCCTGCATGCGGAAGCACTCAAGGACTTTATGAATGTACTCCCGCTGTGAGAGATACAAAAGCCCCTGATGCCTATCGCGCTTAATGCGCATCCCAAGTATATGTGAGGCATGTCCCAAATCCTTCATCTCAAAGCTCTTCTTCAGCTGAGATTTAAGAGCATCTAGCTCATCATGAGCTTTCCGTGCTATCAGCATATCATCAACATAGAGTACCAAGATAAGCAAACTGCCATCACGGGCTTTCTTTGTGTAAAGACACGGATCCATAGCACTCCTGCTATAGCCCTGTGACTGCATAAAGGCATCAAACTTATGATACCATTCCCTAGGTGCCTGCTTCAAGCCATACAAGCTCTTCTTCAACTTGCACACTAGGTGCTCCCTGCCAGGTTCTGCAAAGCCCTTAGGCTGATCCATATAGATCTCATCATGCAAGTCCCCATGTAGAGAAGCCATCTTGACATGCATCTGATATAGATCTAAGTCAAGCTGTGCAACCAAAGCCAAGACTAAGCGCAGGGTGGTCATCTTAACCACAGGAGAGAAGACCTCATCAAAGTCCACACCATGTTCCTGCTTAAAACCCTTTGCTACCAATCTAGCCTTGTATGCCAGCTTGGGGTGTCCAGGGGTACTTTTCAGCTTGTACACCCACTTGCATGGCAAAGCCTTCTTGCCCTTAGGCAAGGCAACCAAATCCCAAGTCTCATTCTTATGCAGGGAGTCTATCTCAGACTGCATAGCCCTCTCCCAGGAGTGACTATCACCCCTGCGCATAGACTCATCATAAGTGAAAGGCTCTCCTGCATCTGTAACCAAAACATAATGCATAGAGGGCTGAAATCTATCAGGTGGACGTCTGTCTCTAGCAGACCGTCTCACCGCAGGCTCTGCTGCCTGTCTAACTGCCTGTCCAACACCCTGGCCCTGTGGAGGAACTGCTGCAGGCTGTACTACTGGCTGTGCTGGAGCTCTAGGCTCCTCCTGAAAGATCACTCTACGGATCTCAACCACCTTCTCAGGCTGCCTGTGCATCTTGTCTTCATGGAAGACGACATCATGGCTGCGTACTATTTTCCGTGCATGCGGATCCCATAGGCGATAGCCCATCTCTCCTGACTCACCATAGCCAAGGAATATGCATTTAATGCTCTTTGGATCCAATTTACTCCTCTTGTCCTTGGGCACATGGCAGAATGCCTCACATCCAAAGACACGGAGATGCGCATAAGAGGGTGGCTTACCAGCCCAAACTTCCTCTGCAACCTGGAAATCCAATCCACTAGAAGGCGATCGGTTTATGACATGCACTGCCGTACTAACTGCCTCAGCCCAAAAGCTCTGTGGTAGGCCTGCATGGCTAAGCATAGAGCGGACACGCTCCTGAATAGTCCTGTTCATGCGCTCAGCCAAACCATTTTGGGCGGGGGTGTAAGGGGCGGTCAACTGACGCTTAATACCCCTGTCATCACAAAACTGCTCAAAAGCACGTGAGACATATTCTCCCCCATTGTCAGTCCTAAGGCATTTCAGCCTATACCCAGTCTGGTTCTCAACAAGAGCAAGCCAACGCTGAAAGACTGCCAAGACATCGGACTTTTGCTTTATGGGATAAGCCCACACTTTCCTAGAAAAATCATCAATGAAGGTAACAAAGTACTTCGCGCCACCCATAGACATACACGGCATGGGCCCACAAACATCTGAATGCACCAAAGCCAAGGGCTCACTCATGCATGGCCTACCCGATTTCTTATGCGTAGACCTATTCTGCTTACCATAAAGACAATGATCACACGAGTCAAAACGTGCATAGTCCAAAGGCGGAAGATACTGCAAACCAGATAACATTTTCATTCCCTTCAAAGACATGTGCCCTAAACGAGCATGCCAAAGTGATACATGTGGGATAGAACCCACTGCCAAAACATGGTCAACTGAGGACCCAGATACAACAAGAGGATAGAGGCTGCCAGACTTGGCGCCTCTAGCAAGCACAAGTCTGCCACGAGTAATCTTCCAGGCAGAATCCCCAAAACATACATGAAATCCTGCATCATCCAGCTGTCCTGCAGACATAAGACTGCGCGTAAGCGCAGGTACATGACGTACATCCCTAAGCAAAAATGAACTGCCAATGGAAAACTGCAACTGAATATCACCCATGCCCACAATGTCAAGAGACCTGTCGTCTCCAAGTCTGACTGATCCAGATACAGTACGGTAAGAGTGAAACCACTCACGGTAAGGCGTCACATGGAAGGACACACCTGAATCCAATAACCAGCACTGTGCATACATACTAGGTGTCTCAGTCAAGTGTGAAGCATCAAAAGAACTAGCTACAAGTATAAACTCATCACTACCATCGGACTCCTCAGTCTGCGTGACATTAATTTCCTCAATCTTGACGCTGGACTTCGTAGGTACTATGCTGCGATCAGAGGACTTCTCCTGCACTTTATCTTTCCCCTTATCCTTGCGCTTCTCATTGCGCAACTGATGACATTGTGGTCTAATATGGCCCTTTTTCCCACAATGATGATAAGTGACATTTGCATTGCGCCCACGCGACTTACTACGCGACTTGCCACCACGAGATTTAGACCGACCCTTCTGCGAGTCACGGCCTCGGCCATTACCACGGTCATACCTATCATTCCTACCTCTAACTGTCAAAGCATGACTATCACGAGAGGCATCCAAGTTTTTGCGATTCACCTCTTCCTGAAGAAGAGCACTCTCAACATCTGCCAATTTTAGAGTAGCACTAGAGGCACAAAGAGCAGTACGGAAAACATCCCATGACTCATTCAGAGTCCCAAGCAAGAAAAGAGGAGTTACTTCCTCTCCAAAGGTGATATCCTGCGAAGTCAGGTTCTTCAGTATAGCATGGAACTGGCTCAAGTGAGCAGACATAGTCGCATTATCCTTCATGCGCAGATCCATAAGCTGCTTCAACCAGTACATCTGACTTGCCGGACTTTTCTTATCATAAAGATTTTTTATCTTATTCCATAGATCCCATGCACTCTGTGCTTCCTCAAATACATTATAATGTACCTGATCAGTGAGAGACAATACAATCGTGGACTTGCATAGCTCATCAAGTTCAAGCCAGTCGTCATTGTCCATAGTTTCAGGCTGCTCCCCACTCAACCGAAGTGGCTTAATCTGAGATTTCTGCACCAAGACCTGCCAAATTTGACTCTTCCAATAAGAGTAGTTGGTACCATCCAACTTTGTAATGTTAAAGATGGCACTATCATGCGAAGATGACGCCATTATGCAGGCTGGAAATGCCCAAATAGTCCAAAACTGCTTGCTGTTTTACTGCAGAAACTGCCCAAAAATGACCAAAACGGGGTCCAAAGGGCGAGCAAAGTGTGCCAAAAGTTGCTGCCCACTTAGTACTAGGTGCAGTACACCAAATCAGGATATTTCAGCATGAAAAGTACACCTCAATCCACCAATAACTGCTTGCTGTAATAAATTGCAGGTATGCAGTCTAGAGAGCAAATTGTCCCAAAATAGGATCCAATGTCAAGCAAACAATGCTAGGTCCAAAGCCAGCATGAAACGGACATAAGCAAGGCCAATGACAGTGAAAAGAACATGAGCTCAACACCGAAGCATGTCAAAATAACATCTGCCAGTGAAAGGCACACCCCTAGACACTCTAGGCAAAGTGTTCCTGTAACTGCCAAAACCTGACACAAATAGGTATCTGCTCAAAGAGAAAGATCCAAATATGAGACTCAGCTCATAAGCATCCTGTGAACCAAGAGTACATCAATGCATATCCATAAAGATCGGAGTATGATCCCAAAGTCTCAATGCGTATGTAGTTGCTCAAGACATAAACTGCTCCAAATACATGTAAGTGCTCCAATAGCATGCAACTGTCAAAGGTCAAGCAAGCATGTAAAATGCTCCCACTGGCACAAAAGGCGTACAAAGCGAGCTCAGAAGCTCAAACAACCCAAGAGAAAGCACCAGTGATAAGTGACCCTGTCAATGCATCAAGCGCATCCAAGAGAGCATGACATACATGAAGCACCGGTCGTATTAACCATGAAGCAATACATAAGCCCAAATAAGCTCTCGATCAACTCAATGACATCCAAATAGCAACCAAGATCAGTGATCAACTAAGACGGGAATGCTCAAATACATCCAAATCCAAGCTCCAAATATCGGTATGGCATACACGAACCAAATAGCATATGTCACGAACCAAAGCATATAATGCAAAAGCCTAACTGTCAAGCAGAGACATGAGGCATAGGCGGTCCACGAGCATGCCAAGTCGGTCCAAATGCCAGTGAAGACGGAGCTAATGCGAAGCTCAAAAGCATCCCATAATCTCATACATATGCTCCAAGTCGTCCCCAAATGTCAGAGACATCATGCCAAAGCTCAAAGCATACATCCGGTATCGGTAGGTAAGTGCCAAAGCATGTAAAGTACCTTTAGCCCACTGTTATTCCAGCATGTATTTACTGTTCTAAATAGTAGATTTCAGCCCCGAATTCAAGACAAAATCATGGTCAAACCAAATGCATACATCCCCAAACATCCGGGTAGGAAGTAGACCGCATACGGGCATCAAATAAGGTAACCGGAGTAGAGTATAAGCATCAAATGCCAATGCCAAGTGTGGCTGCCCTGTTTCCAGCACTGTATAACAGTAAATAACAGTCCCAAATCAGCCAATATTTCAGGCCAAAATCATGGCATAATCATGTGCATACATTCCCAAGGCACTAGGCATCATGTAGACCGCATACGGGCATCAAATAGCACAACCGGAATGGAGTATAAGCAACAAATGCTAATGCCAATGGTGCTGCCCTGTTTTCAGCCTGTTATGACAGTTTATGACAGTCCCAAATCTGAAGAGATCAGCCCCGAATGATCATGACCAATGCCCAAAGCTTGAATGACATCAAACATGAAGTCTATAGCCTCTTGATCAAGGTAGAGAGCAAGAAGCAATGGCCAAGTGTGGAGCTGAAGTAGATGAGTGCTCACAGCCTGGAAAAAAATGATGCAATCTGCCCTGTGGGTGCTGAACTTGCTGCTGCTCCACATGGGCTGAAAAGGGGGTAATGGGGGGCTCAAGAAGGGCCTATCGAAGGCCTATGACAAGCCTCTTTGAGCCTTGATAGGTGTAAGGCACAATATGAGGGGAATAAGCTTCAAGGGTTTGAAGCCATGGCTGCCCTTGCTGTTTGCAACCTGTAGACTGAAATAAAACCCTGAAAGAATGATCAAATACCTCAGTATCAATGCCTTGAAGGTGCCTCAATAGGCTGGGAAGGTGCTCGGGAAGCCGAGGAGTGACGGGAGCTCAGGGAGATCGGATATGGTTGCCGGGATGGAGATCCAATGCGTGAAGGGAGTTGATGCGAAGGTAGAGAAGCACCGAGTCGAGCTCGAGCAAGAGAATGCCAAGCTCTGATACCAGTTGAAAGGTGAGAAGGATCGAAGCTTGCACACGAGCTATGGCGGGAGAGCAAGAGCAAGAAAGAAAGAGACAAGAAATGGGAACTCCAACAGTCACAATGTGTGACCGGGCCTTCCTTTATTCAAACTGTCACTAAAAGAATAAAGAATAAAGTGACGTGACGGGTGCCTGCCACCTGTAGTGTGCAGTGGCGGGTACTGTCAGTGTAGTAATACACAGGGCGGCACGGCGGAGGCGCCTTTACCTACCCCCAACAACCCCCTGGGGCACAGAGGATACAACTTAGATCGTGCACGTAAAGAGGAGCTTGATCTGGGAGGTTTCCCAGAGAAGATCCAGTAAATGGTGAATGAATATGACGTTACTCTCTTGGTGGCCACCACTACCACCACCATATCCACACCTAGCTCTATAATCCAAGTGGACACTAGCAACACTCATCCTGTGACATAGCATTTGCAATGGGAGTTGTGACATGCTATATGGCTACACCTAGAAGATGGCATTGGGATGCTACCAAGGGTATCATAAGATATTTAAAGGGCACAATAGCTATGTGCATCTATTATGGTGGCTAGGATATAGAAGTCATGGGATACACTAACTTTGATTGTGCAGGACATGTAGATAGCAGGAATAAGTCCACCTTTGGCTATGTCTTTGTCTTTGCTGAAGGTATTGTTTCTTGGATGTCCAGGGTGCAAAAATACATCACCCTATCTACTATAGAGCCAGATTATGTTGCTGCCACTAAGGCTTGCAAGGGAAGCCTTTCCTTAGGCTATCTAGTGGTGGCAAAGACCTTGGTATTATTGATGCAATCCCTACACTATATTCAGGTTCTATGAGTACTATTCACTCAGCCAAGAATCCAGTCTTCCATGTGAAAATGAATCACATTGAGGTGTGTTACCACTTTATTCAAGAGGTCATTGAGGATAAGTTTATTGAGCTTGTCAAGATCTCAACTAATCAAAATCATAGAGATATGCTCACTAAAAGTCTCTCAGCACAGCAGCGGCGAAGCATTTTTCCTTCCTTAGGAAGTCGATGGCCATTGGATGAGATGACGTCTTTTCTCATCTTGTGGTAATAATGTAGATTTGTACTTTGTCACTTTTTTCTTATTCTCTCCTCATTAGTGGGAAATTTTCCTTTAAGTGGAAGGTTGTTGGGGATAAAGGTGCCTATGTCTAGCCACTCGTATATTAGTTACACTGAGAGTACCTACATACCCGCACACTTATACATTGCAAGTGGTGGATATTGTTGAGATTCAACAATCACACTCATTGACAGCCTCTTTGCATGGAGCTTCAGGGCCAAGGACATGCAGGCTTACCTATCCCATATGCATAGTGGTGCCTACTATAGTTTCCTACTTTCCTATAAAGCATTGTACTTGCTTCCTTTTGTTAATGCAATGATAGTACTCTTTTCTTTTCAGTGAAGTGTCAATGTCATTGTCCACATACACAAGATTGTGTTTATGAGTCCAAGTCTCAATCTTGGAACCTAATTCACTTGTGTAACAAACAGTGTCTTTGTCTTCTCCATCATGAGTCCACATTTCTCCTTCCATCCACCATAACTCACTGCCATGTCCTGGATCCCGCATCTTTAACATGGTATCAGAGCACAGACGGGCATGGCACTACTCCTCCAACTCCAGTTCACTCTCATCTAGCTCAGTTTGAGCTCAGTCCAGCTCAGCCCAAGTCTAGGACCTCATCTCCTACTCTTTCTTCTCACTGCCCTGCTTGGTAGCCATAGCTACACAGCACATACCCTGCTTTGAACACTTATATCTCCTCATACAGACCATATCTCTTCACGATTCCTTTTGGGGGAATCTTTTCCAACATAAGGTCCTCCTCCTTGGCACCTCACACCTAAGCATTGTACACCCTGGAGTTCAACATTGTCAATCATCTCAACTTTTGCTTTGGGTGTCCTCCATAGCCAACAAGACCCAGCTCACTTGGAGCTTCTTGATCTCCTTCCACAGGCAAAATTTCAACACGATTTCTTCTGGAGAAATGTTCCTTGGCTCAGGGTGCTACCTCCTGTCACTTTAAACACCAACATTAGTGACCTACAGCTCCAGCATTGCGGAAATTCGCCATCACTGTCCTGATCTGTGCCGTCCCTGTTCAAGCCCTTTGCGTGCGCCGTGTTGTCCGCGATCTGGACGATTTCCATGGGGCTTTGATATCCCTTGACATAAGCTTCTTAGACATATAATTTTTTTTGAAAATGATCAACTACAAGTCCTGCAATCTAAAAAAAACCAGGCCCCTGTCTCAGAAACCCTAATTCCACCATAGCCAAAATCTCTCAAGCTCTTTTTTTCTCTCATTTTCTCACTCTTGACACTTTACCAAGCTAAAGCTCACTCTAATCCACTGTCCCAACACCAAATCAAGGAGGGGAAGGACCGGAGAATATTGAAGAATGACCGAACGATTCCGAACAAGAAGAATCAAGCTCAACATCAACACAGACATAGTGTGTTTTCACACTGTCATTACTTGTGTCTCTTGACACAGTGTAATATGCTCTTCTATTGATAAAATCTCAGAATTCTGGAGTTGATTTGTTGCTGATCTTGCAACCTCAACATGGGAAAAGACTCTCCAAATGCTCGGTTCAAAGGAGTCGGGTTTCACACTTGGCAAACCTGCATCAAGCTCATTCTAATGAAGAAGGGTCTTTGGGCCATTTCAAATGGCAAAGAGAAGAAACCTCAAGATGCGGACCTTGCAGTTACTTGGCAGAAGAATGATGACAAGGCACAAGCCATCATCAAACTGGAATTGGACGACAGCTACATCCATCATGTGGATGCCTGTGACACGTCCAATGACACTTGGGATAAATTGGATACCTTATTTGGTGCACAGTCAAAGTCGTCTAAGTATGGTCTATTAATTGAATTTTTCTGACTTGATATGAAGCCTCATACATCCCTAGCATCCCATCTGAACTACATGGAAAGCTTGCTTACTCAACTTGCAGGGATAAAGCTAAAAATGGATGAAGATGTTTGTATTGGTGTCTTGTTAAAAAGTCTACCTCCTGCTTATGATAATGTATCAACCACTCTAACCAATATGCTTGATCCTCAACTTGTTGATATTAAAGCCTCTTTGCTAGAGGAAGAAAAGAAACTCAAAAGCAAAGAAGAGCCTAGCACTTCAAAGGATGAACAAATGTTATATGTAAACAATAGATACAAAGGTAAAAAGGAACCGCTCTTCTGTGACTTCTGCAAAAGGACCGGACACACTGAGAAGTTCTGTCATGCTAGAAAGAGGTCCCAAAAGGCCTATCTTGCAACTGTGAAAGAAGAAGAAGACCATGGACCAAAAGATGAAGAAGAAGATGAAGATGAAGACCACCAAGATCGAAAGGACAAGACTCATCAGTCCTTCTACTCTCATTACTCTGATAGACTGTTTTAAAAGCCTTGTACTTCCTTGCCCTAATGCTTCCTGCCATAAGCTTTGTAAACTCCTTATGTAACTTGGCATTACAGTCCTTGTACACTTTGTGAGGCCCCTGTTACAGCCTCTAGATGTCCATCATGTTTTGGTGCCCACACTTAGCCTTTTCTGCGACAGCCTCTGGTGTCTACCATGTTTGTGGTGTGCCCACACTTTGCAGGTGGTTCTCATTACAGCCTCTACACACTTTGTGTCTTTCTAGTTGTGATTGAGGAGGGGTGTTGAGATTCAGCAATCACACTCATTGACAGCCTCTTTGTATGGAGCTTCAGGGTCAAGGACATGCAGGCTTACCTATCCCATATGCACAGTGGTGCCTACTATAGTTTCCTACTTTCCTATAAAGCAGTGTACTTGCTTCCTTTTCTTAATGCAATGATAGTACTCTTTTCTTTTCAGTGAAGTGTCAATGTCATTGTCCACATACACAAGATTGTGTTTATGAGTCCAAGTCTCAATCTTGGAACCTAATTTACTTGTGTAACAAATAGTGTCTTCTTCTTCTCCATCATGAGTCCACACTTCTCCTTCCATCCACCATAACTCACTGCCATGTCCTGGATCCCGCATCTTTAACAGATATCCATCACAATGCCATCTGCAAAAGTACATGGAGGCAGTTGGTCAAGGAGTGGACTACAGCTATTGTGTGGAGTTCCTTCGGACCTTTGATAGGAGCCACAACACCATGAAAATGCAGAAAATAGAAGAAACCCGCCAAGTCCAGATCGAGTTGACTCCAGAGTTGGTGGAGAAAGCATTGGGTCTAGCCAATGATAAGGTGGAAAGGCGGATGAAGAGAGATGTGTATGCCATGTTAGGAATGGACAAGGTGACAGTCCACATAAATGATGGCATCAACTTGGCAGACATCCTCAACCCCGAAATCCAACTTCAAGCCAAAATGATACACACACTATTCTCTAGCCAAAGGTATAACTCAATAATGAGCCGAATCAATGTGCCTATGCTGGAGAGCATTGCAGCAAGATCCCTTGACGAAGTAAACGTAAATGGCTTTGTGTGGAAGACCATTGAGTCTTCAGCAAAAGAACTAGCTATAGGAGGGAGGAAGACCGCTAGGAGGAGAGTCCCCTACTACCAGGGCAAAAAGAAAAGTGTCATCCTCAAAGGCCTCTACCATCAGATTCGGTGGGGTTTTGACAATTGTAATAAGCAAAGCATTAGGGGAAGGACAGGGTGAAGGAGAAGGAATCAGAGAAACGCTAGAGAGGTCACCTCCTCACAATGAGTAATAGCCACACTCTAGTGAAAGGAAAGTGAGTGATGATGAGGAAGGAGAACAAGAAATGCCAAGTAGCCCAATGAAATCCAAAGAAGAAGGATTTTCAAGAGAAGGATGAGGAGGAAAGTAGGAAGAAAGAAAAAGTACACTTACAAAAAGCTAAAAAAGAGTCTAAGAAGAAAGAGGAAGAGAGGAAGAAGAAAGAAAAGGAGGAGTCAGAGAGGTTGAAAGAAGAATCAAGAAAATTTGAGGAGAAAAAAGGGAAGGCAATTGAATAAGAGGAAGAGTTGAAAAGGAAGGAAGATGAAGATATGGCTCTGGAAAGACGTATATCTATAGAGGAGCAGTGTAGACAGGATGAGTTGTGTGCCATGAGAGCCCACCTAGAGATGAAGACCCTAGCTCAAGCACACAAGCACCAGAGATCACACCACCCGTACTGAAAAAAGGCAAGGGCAAGGCCCCAATCGATCCCATCCCTACTCTCCTAGTGCCCACGATCCCCACAACCATATCCACACTAAGCTCCATAGCCAAAGTGGATGCTAGCAACCTCATGGCTCGGGTACAGTACTTTGTTAATAAAGAAATGGCCCATGGAATGGGGGAAGTTACCCCCATACCAAGAACTAAAACACCCATGGTAGAGCATACACCGAGTCTAGGCAGGATTCCAAGAGGTAGAAGGTGGAAACCTCCACAACCTCCATTCCCACGACAAAGCTGCCATACACCTGCAGAGACTATGAAAAATACGTTAAGGAGCTTCTTTCAGAGCTAGGGAAGGAAAAGGAGGATAAGAAGATAGTAGTGGCTAAACTAGAGGAAGAAAAGGAGGCCATGGATGCATCCCAATTAGAGAAAACTCGTGTGGATGATTGCAATGGTGGGTAAAGCGGCTATCATTCATGTCTTCCAAGAGGGCTAAGAAAAATGAAGAAAGTAGAGCAGCTTGCATCATCAATCTAGCCATGGCACAGCTATTACTCCATTGGGATCAAAAAAGAGGGGTGGAAGGCAATGCTCTTGTGGTGCGGCATCATGTCTAAGTAGTATCCTAAGAAATCTTAGATAATTACAGGTTCTGATGAAGGCGGGAATCGGGACAGGAAGAGAATTCATCGATGAAGCGGACTATTGAATCACATAGGTCCTCTAACATGAAAAGGAGGGCCTCTTCGGGTTTAGTAGCATTGGCATTGTAGCTCCATGGAAAGTCGTAGCGGTTGTGGATGCTTGGGTTAAAATTCACTCCTACCCTTCTCGAATATGGCATGAAGGTTGCATTATTCCTCTCAAAGGGTGGGGTGTTACAAAAAGCTATCCATATATCCATGTTTACATAAAAAATGTGCCTCCTCCATGTGGGTTGGCATCCATGGACCTTCACGACCATGGGCACTTCAAAAACTTTATCTTGCCAAAAATCTACATCCTCAGTCCCTCATAGGGTAGGATTATGCTTTGTCTTCAAGGTCAGTTTGTCTCTAGCCTGCTTCCAACATTAATACCCTCTTTCTCCAGCTTGACTGGTAGTACTCTCTGCAAGTGGGTGGGGAATTGAAAAGTAAAGTCGATGGGCTCCCTGGCACTCTCCCATTGCTCCCAAATCATAAGTTTAGCATTAAATATTGCTGAAAAGTTATCTTGGCTTGGTGGGATAGGCACAGTGGGCACCACTACTGACTGGGCATTCAATCTTCTCTTTACATGCTCCACCATCTATTGTCTCTTCCTCTTAAGCTCCGTTTTTCTTTCAGCAAAGGTGTCCACCTGCTGTTGTTGTTCTTCTGGCCTGGGGAAGAAATTTGTGGGACAATTTCTTCTTCATGAGGTCCCGTGTCAAAGCTTGTGCTAGCCTCTTCTCCTTGTTGTTCTTCCTTTTCTATCCCCCTCCACAAACCCTAATGCATCAACTTCTTGTGGGGTCAGGCTTGCTTGTTGTAGTAGATAGTTTCATTGCTCCTCAAGGCCAAGTCTTGCACCTACGAGTTGCACTGGCATCTATAGGCCTGCTCTTAGGGCCTTGCATGCAATCCGTAGCTTCTTCTTTATGGAGTCAACTACCTCCCCTTCCTCCATTTGAATGACATCTAGTAGTGTGTTCAAGAATGCGCATTGCTAGGCTTCAAAACTCACTTGGGCGGCATGTGCCCTGATCCTAGCTAGCACTTTGTCATTTTCCACCTGAGCAAGATGGCGCCCCAAAAATTTGACTCTTATCTCATTATGGTTTGCCTAGTCGTCTGCTCTCTTCTTCATTTCCTCAAAGGCTTTCTCCTTGCCTTTGACCAGTATCGTCAACCTTTGCTCTTGATCTTCAATCTCTCTTTCCAGCCTCTGTTCCTCCTCTTGCTCCGAGGTTGCCTCTTTTTTCAAATTCTCTATCTCTTCTCAGTACCTACATGCTCTTTCCTCTCTTGCCACCTCTAAATCTTCTGGGATTTATGCAACTTTTCCATCTCCCCTTTCAGATCTTCATAGAGCCCTACAAGCTCATCACTCATTATGGTATCGTAGACTCACTAGGCTTGAGACTCTTCATCCAGCCTTGCATGCCAATTGGCTTTTTCTTTGTCCTTGGCTTGCAGTTGCTCCTTCAGCTCACTTATCTCCCTTTGGCACATGGTTGTCAGATCTACAATAATCTTGCTAACCCACGACCCCAACTTAGTACCTGTATCTGAGAGAAAAATACTACTAAAGGAAAACTTCCATTATTCATTAACTCTTCTGATCGATCATTTAAAAGCCATAAAAAATTTGTAAAGGATATAAGAGGTTCTTTTCAGCTTTCCCCCATAGGCTTTTCATCCACCAGCAAATCGGTTGAAAAGAGCTCTCGAACAAGTTATTCTCAATCAGCACAAACTCATCACATACAATTAATACAACACATACACACAAACACAACTATCTGAATGACACCTCCAAAAAGAGATATATATAATTAAGAATCATCTAAGATACATTGTAAAGGCATCAATGAAGATGATCCCTTTTGAAGGCACTACAAGATATAGGCCTTATACCGATGTTTAAAGCAAAAAAAATACAAACAACAAAATTTACCCCCGTCATCGCAAAAAGGCTTCGTTATTAACGATGCCATAGAAATGTCGGTATTGGCATCGCTATCAACATCGCTATTGGTGTCGCTATGCACGTCGTGAACCATCGCTATCAGCGACGCTAATACCGACGTTTATAGCGACAGTTCGTGGCGTGCATAGCGACGCCAATAGCGACGTGAGAAGTAAAATTTGTGACACTAATAGTGATGGTAACAGGGGAAAAAAAATTTGTGGCAGGGCAGCAAGCTGCCCTGCCACATATAGCACTATGTGCTTTATGAGAGCCATACAAAATAGTTTCTGCACTACTGTGTACAATGCGCTTGCAAACAAAAACAATGTATACTGAAATCATAAAATTGATACATGAAATAAATACATGATCGCATAAAAAGCGATTGGTGCAATCATGATAGGATATCACTAATACATAGAACATGTCTGCATAGATCAGGCGACTCAAAAATAAAGGTGTGTGAGCTCCAAGGATCCAAGGGTGAGCTACGCATCCTCGTCCTCCGAAAGCTCGTCCCGCCGCAAAGAAGCATCGAACGGACTCTGCAGAAAAAAAAACAACACATCAGTCCACCATAGAATAATGCATTTAAATATCTCATGGTAACTACGGACAAGAAAGATGAATGACTTACAGGGCCGCCGCGTCTATACAATTGGTCGATCAATGTAGTGAGATCGTGCCTCTCCACATATCAAGTCTCAAGGCCAGTCGGATCATGATTTGTAATGGAGTACTGCAAAGAAAACAAAATGCTAACTGTTAGAAACATGATTGTTAGTACAATGAATATTTCAAAAAAATAAACAAGCAAAACAAAAGAAAAACTTACAAAGTCCTCCAAATATGTCATGTGGCTGCCACTCCCAAGATGATGGACCACTGCGGTCTCGAGTCATGCCCTCGCCACCTCGCACTGCTAACTCCAACGTCCTGGAGAATCTGTAGCCTCCTTCCTCAGTCAGCGTAGTCGTCTGCATCTAACCACTGGGGCTTTGCAGCCCCACTCTTGTTTGTTTTGCTTGCATCGGATCATCTATGTGACATGTTTGCATGCATGCAATCCATCATCTAGCCCGTAGAGAATCTATCTACTGCGGCAAGCACCAGAAACTCCTCGTGCAAGGATGCTACTATGTAGTCCTTGCTCCCCTCCGGTATGTTCTTCCAATGATCCAAGACGTTGTGCCAAAAAACTTGTTGGCACAACTCTCTCATGCGAGCCATCATCCTCCTCCCCTCATCATTCATGATGATGGCTCGTGACCTACTATCAACCAGATATCTATAACCCCTAGGAGTCTGCCTAAGATGGGTCCTCTCCCATCTGCGTCCACGCTCCTGGGCATATCTAGGAGAATCCTCTGTATCTGGTGTATCGACGGGGGTAATCTCTCTCGAAATGGCACCCAAAGGGGTGCCACCTGTTGACGATTGCGTAAAAGCCGGAGTAACTGGAGTAGACGTCCCCACAAGTGTGACAAATCCTGGAGGTGACACAGCTCCAGCAGAACGATGAGACGGAGACACCGCGTCCGTGTCTCCATAGCATCCACCTGAGCCACGAGAGCAAGGAATCGCACATGTATCCCGTGTCGACTGTGGGCTCACTATCTCTGTATCTCTGTAGCATCCCTCTAATCCTAATGCACTCCCTTCCTCTGGCCCAAGTCGTGAGCGTCGAGATCGTCTGCTTGAAGCCGAAGCATCTGATCACGCTGAAGTAGATCTAGCAGAGCGCCTTGACGAAGAACAAGAGAGATCTTGGTCTGCCATCTCTCTGAATCTGGCAATCTGGTCTGGAGACATGCGTGTGAAGATGTCCTATAACTCCTCATTGCTCATCCCTCGACTCATCCTGAAAATGTCACCTACACAGATAAAAAATGATGTTAGAATAATCAATTTAAATCATACAAAGCACAGTAATATAAATCATTTAAAAAAAATCTCACTTAAAATGCATATCTTATGTATCCTTATAAGTGATTGGTCAACGAATTGAGTGAGTGGATGCTCCAAGTATGAAGTATCCTATGGTCCCATGTTAATCTCTTGACACAACTCCGCATACACTTGAAGGTCGATAGACATGTCACCACAAAAGAATGAGTCCGCCTCGTTCTCAAAGAATTCTTGAACTCTTGTATTTTCATCATTGTTAGCCGATGTTGGCTCCAAGCTTTCGACGGCCTCCGCCCCTTGCAATATCGACCCCTCTATTTGCATATTATCTTCATCTATGCTCGGAACATCGGTTTGATCATATACTCTCGCACTTCGGGGAGTTGAAGGTATAACATATCACCATCGAGGTTGTCGGGGGTTTGGATAGAAGATTACCTATTCACAAACACGTACAAGAGAGTTCAAACTATTGTGACATAAACCATGTCGTAATACAATTAGCAAGCAAATGACTCCATGCACCTATTCACAAAGGGCCGGCAATACAAAGGTGTCGCGAAAATCCGTCCATTTTTTTTCGGAATCTATTTCGAAAAATCCAGATGGACCTCGTTGAACTGTTGCTCCAGCTCCTCCAAGTACCACTTTGAACCACTGCACATCGAATAGTATCATGGAGAAGCTACGGTAATCCACCGCAATAATACTTTGCAAGTTCCCAAAATACTCCATCTCATCCACAACTGTGTTTGGATCCATTGCTCGTCGCCGGCTCTCTTGCTCAAACCTTCCCATGACACCACAGTCCATTGTGGAGCACATTTTGCCAATACGCTCCATGCGAAAATGCCGTCCACGCGACCTCGCTGCACTATATATTTTGTAATGTACATTGAAACACTCAAATTAAATGTCGCATATAAAATTTAGATATGACAGATTCTAAACCCCTCATCACCTTTGGACTACATCCCCTCAAGAATTCCCACTCCTCCATTGAGACCTATGTCCCTTCGTGAGATGCTACGGTCAAGGCTCCATGCAACCATCGTGTTGACATAAACCACGGTATCTCCTCCATGCCTTTGGGATATCGAATCCATCGATGATGTGTACTATGTCGGAATTCAGCTTGCGCTTCCTCTCGATCTTGCCTTGGAATCTGGTACTTGGCGAGCCACGTCTCCATGGAGGCATGGTGCAACATACGAAAGTGATTCACCTTCTCTTCCATTGAGGCATCCATTCTTTTTTCTATCCCATTTCCAACCACCACATCTCCAGTCAGTCTATCATCGTCCTTCAGTGACCATGGCATTTCATTGTCTGGTTCCACCGTTGGTAGCCATTGTGAAATATGCACTAACGCCTCTAACACCAACCAACCTTCGGCCATACTACCTTCTGGCCGAGCTCGTTGTCGCACAAAGCCTTTCAAGGTTTTCATGAAGTGCTCCAGGAAGAACATCCATCATGTATGGACAGGTCCAGCAATCTCCACTTCGTCCACAAGATGCACAAGAACGTGGATTTATATTGTGAGCATGCTAGTGGGTAGGTATTTCTCAAAGAGACAGACCATCTCCACTGCTCCCTGCTTCGCGGATTCAATAGAGGATGTCTTAATCTCTTTCTGTGAGATCCATTGCACCAAAGTCGACAACTTGTAAATGGCCCTGCGAATTTTTGGAGTAAGGCATCCTGCGATCGCGATCGGTAGTACAAACTGCCACAAAGGAGAAAGCATTATGAATAATGGCCACATTCCAAATAGAAAAATGCCCACACTAATTACAATCCATTCGTAGCACAAACCTGACATATCTTATGCCAATCATGGGATTTTAGCCCCGACAATTGGTCGTCTTTAGAAAATACGGACCTCAGAGAATGCATCATACCCATCGGAGTGCGGATAGACTTGATTACTTGCTTCACAATGCACTCTTCTTTAGTGGACAAAACCCAAGGAGTGCGAGGAAGCTGCACGCGACCATCAGCACTCGCAACTGCAGCCAAAGCGCCTCCATCTTACCTACCTCCTTCAAATCCATTCGTGCACCTATAGTGTCTCTCTTTCCTATGATGTGATCCCATAACAAGCTGCCCACATTCTTGAAAATATGCATGGGATCCAACAAGTGGTTGACCTCTAAGTGGGTCCAATATGGCAACTCGTGGAAAACTAAGAACCGCCGCATTCCATTTGGATGTGATTCCGCGTGGACCATTTTCAGCTCGTACCAGCTTGCGGCGTTCATATGTATTGGAGGTCGTCCAAGGAAACCTTCCCTGAGTTCATGATCCTCTGGCAAGAAAGCAACGTGTCCTTGATATACCATCTTCTTCATGGTTCGTGACCTTTGGGAGTCTAACTGTGGCCCGCACAATGGACATGCACGATAACCTTAGGTAACCAGACCTGTTCCAACACCACGACCTAGTGAATACTTGATTGAATGAGATAAAATATAGATATTACCAGTGAGAACGGAGGCCTGCTCACCTGAGCACTCTCCAAATCTCGAAAAGTCATACATCGTCCACATGAGAATGGCTCGAATATTGGCTGATCGCTGACCATCGTGCCTGCTCATATCTTACACAGTGACCCCCTCCTCCCACAAAATATTAAGCTCATCGACTAATGGACGAAGATACACGTCCATATTTTTTACTTTGTAGTGGCCTGGGACGAGCAAGCTAAGGATGAGATGTCCTTTCTTCGTAGAAAGCCATGGAGGGATGTTGTAGTTGACAAGGACTATAGGCCACACACTATAAGAAGTTGAGCGTAGACCGAATGGATTCACGACATCCATTGCGAGACCGAGCCGAAGATTCCTTGGCTCTCGGAAAAAGCCTGGGAAGGTAGAGTCAATGTGGCTCCATGCGCGCGAATCCGCTGATATTCGTTGAAATCCATCCATGGACCTATTCTGTGCATGCCACGTTGTCAAGCTCGCCATGCCGGACGTACAAAACATGTGGTTTATGCGGGGGATAAGCGAAAAGTGTCTAAGAACTTTTGAGGGATGGTTTGCCCTTGCAAGTCCTGTCAATACCTGTGAGCACCACACTTTGGACATGTCTCCATAGTCTCATAGTAAAACATGTCGTGCATCATCACGAGACTCAGGCATGATATTTGCAGGTGGTAATATATGATATTTCAATAACCTTAAAAAAATCATAAAATACCTTGAAAAAGCACAAATGTTTGTAATAATAGTTCCGAAAAAAATAATCAATGAAGCGTATATACAAGGTACCTGAACAACTCGATCACACTCGTATCGCTCCACCCGTATTTTGCTTGCACACTTAAGAGTGCAAGCAGTGTCTTCAGCCGAGATACTCGACACCCATCATATAATGGTATGGATGCTTCCTCTCTAAGTGGATTATAAGTCTCGACATCCATGGGAATTAATGCATCGATCATTGCCTCCATCTCAGGCTCCAAGATTGTAGGTAGGTCTGGAAGGTTGCCTGTCTCCTCTGGCATTGATGGTATAGATTGGCCTTGCGAGTGGTGGATTGGCTCCTGCACTCCATCCATCGCACGCCCATGTACTCTTCTAATTGGCCGCAAAGGATGCACTCCCCCTTGGGACGAGACATCATCTCCCTGGATAGAAAATTTGCCAGCAAGACCCAATCTTATTGTATATGGTATTCAATTAGCTTGCGAGTACAATGCATGATTGATATTAACTTCAAATTACTGTTTGCTGAAAATCCACAATCACCTAATCAATGATCTCAGATTGAAACTCGCCAAATCGTCGTACGTGTTCTATAGACAATCAGCCTTTTCGTCTAATTGCCAACTTGCATTGAGAGCAAGGACATGGGACACGCTGATTAAGATACACCTCGCGATCTTGAACAATAGGACCTTCGATTTCCATCTTGTCTACGTTACAACAAACAATTTAATGACTTGTAATACAATTTGGGAAAACCCTTCACTTATTGTTTATTGGAGGTTCTAGAATGCACTTGGATTGAGATTGAAGCTTAGTCTCATTGAGTTTGACTGTCACTTCTCACATGAAGCATTAATTTAAGACACTTCATGCCTCTTATCATTGGATGATACATGAGCCATTTGTTAGATATATTATAGTGAGACAATAGGACTAATTGTGACATGTACATGCTCTCTTGATACTCATTGGATGTAGTATCCCTATCGTAGGATGGTTTGATGTTTTGTCTTGGATCTATTAGCACCTTCCCCATCAAGTAGAAAAAAATTCAATAGTGCATAAAGCTTCCATTGACATAGAATGCTTGCTTTAGATTACCTAAAAATTTTATGTCTTTCTTCTTGGTTCCTATCAAAGAAGAGGGCCTTACAAATGGTTTTGACATCAATACTCTTTTCCTTTACCTATGTGGCATATGACTATGCTTCGATTTCCCACCATCCTAAGTGACTTGGAATTTGAAGTGTTGAGGGAGGTCACCTCCTACCCTTTTCCCCTACCTGCATCCATAAGGAGAGGACAAATGCAGTGATGGAGGAGTAGTCTTTCTTGTCAACACTCATCTGATACCATTTTTTGTGGACAAACTCAAAAACTCATTCAGTGCCCTTGAAATTTTTAGTGACAAAGGTACTTGCCATTATATAAACATAAGAATGGGTATACGTATACGATACAAACACACTAGATGATCTCCTAGTAGCACTTGTTGGGGCTACTTGTATTATTGTGAAGTTGTGAGTCTACATCTTGCTCATGCATCTACTTCTCTTTGTTCATAAAAGAAGAACATACAATAATTTTTGTTTGGTACAAATGATGCACAAAGTAATTATGTGCAAAACCCCAACATTCTCAAGAGGTAGAATGTTATACTTTTACCAAATTAAAAATATTATTACAAAGAAAACACATTGATAGAAGAGCAAAACTTTCTTTTCACAAGAATTATATATAGAATAACATAATTGAATTGTAATTAGTTATAGTAAAATGTCAAAAGTAAATCATTACAATCGGTTAGTGTGCCTAAGTAGAAATATGAGCTTAGAACATGGGCAAAGAGAGATGAGAATAGAGCATGGGGCATGTAGGCTCGGGGGGACCAATTAGCATGTATATTGATATCCATTTTATTGTATGCAAATGATGTGGTATTGATTGCAGACTCTCTTGAGGGCTTTTAAAGACACATGGATGCATTGAAAACATTTTAAATGCATAGAGGATCAATAGTGAACCTTTGGAAGACAAAGATGATGGTGGTTAATAGTACATTCAAGTCATAAAAATAGACCTTGCTCAATTAGATGTCAAGACATGGATAGCACTGATATAGAAAGTAGAGACAAAGATGGCCTTTTATTGAGAGCATCTCCTTCATACCACAAAGGTTTTGCCCACAATCTCTTCCATTTCCTCCCTCTCCCTCCCTCTCCCTCTCCCTCCCTCCCCCTCCCTCTCCCTCTCCCTCTCTTTCTCTCTCATTTCCTCTCCCTCTCACAATTTATCCTAACACTCTCCAAAAGCAAAAGGGAGAGGGAGAGAGAGAATGCACTCTCCCTCTCCCTCTCCCTGTCTTTCTCTCTCATTTTCTCTCCCTCTCACAATATATCCTAACACTCTCCAAAAGCAAAAGGGAGAGGGAGAGAGAGAATGCACTCTCCCTCCATCTCCCTCTCCCTCTCCCTCTCCCTCTCCCTCTCCCTCTCCCTCTCCCTCTCCCTCTCTTTCTCTTTCTCTTTCTCTTTCTCTCCCTCTCTCATTTCCTCCCCCTCCCTCTCTTTCTCTTTCTCTTTCTCTTTCTCTCCCTCCCTCTCCCTCTCCCTCTCTTTCTCTCTTATTTCCTCTCCTAAACAAGCAAAAGAGAAAGTGATTTAAACCCTAAACAAGCAAAAGAAGGAGAGAATAGACTCACCGATGAGATATGGCGATTGTGGGGTGGCTCCCCTTCGCGATGAAGGCTCCTCCTCTCCTTCGCGAACAACGGCGGCGGTGGCGACGGTGGCAAGCCTCACTACAAGGGACTGGGGCAATAGCGACGCCGATTAGCGACGGCGTTTATCGGCGTCGCTATTGGCGTCGCTATTGGCATCGCTATATGCGTCGCTATTTGCGTCGCGCAAATAGCGACGCATATAGCGATGCCAATAGCGACGCCGCAGGGAAAAAAAGCGCGGCCGAAACCAGAGTGCCGTTTTCATTTTGTTTTCTTCGCCTTTTGAGAGCGAGAGCGAGGGAGAGAGCGAGGGAGAGAGCCAAGGCTTTGTGAGAGAAGAGGAGGAAGAGACTTGCTGCCGCCGCCGCCGCCGCCACCGCCACCGCCATCGTCGTTGTTCGCGAAGGAGAGGAGGAGCCCTCGTTGCAAAGAGAAGCCGCCCACGCTCGCCATATCTCATTGGTGAGTCTCCCTCTCTCTTTCTTTTACTTGTTGAAGGTTTAAATCGTTCTCTTTTGTTTATTTAGGAGAGGAAAAGAAAGAGAAGGAGAGGGAGAGGGAGAGGGAGAGAGAGGGAGAGAAAGAGAGGGAGAGGGAGAGAAAGAGAGTGAGAGTGCATTCTCTCTCTCTCTCTCCCTTTTGCTTGTTTAATGTTTAAATTACTCTCTTCTTTGCTTGTTTAGGAGAGGAAACGAGAGAGTAAGAGAGAAAGAGAGGGAGAGGGAGAGGGAAAGAGAAAGAAAGAGAAAGAAAGAGAAAGAGAAATAGAGGGAGAGGGAGAGGGAGGGAGAGGGAGGGGGAGGAAATAGGAGAGGGAGAGAAAGAGAAAGAGAGGGAGAAGGAGGGAGAGTGCATTCTCTCTCTCCCTCCCTCTCCCTTTTGCTTGTTTAATGTTTGAATCACTTTATTTTTTGCTTGTTTAGGAGAGGAAATGAGAGAGAAAGAGAGTGAGAGGGAGAGGAAGGGGAAGGAAATGAGAGAGGGATAGAAAGAGAAAGAGAGGGAGAGTGCATTGTATCTCTCCCTCTCCCTTTTGCTTGGAGGATGTTTAAATCACTTTATTTTTTGCTTGTTTAGGAAATGAGAGAGAAAGAGAGATAGAGAGGGAGAGGGAGAAAAAGAGAAAGAGAGGGAGATGGAGAGAGAGAGGGAGAGGGAGGGGGAGGGGAAGGAAATGAGAGAGGGAGAGAAAGAGGGAGGGGGAGGGAGAGGGAGCGAGGGAGCGAGGGAGAGGGAGAAAGAGGGAGAAAGAGGGAGAAAGAGGGAGGGAGAGGGAGAGGGAGGAGGAGGGAGGAAATGAGAGAGGGAGAGAAAGAGAACGAGAGGGTGAGGGAGAGGGTGAGAGAAAGAGAGGAAGAGAGGGAGAGGGAGAGGGAAGGGAATGAAATTTAAGATAATATACGTATCGATAATGGTATGCAATGTGCTTTGCATACGGCCACGTACTTCATCAAAATTAACCCAAAATTATTGTTATAGAAGTGGAGATCCCTTAAATTGAGTATAGGATAATTTCTCTCAGGTCTTATGACTATGAGTAGAATTGATTGAAATAAATTTTATTACTATAGTTGTAAAATTTCATAGATGGCGCGCATTAATTTTAAAATGGATTACTTATACTCAAAGCCGAGATATAACAAAAAATTATCTACCGGGACAAACAAATCGTTGAGCATGATACAAGGCCGAGATATAACATCGGAAAATCTCTCGACTACTATATACAATGCAAGGTTTATGGTCAACTTGCAAGTTGACGTACATCTCCATAAAGCTATCCATTTAAGCCTCATTTGCTGTAATGTAGATAAGATGGCAAACGAAGAAGGTCCTATTGTTCAAGACCGCGAGTCGTATCTTAATCAGCGTGTCCCATGTCCTTGCTCTCAATGCAAGTTGGCAATTAGACGAAAACGCCGATTGTCTATAGAACACGTACGACGATTTGGCGAGTTTCAACCTGAGATCATTGATCAGGCGATTGCAGATTTTCAGCAAACGGTAATTTCAAGTTAGCATTTTTCATGCATTGTACTCTCAAGCTAATTGAAAACCATACACAATAAGATTGGGTCTTGTTGGCAAATTTTGTCCAGGGGGGTGATGTCTCGACCCAAGGGGGAGTGCACCCTTTGCGGCCAATTAGAAGAGTTCGTGGACATGCGATGGATGGATGGCAGGAGCCAATAGACCACTCGCAAGGCCCATCTATATCATCAATGCCAGAGGAGACAGACAACCTTCCCGACTTGCCTACAATCTTGGAGCCTGAGATGGAGGCAATGATCGATGCATTGATTCCCATGGATGTTGAGACATCTGACCCGCTTAGAGAGGAAGCATCCATACCATTATATGATGGGTGCCGAGTATCTCGGTTGAAGACATTGCTTGCACTCTTAAGTGTGCAAGCAAAATACGGTTGGAGCGATACGAGTGTGACTGAGTTATTCAGGTACCTTGCACACAGACTTCATTGTTTTTTTTAAAAACAGTATTATTGTAAATATGGATGGATTTTTCAAGGTGTTTTATGATTTTTTCAGGTTATTGAAATATCATATATTGCCACCTGCAAACACCATGCATGAGTCTCGTGATGATGCACGACATGTTTTACGGAAGCTTGGCATGGACTACAATAACATCCATGCATGTATCAACGACTGCATATTGTTTCGAGATGAATACGAGACTATGGAGACATGTCCAAAGTGTGGTGCTCACAGGTATCGACAGGACTTGCAAGGGCAGACCATCCCTCAAAAAGTCCTCAGACACTTTCCGCTCATCCCCCGCATAAACCACATGTTTCGCACGTCTGCCATGGCAAGCTTGACAACGTGGCATGTGCAGAATAGGTCTACGGATGGAGTGCAACGAATATCAGCAGATTCGCGTGCATGGAGCCACATTGACTCTACCTTCCCAGGCTTTGCGCAAGAGCCAAGGAATCTTCGGCTCGGTCTCGCCATGGATGGTGTGAACCCATTCGGTCTGCGCTCGACTTCTTACAGTGTGTGGCCTATAGTGCTTGTCAACTACAACATTCCTCCATGGCTTTCTACGAAGAAAGGACATCTCATCCTTAGCTTGCTCGTCCCGGGCCGCTACAAAGTAAAAAATATGGACGTGTATCTTCGTCCATTAGTCGATGAGCTTAAGATTTTGTGGGAGGAGGGGGTCACGGTGCAAGATATGAGCAGGCGCGATGGTCGGCGGTCAGCCAACATTCGAGCCATTCTCATGTGGACGATGCATGACTTTCCGGGATTGGGAGAGTGCTCAGGTGAGCAGACCTTTGTTCACGCCGGTAATATCTATATTGTATTTCATTCAATCAAGTATTCACTAGGTCGTGGATCGCCTTGCAGGTCTCGTTACCTCAGGTTATCATGCATGTCCATTGTGTGGGCCACAGTTAGACTCCCGAAGGTCACGAACCATGAAGAAGATGGTATGTCAAGGACACGCCACTTTCTTGCCGGAGGATCATGAACTCAAGGAAGGTTTTCTTGGACGACCTCCAGCACGTATGAACGCTACAAGCTGGTACGAGCTGAAAATGGTAAACCCGGAATCACATCCAAATGGAATGCGACGGTTCTCAGTTTTCTACGAGTTGCCATATTGGACCCACTTACAGGTCAACCACTTGTTGGATCCCATGCATATTTTCAAAAATGTGGGCAGCTTGCTATGGGACCACATCACAGGAAAGAGAGACACTATAGGGTCACGAATGGATTTAAAGGAGGTAGGTAAGATGGAGGCGCTTTGGCCGCAGTCGAGTGCTGAAGGGGGAGTGCAGCTTCCTCGCGCTCCCTGGGTTTTGTCTACCAAAGAAGAGCGCATTGTGAAGCAAGTAATCAAGTCTATCCGCACTCCGACGGGTATGATGCGTTCTCTCAGGTCCGCATTTTCTAAAGATGACCAAATGTCTGGGCTAAAATCCCATGATTGGCATAAGATATGTCAGGTTTGTGAACAGAATGGATTTTAATTAGCGTGGACATTTTGAAATTTGAAAAGTGACCATTATTCTTAATGCTTTCTCATTTGTGGCAGTTTGTCCTACCGATCGCGATCGCGGGATGCCTAACTCCAGAAATTCGCGGGGCCATTTACAAGCTGTCGACTTTGGTGCAATGGATCTCACAGAAAGAGATTAAGACGTCCTCTATTGAATCCGCAAGGCGGGGAGCAGTTGAGACGGTCTGTCTCTTTGAGAAATACCTGCCCACTAGCATGCTCACGATACAAGTTCACCTTCTTGTGCATCTTGTGGACGAAGTGGAGATTGCCGGACCTGTCCATACGCGATGGATGTTCTTCCTGGAGCGCTTCATGAAAACCCTGAAAGGCTTTGTGCGACAACGAGCTCGTCCGGAAGATAGCATGGCGGAGGGTTGGTTGGTGTCAGAGGCGTTAGTGCATATCTCACAATGGCTACCAACGGTGGAACCAGACAATGAAATGCTATGGATGCTCAAGGACGATGACAGGCTGACTGGAGATGTGGTGGTTGGAAATGGGGTAGAAAAAAGAATGGATGCCTCAATGGAAGAGAAGGTGAATCGCTTTTGTATGTTGCACCATGCCTCCATGGAGACGTGGCTCGCCAAGTACCAGATTGCAAGGCAAGATCGAGAGGAAGCGCGAGTTGAATTCCGACGCAGTACGCATCACCGACCGATTCGATATCCCGAAGGCATGGAGGAGATGCCGCGGTTTATGTCAACACGATGGTTGCATGGAGCCTTGATCGCAGCATCCAACGAAGGGGCAGAGGTCTCAATGGAGGAGTGGGAGTTCTCGAGGGGATGTAGTCCAAAGGTAATGAGGGGTTTAGAATGTGTCGTATCTGAATTTGTTTGCTACATCTAATTTGAGTGTTTCAATGTGCAGTACAAAATATATAGTGCAGCGTGGTCGCGCGGACGGCATTTTCGGGTGGAGCGTATTGACAAAATGCGCTCCACAATGGACTGTGGTGTCATGGCAAGGTTTGAGCAAGAGAGCCGGCGACGAGCAACGGATCCGAACACGGTTGTGGATGAAATGGAGTATTTTGGGAATTTGCAAAGTATTATTACGGTGGATTACCATAGCTTCTCCATGATAATATTCGATGTGCAGTGGTTCAAAGTGGTACTTGGAGGAGCTGGCGCAATGGTTCGACGAGGTCCATCTGGATTTCTCGAAATAGATTTCGAAAAAAAATGGATGGATTTGCGCGACACCTTTGTGTTGCCGGCACATTGTGAACAAGTACAACTAGTCATTTGCTTGCTAATTGTAATACGACATGCTTTATGTCACAATGGTTTGAAGACGGTTTGTAAGTGTTTGTGAACAGGTAATCTTCTATCCAAATCCCCGACAACCTCGATGGTGGTATGTTATACCTTCAACTCCTCGAGGTTCGAGAGTATACGATCAAAGCGATGTTCCAGGCATAGATGAAGAATATATGCAAATAGAGGGATCGAAATTACAAGGGGTGGAGGCCACCGCAAGCTTGGAGCCCGCATCGGCTAACAATGATGGAAATACAGAAGTCGTAGAATTTTTTGAGAACGAGACAGACTCGTTCTTTTGTGGTGACATGTCTATCGACCTTCCAGTGTATGCAGAGTTGTGTCAGGAGATTAACATGGGACCATAGAATACTTCATTCTTGGAGAATTGTATTACTCAATTCGTTGTTTAGATCTTCCATAAAGGTAGATAAGATATGCATTTTAAGAGGGATTTTTCAAAAATGATTTATCTTAATGTGCTTTGTATAGTATAAATTGATTATTCTAACATTATTTTTTATCTGTGCAGGTATCGATATTTTCAGGATGAGTCGAGGGATGAGCGATGAGGAGTTTCAGGAGATGATGGCATGTATGTCTCCAGATCAACTCGCGAGATTCAGAGAGATAGCAGATCAGGAGCTGTCTCGTTCTTCGTCAGGGCGCTCTGCTAGATCAGCTTCAGTGCGATCAGATGCTTCAGCTTCGAGCAGACGATCTCGACGCTCTCGACTTGGGCCAGAGGGAGGGACTGCGACTGCAGGGGGATCAGGGGGGTGCTGCTGTGGAGACACGGACGCGGTGTCTCCGTCTCGTCGTTCAGCTGGAGCTCGGTCACCTCCAGGATTTGTCACACCTGTGGGGACGTCCACTCCACTTACTCCGGCTTTTGCGCAGCCGTCGGCAGATGTCACGCCTTTTGGTGGCACTCCTTTTGGTAGCACCCCCTCTGGTGGCACTCCTTTTGGTGGATCCCCCTCTGGTGGCACCCCTTTCAGTGGCACTCCGGGAGAGGGTACCCCCTTCGGTACACCGGATGTTCAGGGGTCTCCTGGATATGCCCAGCAGCGTGGACGGAGATGGGAGAGGGCCCATACGAGGCACACTCCTAGGGATTATGGATACCTAGTGGATGGCAGGTCAGGAGCTATCATCATGAATGATGAGGGGAGGAGGGTGATGGCTCGCATGAGGGAGTTGTGCCAACAAGTTTTTCGGCACAACGTCCTGGATCATTGGAGGAACATACCGGAGGGGAGCAAGGAGTACATAGTAGCATCCTTGTACGAGGAGTTCCCGGTGCCAGCCGCAGTGGATAGATTCTCTACGGGCTGGATGATGGATTGCATGCGTGCATACATGTCACATAGACGATCCGACGCACACAAGGCAATCAAGAGTGGGGCTCCAAAGCCCGAGTGGTTAGATGCAGATGACTGGCGCCGACTGAGGGAGGAGGCTACAAATTCGCCAGGACGTTGGAGTCAGCAGCGGGAGGCGGCGAGGGCACGAATCGAGGCCGGATCAGTACATCATCTTGGGAGTGGCGGCCATAGGACATATTTGGAGGACTTTGTAAGTTTCTCTTTTGTTTTGCTTATTTGTTTTTTTGAGATATGGTTTGTACTGACAATCATGTTTCTAATAGTTAGCATTTTGTTTTCTTTGCAGCACTCCATTACAAATCGCGATCCGCAAGGCCTTGAGACTCGATATGCAGAGAGGCACGGTCTCAGATCATTGATCGACCGATTGTACAGACGCGGCGGCCCAGTAAGTCTCTCATCTTTCATGTCCGTAGTTACCATGAGATATTTGAATGCTTTATTGTATGGTGGATTGATATGTTGTTTCTTTTTCTGCAGAATCCGTTTGATCCTCCTTTACAGTGGGAAGAGCTTTCGGGGGACAACGATTTGTAGCTCGCCCTTGGATCCTTAGCGCTCACATACCTTTAGTTTTTAGTCGCCCGATCTATGTAGACATTTTCTATGTATTAGTGATATTGTTTTATGATTGTACCAATCGCATTTTATGCGATATCATGTATTTATTTAATCTATCAGTTTTATGATTTCAGTATACATTCTTTTTGTTTGCCAACGCTTTGTATGCAGTAGTGCAGAAACTATTTTGTATGGCTCTCATACAGCACACAGTGCTATATGTGGCAGGGCAGCTTGCTGCCCTGCCACAAATTTTTTTTTTTCTCTGTTACCGTCGCTATTTGCGTCGCAAATTTACTGCAGGCGTCGCTATTGTCGTCGCTATCAGCGTCGCAAATTGCCTGCAACCGTCGCTATATACGTCGCTATTGGCGTCGCTATATTGCGACGCATATAGCGACGCCAATAGCGACGTATATAGCGACGCAAATAGCGACGATTCTATGGCGTCGTCAATAACGACGCTTTTTGCGACGACGGGGGTAAATTTTGTTGTTTGTATTTTCGTCGCTTTAAACGTCGCTATAAGGTCTATATCTTGTAGTGCCTTCTTGCTCTTCCTCTCTCACGACGGTCGCTCTCTCTCTCTCTCTCTCTCTCTCTCTCTCTCTCTCTCTTGCTCTCGCTCTCAAAACATAAGATGCAAAAACACGAAATAAACCCGTGCTCAATTTCGGCCTATTTTTTTCCCTGTGGAGCATTGCTATTTGCGTCGCAAAAGCGATGCAAATAGCGACGCTGGTACTCGCGTCGCTACCCGCCATCGCTATAGGCTTAAATCCTTGTATTGAGGCTTGGTAGTTTCGAAAGCGATCCATGGAGAAGGATTCATCTACAAATGTCTTTGGAGGATTTTGAAAGAACTGCAAGCAGCACATCCTTTCTAGCAAAACAAGGTATCTGCTAGGTAGACATAGGGCATGAAAATACAAGACATCCAACTGGTGGGAGTCAATGTTCACATTGACATTTATACAAAGTTTTGGAATGGCCTTTTGATCATTATGGAAATGCCTATGCATGTATGCTAGATACCAAGAAAAATGAGCTGCCAATCTCACCAAAGGATCTAGAGATTGTGAATATTAGTGAGCAAAATGAAGGTAGTTCGGGTATGCTTGACTTGGCAGTTGTCCAATCTCCTGGAATTATTGGCCAGTTTATCTGAGGTCCTGTAAGAGAATCAGTCAAGCTCCATCCTCTTCTTCTTGGAATCTGTTGATCAAACCCTTTATATTCACTAACCAACTGAGGGGTTTGAGAAATAGAAGTGGCAGAGATGGAAGTGGAATAAGTAAAAAAGGATGAAGAGATGGGTAGGCAAAATCATAAAAGGAGGAATAAGTTAAAGAAGAAGTGGCTGAAAATTTTAGGAAATTAGTTAGGAAGGGTGTCAATTGATAAATAGGAAAGGTAGAAGGTACATGGATGGATGGAGAAGGTAATGGTGGAGAAGGGGAAAATACTCTATCTTCGATAAAAGAGCAATATGTAAATATTGGAATTTGAGGAAAAGATTGAGGTTGGAAAAGAAGGGATAAGATTGCTGTTGAATTGGTTTGATAAAGGGAAAGATAGGTATCATAACGTGAGCCATTTGTTGGTAGTACATTAAGCTAGGAACAGAGGGACCTAAGATAGATCTTCTCTGATAGGCATAAAAAAAGGTTGCATCAAATGGATTATTTTTGGAAAGGTGAGCTAAGAGATCCACCCTCAGTTGGTTAATGCTCTGTACATAGGTAGAAGCTGTGTTCTGTCGTTGATTCAAGACCACATAATCAATCATTGAGTGCCACGAATTATTAGGGCAAGTAGCCACTTTTGAGGAGTAACTCTAGAACATGTCATCTATTCACAACTCCAAATAGTTGACATACAAAACAGCTTGTAAAACCACGTCTCCCACATACCAGGCCATATCTACTTCATCAAGAATCAACAGATCTCCCCGTAGATACATGTATGAAAGCAACATGGTATCCGTTGTCACAGAATCTTCAAACACCATACGGACCACTTCTGTCAGTAACTCAGGAGACCAAGCCCCACTCCAACCATTCTCTGGAAGAGGAAGATCCATCGTTGAAAGCTTCATGTAAAAGGCCAACTTCTACAATTGATAGTGGACAAAGAAAGAATGGTTCGGAGGAACATATTCCTGGAAATGCTCAAATGTAGACCATAACAGATCCATCCTGGACTGCAATCTTTCCACTTTATCTTGGAATAAAGGACACAAGGTAGCTTATCTCTGGAGAACTGCCAAGTCCTGCTTTGAGAGAGAAGGGATCAGGGGAACATTAGGGCTTGGAGGAAGAGACCGTGATTGTACCACTTGGTCTTGCAACTGCTTGATTTGGGAAGCTTGTGATTCCACTGTGTCAGTGGCAGTCTGTAAGGCTGAGAGTTTTACATCAAAAAGAGTTTGAACTCTTGCGCTTCTTTGGACATCCTCTCTTTCTCCTCTGAGATTTTAGTGACCTCTGATTGAGCTTCGGTTAACTGAATCTTCAAAGAAGATATCTCTTCTCTTTGGGTTTCAATTATTTGGATTTGTTGCTCCATCTGCTTAAACAGATCTGCTAGTGTGTCTTTAGCAGAGGCTAATTCTGATGTTGCCTTATGCAATTGGTCATTAGACTTCATCAGTTCTTCATAAAAGGAAGCATACAGCTGTTGAACACAGGCTGTCACTGAAAGTTCAATCGAACTCTGGATGTCTTTACATAGGAATGGAATAAATTGTTCAGTGAAGGGACTGATATATCCAAGGAACCCTCTCTATGTGCTCTGAACAGGTTGTTACATGTGAGATAAGCAGGGAGGTCACTACCAGACATAGCAGGAATTGTGACTGAAGGAAGAACTAAAGGAGCTTTACACGCTTCAAGCGTTTTCACTGAATGACCATGGGAGGAGGAGAATCCAGATCCTCTATATCAATAGGTTTTGACTCTTCTAAAGGTGGAGGAGGAGGTACCGGATCAGATGGAGGAGGTGGAGGCACACCCTTTTTTAGGCCTGAGTATGTCAAGAAAGCAGACAGGTAGGACCCATATGTGACATTTCCTCTGGTTACTTTAACGAAATGTTGGTCCATCTTTGTGAGTAGATAAGTGCTCCAATCAATAGCTACTCCTTTTAACACCATCCTGGAAGCTGTAAAGTGCTCTTTGGACAAGTAATGGGAGGGTGTTTTGGCAGGCATAAACCTGTCTTGGAGAAACTGGTAGACCAACTTCCACACATGATTAGTGATCATGGAAAAGGAGACTCCTGAAGTGTTGATCACTTTCTTGACATCTAGAAGTTCCTTGGTCTGCTTCTGTAACAGCTTCAAAATCTCATCGTTGGAGAATAGTTGTCGAACTGTAACAAAGGGCTCTCCTTTGTAGGGAAGAGACAGAGCCTTTCCTAACCCTCGGGGTGTCAATGTCATGGAAGTACCATGGACCAGTCCCGACTTCTTGCTGTATGAGGCAAGGAACTCATCACACCTGGATAGATCTTCTGGAATCAAAGGGAATGAGGCAGCCATGAAAGTTGCAAGTCTTGCCTTCGCGATAGGCTCAAAAGTGAGTAGGGAAGAGTAATCCCTACTAACCAACGGGACATACTGGATAGGGGGAGGAGCATGAGGCGCCATTCAGATGAAAACATAGACAGTCACAAAGAATGCCTCCAAAACAACCAAAGAGCTATAAAAAAGGAATCAATCCAAAAAGAAGGACACTCATATAGACATAGACGTAACTAACCCATTTATCACCCCAGACAATACACATCCTAGAAAAAATTCGGCATGACCTCTACACAAATGCGACCGAAAACTTCATGCGATGCAACAATCGGATACCCAAATCCCCATATCAGGCAAGAAAGAAAGAACTACACATCGCACCCGTAAGCGTAACACATAGACAAATCAGACTACCATAAAAATGTACCTCAAGACTTGACCATAACTTGGACCATCGATGTCAACTAAAAGACTTTTATGCACCCATCCCACGAAGCGTGTTTATTAAAAAGGGAAAAAAAGTGCAGTGAGGGGGAATTATTTTAATGAAGGATTCATTTTAAGAAATTATTAACAATGGGTGACATTTTATTAGGTTATAAACCTTAATAAGAAAACGACGGTTCCTTCTTAAAATTTTAATTACAATTTATTATGGTGAAACGGTGCTTTATCGCAACCCTGACGACGATTCCCAGACTGGGTCTCTAAATGCAAATTCCTTAATTAAAAATTAATAGTGATGTGGAGCGTTGTTTTGCCAAGGCGTACTTTTTAGTGGACGGCTGATTCATTTTTATTACAAATTAAGGTGCCTCTTAAGCGCATGTAGTGCGTGCAAATTGAATGGCTGGTTGATTTTAAAAATTATTAAATTGTGTGTTTAGCACGAATGCGCGTGGAAAATGTGGGTGAATAGATAGTTCATTTTAACAATTAATTGTGATTAAGGAAAAATGAAAATAAATAAAGCTCACAAAATAAATACTTGGTAGGGGCAATGGTCGGAAGGCGCATGGAGGAGTCTCCCAAAAGCAATGAATCCAATCAAACAAAATCAGAGAGACCACTGACTGAACAAAAAAGAAAACACCTTAGTGGATTTGTTGATTTTTAATGTATTTTTAATTTTTTATTTTATATTGTGTTTGTTGTATATTTTAGGTGTGTTTGTTTTATTTTTTATAGTGTATTTTGGTTTATTTTTTTTATTGGTTTTTTTTAATTTGTTATTATTTGTGGTTTGTTTTTGTATTGTTTTTTTTTGTTTGGTTTGTTTTTTTAATAATAATAATAATAATAATAATAAAATCAAGATATATAGCAAATAGATATGTGATGAAGGGAAAAATAAAATAAAATTTCAGCCATGGAGAAAATATCCACAAGTTATGTTTTTAACATTAGGGTTTTTTTGTTTCTTTTTTCAAAGAATATGTTTGCCTTGTATGAAAATATTCGGAAGTGAGAAATTAGTGGAAAAAGGCTAGGGGGTGGGTGGAAATTTTTAGAATTTTTTTGAATTAATTTTTGGATTTTTACTAATTTTAAATGAATTTTATCCATTTTTTAGGTAGTTTTGAATGAATTTTCAAAGTTTTAATTTTCTGTAGTTTTGCTTATTTAAATTCCCACCTAAAAAAATTCCAAAAAATTCCAAAAAATATGGGGGAATTTTTAGAAATTTTTTTGTAATTGTTTTGAGTTTAAATGAAATTTTTAAATTAACTAAATCAATTAAATTATGTAAATCAGGTTAGTTGGTTAAGTAAGGTCAAGTCAAGTAAACTAAGTCAAGTTAGTCTAGATAAGTCAGGTAAGTCAGGGTAAGCCAAATCTGGGCTAGCTAGGGTAGTCAGGGTTGATTAGGTTAGTTTGAGTTAGTCTAGGTAAGTTAGGTCAATTAGGTTAGTCTAGGGTCAATTAGTCAAGTTAAGTTAGTTTGGGGTTAGTTAGTCAAGTTAAGTTAGTCTAGGCAAGTTCTAACTAACCTAGGGTTAGACTAACTAACCTATAGTTAGTTAGTGGGTGGTGGAACTAACCTGAGTTAGGTTAGTGAGACTAACTACACTTAGGTTAGTTGAAACCTAACCCTAGTTAGGTTAGTTGGAACCTCACCCTAGTTAGGTTAGTTGTGACCTAACTACAGTTAGGTAAGTTAATTGGAGTGGGGTTAAGTTAACTCTAGGGAGGTTAATTTAACTAAAGTTAGGTTAGCTGAACTTAAGCTAGGTTAATGTAACTAAAGGTGGGTTAATTTAACTAAACGTAGGTTAGTTGCTAACATGGCTTGAGTTAGATGGTGGGAGGAGGAGGAGGAGGAAGAAGAGAAGAGGGGGAGGAGGAAGAAGAGGGGGTGGGGGCGGCCGCGCTGGAGGAGAGGTGGAGGCGCCTCAGAGGGTGACACGTGGGTGCTGGGGGCGGAGGACCAAGAGGGCGAGGAAGGCCAGCACGAGGGAGATACGGCGGCGCTGCGGGCGCTGCGGAGAAGGCCGAGGGAGGGAGAAGAGGTGGAGGAGGAGGAGGGAGAACAAGAAGTGGAAGGAGAAGAAGGAGGGGGAGGAGAAGAAGAAGGAGCAGAAGAGGAAAGGGAGAAAGAAGGAGGGAGGAGGAAGGGGAGGCACGCGGGATCTCAATGGCCACATGTATGTTTTTTTTCTTTTTCTTTTTCTTGTTTTTTTCTTTCTTTTTTCTTTTCTTTTGTGTTTTTGTTTGTGATTTTAGTGTGTATTTTTATTTTTATTCTTTTTTTCTTAGTTTTTTTAAATTATTATTTTTTAAATTGTGTGTAGTTTTTTTTAATAATGAAAAAAAGAAAAATAAAATAAATAATAAAATAAAAGAACACATCCCCGGCCCGTGCGCATGCGCGGGCAGGGGTAAAAAAATTTGCAATGATGGGGTCAAATGGGCAAGGATGGGGACGCGCAAGCCACAGACGCCACGGGGTGTCCCGAGGCGCGTAAAACCAAAAACAAGCGCGTTTACGCAAGAGGCGAGAATCGTGGTTAACGTGAAAAATGAAGAAAAATTAATAAAATACAAACCGTGTGTCGGAACAAAAATCTTTAAAAAGAAAAAATGGGCCGAGAGACGAGGGGAAAATGTTGGAAACATGCGATACGGGTTCCGGGACAAAATCAGGGTGTTCACATGGGAAAAATACAAAAAATAAACCCAAAAACACATACGATCATTAATATCGAAAAATCCGTGCATCAAAACGAAGTGCAAAAAGAATAAAAAGTGTACAGAACAATGTGTACGACAACCCTATCATGATAAAACACAGTTCCGATTAAGATAGGATGCGTTCACATGGGAAAAACCCCAAAAATGGGCCCGAAAACGGTCTCTGAAATTAATACGGGAAAAACCGTGCGTTGGAATAGCAGGTAGTAAAAATGAAAAATGTTTGAAAAAAAGAAATCACAAGATTGGCTCCTCAAAGCTCAGGTTAGGGAAAATTAGGATGGGTTCACGTGGAAAAAACACGAAAAATGCATTAAAAAACGCTCGAAAAAATTAATAACTAAAAATCTGGCGGTCAGAAGAGGGGGAAGGAAAAAGGAAAAGTGGGGGAAAGGCTGGTAGGACACGGCTGTCAAATCAATCTGGAATTCTGGTGAATGCCATATGATAGGAGATGTAATTCCTCAAGATAGGTACTGCTACCTATCTCGTGCAACAAGTCTGCAAGGTCTTCAAATTACCGTTTGCTGAAAATCTGCAATCGCCTGATCAATGATCTCAGATTGAAACTCGCCAAATTGTCGTACGTGTTCTATAGAAAATTGGCGTTTTCATCTAATTGCCAACTTGCATTGAGAACAAGGACATGGGACACACTGATTAAGATACGCCTCGCGATCTTGAACAACAAGACCTTCGTTTTCCATCTTGTCTACGTTACAACAAACAATTTAATGACTTGTAATACAATTTGGGAAAATGAGGCTCAAATGGATAGCTTTATGGAGATGTATGTCAAGTTGCAAGTTGACCATAAGCTCTTGCTTGAGAGGTTTTAGCCTCTGCAAGAGGTTGAGAAGCAAATTTTGAAAAAAATTGAGGTTGATATTGATGCATCCATGGTGTTGAAATATAAACTTCAAGATATAAGAAATGCTTTACTGATTGATGTAAAAAATGCATGGGACATAGTAGTTGAGAGATTTATTGATGTTATATCTTGGCCATATAGCATGCTCAAGGATTTGTTTGTCGCGATAGATAATTATTCATTATTGTAGAAAAAAAAGCATTGGTTCATAAGGTTCATGAGTTGAAGACTAAATGTTTGGACTTGACTAAAAGATTGGATAATGCCTTAGATGCTAAAAGGAAAAGTGATGAATATGTTACTTCATCATTGCAACAAAAAGATTGGTGACAAGGATGCTATGATTAATGAAGTTCTTCATGAGGTGAATATAGAGTTGAAGGGGATGGAACACGATTCTTCTTTGGGATTTAGTGGTGATCAGTCAATTATTGAGGTGTCTTCTTGTATGGACATTATACCTTATATACCTAGCTACGGTCTCTAGGTTATGTACTTTGAGTATCTTAGAGGGGCTCTACTAGGATTACTTATACAACTGTACTAGAGGGCTTTGAGTATAAGTAATCCTAGTCAACAAAATTTATGAGCATCATTGAGGTCTCTTAGTCTAATAATAAATCAGTCTCAACAAAAAGTATCTTAGTAATCCATTCTTTTTGTCCTAGGTCCATGTATAAAAATTAATGCCATCTACGAAATTTATCAACTTTTATTGTAATGATTGGAAGACATCAAATGCAACAATGTAATATAAGGTTACCATATCAAAGACAATATCAAATAGTAAAAATGTTTGTGCCTCTGTGGGGGTGTGTGTGTGTGTACCATAGTTATACAATTTGTTCCAATCAATTATACTCATAGTCATAACATTTGAAGAAAATATCATATGCTCAATTTAAGGGATTCTTCTTCTATGGCAATACTTTTGGGTTCATTTTGATGAAGTACCATAATGACCATTAGCTAGGGGATCATTTTCTTTTAGTCCTTCCGTTGACTAGTTGGCATGATTACTAATTTGCTATGCCTATAAAGTTAATACAAAAACAAGGAATTATGCATATCACAATTAGATCTCCTACTTGGACATTATGAAGGATATGACCAATTTTAAGCCATCTTAAAGAGTCACCAATGTAGGTGACCCATGGTAAAGCACATTGCATACCATTATTGATAAGTCTATTGTCGTGCATCTTAAATCTCCTAATTAGACTTTATAAAGTGCATGACCAATTTTTAGCCCTCTTAAGGAGTCGATGTAATGGTACCCATAAAAAAAGTAAAGTGCATAACATTACCATAATCATGGATATGTTATCGTTCCAATATATACACAGACAGGTGGACTACATCTTGAGTAGACAAAAGCTATCCATTTGAGTAGACATACATCTCCATAAAGCTATCCATTTGAGTATACATCTCTTTCTCTTTCTCTCCCTCTCTCATTTCCTCCCCCTCTCTCTCCCTCTCCCTCTCTTTCTCTCTCATTTCCTCTCCCTCTCACAATATATCCTAACACTCTCCAAAAGCAAAAGGGAAAGGGAGAGAGAGAATGCACTCTCCCTCCCTCTCCCTCTCCCTCTCCCTCTCTTTCTCTCCCTCTCCCTCTCTCATTTCCTCCCCCTCCCCCTCCCCCTCCCTCTCCCTCTCCCTCTCTCTCTCCCTCTCCCCCTCTCTCTCTCTCTTTCTCTCCCTCCCTCTCCCTCTCCCTCTCCCTCTCCCTCTCCCTCTCCCTCTCCCTCTCTTTCTCTCTCATTTCCTCTCCCTCTCACAATATATCCTAACACTCTCCAAAAGCAAAAGGAAGAGGGAGAGAGAGAATGCACTCTCCCTCCCTCTCCCTCTCCCTCTCCCTCTCCCTCTCTTTCTCTTTCTCTCCCTCTCTCATTTCCTCCCCCTCCCTCTCCCTCTCCCTCTCCCTCTCCCTCTCTTTCTCTTTCTCTTTCTCTTTCTCTTTCTCTTTCTCTCCCTCTCTCTCCCTCTCCATCTCTTTCTCTCTCATTTCGTCTCCTACACAAGCAAAAGAGAAAGTGATTTAAACCTTAAACAAGCAAAAGAAGGAGAGAGGGAGACTCACCGATGAGATATGGCGACTGTGGGGTGGCTCCTGTTCGCAATGAAGGCTCCTCCTCTCCTTCGCAAACAATGGCGGCGGCGGCGGCGGCAAGTCTTCTTTCTCTCCTTCTCTCACGACGGTCGCTCTCTCCCTCGCTCTCGCTCTCAAAACACAAAATGCAAAAACGCAAAATAAAGCCGCTCTTAGTTTCGGCCTGTTTTTTTCCCTATGTAGCATCACTATTTGCATCGCAAAAGCGACGCAAATAGTGACGCCGCTACCCGCCGTCGCTATAAGCTTAAATCCTTGTAGTGATTGCTGAAGATTCGTCACGTTGTCAAAATATGTGCCCATGTTGATCGAATGCTTTGATCCATCTCTGCGCAGCACGATTTTAGTTGCCATCATACGAGAATGATAGTCCATGAAGTAAGCTTCATCCTCATATAAGAAATTTTCAGAATGATCAAGTATAGCTCCCACAATCAGTAAAAAACCAAGGCTGGGTCAAAACCCGAATCTAGGAAGCCATAGCAAAACTTCACCAAGCTCAAAAATCTCATCATTTTCTCTCTCCTGCCACTTGGAACAAACCACTACCACTCCAATCTACTATCCCAGTATCAAATCAAGGAGGAGAAGAGCTTGGATTCATTGACGGAAGATCAACAACCCCAAACTAAGAAGATTTGAGTTCCCGGACATAGTCTTTACATAGTGTGTTTTCACAGTGTCATTACTTGTGTCTCTTGACACACTATAATCTGCTCTTTCACTCATAAAATCTAAGAATTTTGGAGTTATTTTCTATTTCTCTAGCCATCTAACATGGGCAAAGACTCTCCAACTTCTCACTTCAAAGGATTCAGGTTTCATACTTGGCAGACCCGCATCAAACTCATCCTGATGAAGAAGGGCCTCTGGGCCATTACTACTGGAAAAGAAAAGAAGCCTCGTGATGCGGACCTTGCAATCACTTGGAAAAATAATGATGATAAGGCTCATGCCATTATGAAATTGGAGCTAGACGATAGCTATATCCACCATGTGGATAATTGTGACACTTCACAGGATACATGGTAGAGACTTGACACCTTGTTTAGTGCACAATCTAAATCATCAAAGTATGGTCTCCTAATTGAGTTTTCCAGGCTTGAAATGAAGTCCAGAACATCACTTGCCACACATCTGAATTACATGGAAGGACTTCTAATCCAACTTGCAGGAATCAACATTCAAATGGAAGAAGATGTTTGCATCAACGCTCTACTTAAAAGTTTACCTCCTGAATATAATAATATATCAACAACTCTAATCAATATGCCAAACCCTGAACTTGTTGATATCCAGGCATCACTGTTAGAGGAGGAAAAGAAGCTAAAAACTAAGGAACAACCAAGCATCTCTAGAGATGAACATGCATTATATGTTGGCAACAGGTACAAAGGCAAGAGGGATCAACTCTTTTGTGACTTCTACAAAAGGACCGAACTCACTTAGAAGTTCTGCCAAGCTAGAAAGAGGTCCCAAAAGGCCTATCTAGTTGCAATCAAAGAAGAAGAAGAAAACAGACCAAAGAAAGAAGAAGAAGAAGAAGACCACCAGGAGAAGGACAAACCTCATCAGTCCTTCTATTCAGATAGAATTTTTTAGCTTTGTATTTCCTAGCCCTAATGCTTCAGACATAAACTTGTAAACTCCTCAATTAGCCTTCTACTACAGCCTCTGTGCACTTTGTGAGGCCCTTGCTACAGCCTCTAGATGACCACCATGTTTGTGGTATCCATACTTAGCCTTTTTTGCGATAGCCTTTAGTGTTTTGCCTTGTTTATGGTGTGCCAACACTTTGCAGGTGTTGCTCTCACTAAAGCCTCTACACACATTGTACTTCTAATTGTGATTGACGAGGGGTGTTGAGATATTTTGCAATCACACCTACTTCAATCCCCTTGTAAGGAGCAGTGAGGGCTCAGGACAAGAATCCCATATGAACAATTAAAAAAAAGGACCACCACTCAATTCCTATAAAGCATTGTACTTGCACTCTTTTTCTAATGCAATCATAGTACTCTTTTCTTTTCAGTGAAGTGTCTATGTAACTATACACACACAAGATTTGAAACGAGTATTTACCAGGCACCTATCAAGGTAAATTGTTATATAATTATATATGGTTTAGGATCATTTCCTTTTATATTAGAGAGGTACTATCTTAGAAATACATGAGTGATATAAGACTTGATAACAATATACGAAAAATGTAGAGTGCTAAGAATATTTTATATGACAATAAGAAAGAAATTCACTCAAGATGATATAGAAGAGAAAGGGGATTTGTAAAGTTCAAGAGAAGAAGAAAAAGAAGATCAAAGCTCTGAGATCAAGAACCTTGATGTTTTTAGATATGCTCAATGTCGCACCCTTGTAAGGTGCCACCAAAGGTCCATGGTGCTCAAAGATGTAACGTCCCCATTATGAGGGGAAGCCATGTGTGAGCATAGACATTTGTTGGGTCTTGACTTGTATATCAGATGAGGTATATATGATTAGATGGCAAAAAGGTGACATTTGTGGATCTAGCCTTTGGGTTAGATAAAGTAGTTATGATGGTAGCAACTGGAGGCACAATCCATCGAGTTGCCAGGTAGGTGTGGGAGTTATCAGGGACCCCTAATTTGGGATCCAGGGACCGCCAAAGTGATCCTTGGCTGGGGGGATCTCAGGGGGGTCAACAAGCCCCTTGACAAGGATCGGAGAGTAGCACCCTTGGCCCCTTGGCCCAACCTTTAAAAAAATATTTCTTGGAATATTCCCTAGCCGACTAATGAAGGTTCATAATATGGTTGGACATGCCGACTAGACTACCTTTCCCAGCATAAAAGCAAAGCCCCTCAAAAGCCATCATCAATCTATCTTTCACCCAGTTAGAGTTCTTCCAGCTATCCTTAAGGCCTTTGACTATCATTTATTTGGATCACCATCTAAGCCTCATAGTGAAAGCACAAGAATGACTAAATCTATCTTTGTATAAATTGGTTTGAAATTAAAGTACCTTTTTTATTCTCATAGTTGTTGTATGTTCTCTACTCCTTGCTAAGATTTTGTTTATTACGTCGTGTAATTTCTGCATGGTAGGGGGCTCTAAGGAGTAAAGATTTCTTGAGAGGCAAGGGCTTCAATATGAAAGATAAGAAATTTCATTTGCTACATCAGGTAGTGGTGCTGGCACATCAAGTGGTAGTGGTACTGTATCGATAATTCAAACACTTAGGATTGGTCCACCAGCCTTCCATGAAGGCAAGTTAGATGGTAGAAACTACACTTTGTGAAAGTTTAAAATTACAACTATCATTGATTCTTATAAGCTTCTTAAGATAATGATGAGGGCATACCCAACAACCCAACCCATCCCTGGCCCATCAAATTTTAGTATCATGATTCCTCCAAATATAGATGCATTGTGTGACTCTGTTACACAGTATTCTCACTTTATTTTGACCTTGATTCAGCATACAACCAAGGCATCAAAACTTGAAACATATTGAGGAGCAAATAGAAAACACAAAATCAAGCATAGATTTAAAACTTGGAGACTCGACTAGAAGTAGAGAAGTTTGCTAAAGGAGAGATAGATGAAGCATTCATCATTGTGATCAAGAATTTATGTGACCAGATGGTTGATGTTAGGATATAAAAGACTAGTGAGGAGCTAGATTAGAGATGTCTTCAGATTTTCCCACTAAAGTTTAATGGACGAATAACTACCCTAAACACTCAAGTGAGATTCCAAGCTTTGATGTTTAAGGAATTTTGTACACTACAAATGGAGGAGGAGTTGCAGGTAAAAGCTCATGAGAAGATAGCAATAGTGGAGATGCTGCATTATCTACAAATGAAAGGCAAAGGTGATTTGTCTACGAATGGTGACAAAAAGAAGAAGGGTGGAAAGAAAAAGGTGTTGCATTTTCTATGAACATGAAAGGAAAATGTTATTTCTCTACCAATGGTGACAAAAAGAAGAAGGGTGGTAAAAAAAAGTTTCAAGAAGAGTGCTTCTACTACAAGAAGTAAGGATATGCGATTGTAGATTGTGTGTTAATAAGGCAGATGAAAAGAATAGCACTTTGAAGACTAAAGGAAAGGAGAGAAGTCAATATGAATGAATAAGAGTTGGAGTTATTCATGGCAAGCATTGAGAAAGTTTGTTCCTTTAGTGCAAGAAATATCTACCATTGACTGATGGGTATTGGATAGTTGTGTCTTTTGTTGCATGACCAATAAGAAAGGTTTGTACAAATCAAAGGAGCTTGAAGTCTTGATCACGTATTAAACACGTTCAAATCTAGTATCACTATGTGCGTGACTTGATCGAGGATGGGATAGTAGAGGTCATCTACTATCCAAGGAAGGATAATGCAGCATATATCTTCATCAAAGCTCTTATACAAAGGATCTGCTTCGAGTTTATCTTTAGAGACTCACCATTAGGCTGAGGATGTAGTTCAAGGACATTGAGGGGGGATATTAGATATCCTCAATGGCTAACCTTTGTAAGGTGCCACATCAATGGTCCATGATAGTCTAAGTTGTAAGGCCCTCATTATAGGGAGAAGCCATGTGTGAGCATGAATATTGGTTGGGTCTTGACTTGTATTTTAGATAAGGTCAATGTGGTTGGATGGCAAAAAGGTGACCTTTGTGGATCTAGCCTCTGGGTTCGATAGAGTAGTTATCACTCATCATCACTCATTGCCCTTTCACTAGAGTGTGGCTACTACTCATTGTGAGGAGGTGACCTCTCTAGTGTTTCTCCAATTCCTTCTCCTTCACCTTGTCCTTCCCCCAATGCTTCGCTTATTACAATTGTCAAAACCCCACCGAATCCGATGGTAGAGGCCTTTGAGGATGACACTTTTCTTTTTGCCCTGGTAGTAGGGGACTCTCCTCCTTGTGGTCTTCCTCCCTCTTGTAGCTAGTTCTTTTGCTGAAGACTCAATGGTCTTCCACACAAAGCCATTTACATTTACTTTGTCAAGGGATTTTGCTGCAATGCTCTCTAGCATAGGCACATTGATTCGGCTCATTATTGAGTTGTACCTTTGGCTAGAGAATAGTGTGTGCTTCATTTTGGCTTGGAGTTGGATCTCGGGGTTGGGTATGTCTGCCAAGTTGATGCCATCGTTTATGTGGACCATCACCTGGCCCATTCCTATCATGGCATACACATCTCTCTTCGGCCGCCTTTCCACCTTATCATTGGCTAGACCCAATTCTTTCTCCACCAACTCTGGAGTCAACTTGATCTGGACTTGGCGGGTTTCTTCTATTTTCTGCACTGTCATGGTGCCGTGGCTCTTACCAAAGGTCCGAAGGAACTCCACACACTAGTTGTAGTCCACTCCTTGACCAATTGCCTCCATGTACTTTTGCAGATGGCATTATTGGACAACCTGCTTCACTGCTTGTTGCTCCCTGGCAACATCCTCCAAGTTCAAGACAGGGCCTGGACTTGAACTGGTTAAAGGCCCTTATTTTCACGAAAAGGCCATATTTTGCTTGCTCTTCTTGTGAAAATGGCAACTTGCTGGCTTTCTCTTGGCCTGTCATCATGCTGGGTGCCTGTCATGAATCCATGTTCACCATTAGTTCTTTTCAAAACAATTATATGCAGAGGAAAAAGATCAGATGCTAATGGAATTGAAATGCTTAATTATAGAATTAAATGTCTCCCTCAAGTAGTCCATACATTCCAAATTTTATGACCCTTTTTCTTAGCCATGAATTGGTTTTGATTTGTTTTCGTTTTCTTTTGTTGTGTTTTATTCTTATTTCCACCTTACCCCCTCAACCTGCAAAAATAAGAAGAATCCTTCCTAGGATTATAGATTAAGGGGGTTCCGCGCATGGTTACTATGCTTACTTTTGCATAAGCCAAGGATAAAAATTGGGGTTTTATTCCATTTGGGCATATTGGTCCATGTTGTAGGGTGGTCGGATGCTTTGAAAAATACGAATTCAGATTCCTCCCATGAGCAAGGTAGCATTCGCACTTCCATTGCTAAAGGCTCATCCAAAAGACCTAAGTCTAGTCGATCGTAGCTTTCAGCGCAAGCATGGTAAACGTGGCATCCAAGCATCTGGGAAAAGCTCTCTCTCTCTCTCTCTCTATCCATTTACAATATCCCTTGCTTTGCTCATGGTTCCACTTGTGTGCATCCACTGATGCTCTATCTTTTATGTAATCCTTACTCCATCAATTTACTTTTCCTTAGTGGCATGATTTTCTGAAATATGTCCCCTCAAGTTATGGATTAATTTTCCTATTCAATAGCCTTGGAAATCTCTATAAGTTTAAGATGGATCATGAGTACTTGCAAAGGATCCAATCTTCACATGAGCATTGAGTGAAAGACTCTTTGTATTGGGACTAATCACATATGTCTTATAAAGTGCAGATAAGTTGAAAGGCTTTGGTATCATAGATGGAATGTACCAATGTGGGAAAAGGGAAACCATAATCCACATATTTTGGAATGACTACTTGGATGTAGGACTCTAGGAGAAAGTTCTAGCTAAACTAGGCATGAGTGAGAAAGAATATTGAACTAGCTATACTACATCTTTGGATATTCCATAACAAAATATTATCTAATGATGAGTAGCTCATGCCATATTAGAGAAAATGTAATTAGGAGTGAGTAGTGGTAAATTTGTTAGTCTTTGGGAGTTAGCTCTCTTTCTTAGTCTAATTAGTGAAGAAGACTTAGTGAGATTGGTCCTGCTCCTCCGCTAAGTCTATGTTTTTATCCAAGATATTCAATATAAATTATTTTGATTAATACACATATCTACCTACGTGTAAAATGATTTTAGGAATATAAACGATGACAACATGGAAAACATGATTACTCTAAGAAATCTGAGGAGAGATATGTAATCATAGAGAGCACAATAAGTAATGAACTAGCAAATTAAATGAGTGATCAGTAGGATCAGTCTAAGGTATCCAAGGAGAGCTCTCCTCAGCCCCATGGCAAGTAGCCATTCATCAAAGTCACATAAATGGACCAATAGAGGAAAGACATGAACCAACACACTAAATGAGTGAGCAACACGATTGGTCTTGAGGGTTGTGGTGATAAAATTAGGCCTCTGCTAGGGAGGACGATCTATCCTAAAGTCATGATGTGAAGTGGATTTGTGATACTTGGGAGTTCGACCATGGAGACCAAGGACAACTAGTTAAAGTTAACTCGAATACTTGAGGGAAAAGTTGGAGGCATCTTGGACAAAATCGCAGGTCCTACATCCATAATAGGCTATTTTGAAGGTAGAATGGTTAAGGACTGGGAGAAACGGTGAAGGGTATCATGAGGTACTTGAAAGGCAATGTAGATATGAGCATTTGCTATGGTGGCTAGGATACTATAGTCATGGGTTACACTGACTCTAACTATGCAAGACACGAAGATAGAAAAAAGTCCACCTCACTGTATGTCTTCTATTTTGCTAGGGGTGTTTCTTGTTTGATGTATAGGGTGCAAAAAATGCACAACAATGAGGCAGAGTATGTTGCAACCATTGAGGTTTACAAGGAGGCCCTATGGTTAGGCCGTTTAGTGGAAGACATTGGTATTACTATTACTCCTACACTGCATTCGGATTCTATAAGTTCTTTTTAGTTGGCTAAGAATCTAGCCCTCCATGAGGAGAAAAAACACATTAAGGTGCGCTATCACTTAATCAAGGAGGTGCTAGAGGACATGTCTATTGAGCTTGTTAAGATCTTGGTGACTAACAAGAATTCTACATAGTGCTCACTAAAATTTTTCTCTTTGTAGAATGTTTTGCCTTGCTTTCGTAGGATGAGATGATGTTTATTCCCCATCCTATTTTACTTTATGTACATTTTTACATTGTCACTTTCTCTTGTTCTGTCGTCACTAGAGCCACCTATGCCTCGGATGCCCTCTATTTAGTTCACAAACCATGGTCGCACACATCTTCGCTGCAAGTGGTGGGAACCGATCACTGTTACTTTATTCTTTATTCTTTCAATGACTATTGAATAAGAGAAGTTTAGTCACAATTGTGATAGTTCAGGTTCCCATTTGAACTTGCTCTACTACATCTTTGGATATGCCATGACAAAATCTTGTCTAAAGAACTAGGCCTTGAATTCCATACATATCACTATCCTTCATGAGACGTGGAGTGCTAGAAATAGCTCATGCCATACTAGAGCAAATGTAATTTGGGGTGAAATTAGTGGTAAATTTATTAGCCTTTGGGAGTTGCTCTCTTGCTTGGTCTAATTAGTCAAGAAGACTTAGCAAGGTTGGTCCCGTCCTCCGCAGTAGAACCAGTCTAAGGAATTGGAGGAGTGCTCTTCTTAGCCCCATGGCCTGTAGCCACTCATCAAAGTCATAGAAATCGATCAATCAATGAAAGACATAAACCAACACACTAAATGAGTGAGCAATAGGATTGGTCTGAGGGATATGGTGATGGAATTAGGCCTCAGTTAGGGAGGATGATCAACCCTAAAGTCATAACATGAACAAGATATGTGATACTTGAGAGCCCGATCCAGTGACTATCATTGAGTATAATGCTATAGATATAATAAAAAATCAAAGAGAAATATACTATGAGCTTTGCCTAACAGGAGGTAATTTTTTGTACAAATCAATGCTAATATGTTGAAATGCAGAACTGAGACAATGATGATTCAAATAAGATATCAATGAAATGTTAAACTGAGGATGAAACAATCAATGTTGAAACAATTATTCATGAGACCTGAAATGGTTGAAACAAATCAAGTTACTAGCTTCTTGATTAGAATGATTACAATGCTCCTCAACAAGGCTATCAAAAGCGATGATACAATCGCAAGCTTATAGAGATTACCACTCTAGCACACATAGTCAGGGAAATAAGGAGCATCGTCATGCCATCTTATAGGCATCCATAATTTTTGATGTAGTTGACTGCTTCACTGAATCTCAAAAAAGTGTTTGCCATGCAACATCTCCATATAAGTGTGTAGCTCATCATCAACCACCTGTTGAGATATCGAGTTCCACTCGTGATACGCCAGGGTGACCGTTGTGTATTTATGTCACCGACTTGTCAGTTGCAGATGCAGTTGGTACACCGCACATGAATGATAGCTACATGATAGCTATCCTTATCTACTCTAGTTCGTGGCTCAGTTAGTATGCCACCTTAGTTAGTTGAGTTTGGTTTGAGACCCATATATAGGGTTCTTCTATTTCTATGTACTAGAGTTCTTTTTGGCTTACACAACTAAGAAGAGGAAAACTGTTTTCAGCCTCCACCTCTGTGTGTATTCCCCCATTGTGCAAGCAAGAAAGCTACAAGTGAGACTCCTTCCTTCTCTCCCACAATCTTGACATGGTATCAGAGCCTTGTTCGTGGTAAGGAGCTCAAGAAAGCAAGCCAAGCTCGTGGTGTTCTGGTAAGAGGAGCAGCGTTGCTTTCATTTTCTGTTTTGGGAGCAGATCTCTGCAGGTAGCACAGCCGGAAAGTGCAGGAGTGCATTGTCTCAGGTTGAGACGCCCTTTGCGGTGAAGCAAGAGGGCGACCTTGTTTTTTTGATTTGAGGCCATTTCGGGGCCTGTTTTGGAGGCGGAAGTTTTCTGCACGCACTCAGAAAAAGGCCCAGTTTTACGTTGTGTAGCCACTGTTCTACAGGTCGGTGAAAAGTTTCTGTAGAAATTGCATCGTATGCTTGTGCGCAGAGACATTGGGAGTTTCAGAATCATCCTTGGTTCCTATTTATGCAAAATCGTCACTAGGAAGTGACTGCGTGGTCAAATACCACTTTCGCCAGTTTTGCAGATTTGCCCTTGTGAGGGTAAAGCTATGTTTTTTGCAGTGACAGAATTTTTTGCAGTATTCTGTAATGGCGTTTGATTCTCTTTCACAGATTGTCACTGAAAAGCTTGACAAGAACAACTTCCAAGCATGGAAGTTTAGAATGACGAATTTCCTTATGAGAAAAGGATATTGGGAATTTGTTGCAGGAAATGAAGAAGAACCAGTTCTTCTTGATGTTCCCAATCAACAGCAAATGCAGACATTTAAAGCATGGCATGAGAGAGCCAGGAAAGTTATGTACTGGCTGTCTATCAATATTTCAGACTCTATGATTGTGCATATTCAGGATGCAAGTACACCAAAGGAGGCATGGGATACTTTGTCAAAAATGTATAGCACAAATACTCAAGCCAGGAAAATGCAGCTCAAGCAAGAGTTGCATAATGTGCAAAGAGAAAATATGAGCATCAATGACTACCACATGAAGGTGAAGAAGATTGCAGATGCACTTGCTTCCATTGGGTCACCAGTGGAAGATGATGATTTAGTTTCTGTGACCTTGAATGGTCTAGGAAAGGATTATGCACAGTTTCAGACATCCATTTCAGTTCGTGAAAGATTTCCTGATTTTGAGGAGTTGATTGCTCTTCTAATTTCTGAGGAGCAGAGAAATGGTGGTGCATCTTCTTCAGGAGGAACTTCAAAAAAAGCTGTCTTTTACTCAAATGCTGGAAGAGGTAGAGGCAGAGGTAGAGGAGGCCGATTTGGAGGCCGTGGTAGAAATCAGAATATGCAGCAAACTCAAGAAAACCAGTCCTATGGAGGAGGACGTGGTAACTCTAGAGGCAGGGGGAGCCAAAGAGGTCGTGGTGGATGGCAAAGAGGCCAAAATGCAAATAGTAATATTGAATGCTACTACTGTGGTAAAATGGGTCATATGGCTAAGGACTGCTATAAAAAGCAGAATGACATCATGAATGGAAAACTGCAACAAGGAAATTATGCATCTTCTAGTAGACAGGGTGATGACAGAAATGAGCATTTGTTTATGGTGCAGCACATGAACAATTCTGTGACAAGTGCAGAAGAAAGCAATGATGTATGGTATGTTGACTCAGGTGCATCAAACCACATGACAGGTCATGCAGAATGGATGGAGGATGCAAGGAAAATGGAAAAACCAGGATTTGTGGAGACTGGTGATGATACTGCACATCCTATTGTGCAGATTGGAAAAATTCCTTTGTCTATGTAGGATGGGAAAAAGAAATACCTGTCTGATGTATTTCATGTCCCGAATATCACCAAGAATCTGGTTTCTGTTGGTCAAATGGTTGAGCAGGGCTTGCAGGTCAGATTTAATCCTCAAGGATGCTTTGTTGAGGATATGAAAAATAAAGGTCGCTTGATAGCAAAAGGAAAGAAGAAGGGAAGAATGTTTATGTTGGATGCAGACATGCCTGAATTGAGTGCAGCAATGTTTGCACATGGGACCGGTGTAGTTGCAGATATTGATATCTAGCATAAACGCATTGGTCATGTTAATGTACAGCGACTTAAATCAATGCAGGCCCAAAATATTGTTGCAGGATTGCCCAAATTCAAGGTTGCAAAAATGTATAAGGTATGTGAAGCCTGTCAGTTTGGAAAACAGGCAAGGAAACCATTTCCTAGACATGTTCAAGAGAGTGAGAAGCCATTGGAATTAATCCACTCTGATGTGTGGACTATTAAAGCTACATCTCTTGGAGGCTGTCATTATTTTGTCACTTTTATTGATGACTATAGCAGAAAAGTTTGGGTGTATTTTATGAAAAAGAAAAGTGAAGTTTTTGGGCACTTCAAAACTCTTAAAGCTATGGTTGAAAAAGAAACAGGCATGCAGATAAAATGCCTAAGGTCAGATGGAGGGGGAGAGTACCTCTCAAATGAGTTTGCAAGGTTCCTGCAGGAGCATGGCATAAAGCAGCAATATTCATGCAGTCATACCCCACAACAAAATGGAATTGCAGAAAGGAAAAACAGGCATATTGGAGAGGTATCTCGTGCCATGCTCAATGAAAAAGACTTGCCAGATTTTTATTGGGCTGAAGCAGTTGCTACAGCAGTCTACATAATGAACAGGACTCCCACTGCAGCAATACATGGAATGACTCCAGAGGAGAGGTATACTGGTAGGAAACCAGATATTTCTCATTTGAAAATTTTTGATTGCATTACCTATGTACATGTGCCAGATGAGTTGAGATCCAAGTTGGATCCAAAAGCTGAGAAGTGCATCTTTATTGGTTACTCTCTGCAGCAAAAAGAGTATAGATGCTATAACCCTTCTACTCGTAAGTTTACAGTGAGTAGAGATGTTGTTTTTTATGAGATGAGTAGCTGGTATAAACCAGTAAATGTGATTGATGATGTAGATGCAAAAAATGGTAATGCTGCACATAATTCATAGCAGCAGTCACAAAATATTAGTGGACCTGGAGCATCCTCTAGTAGTGGTTCACATTCTTCGCCATGGACAGGCAGATTGAGATCAGGAGAATCTTCTCAAAGCAATGCAGATAGTGGTATGCAGGTATCACGAAAAGGAAAAGAGAAGGTTGATCAGCCCATGTTTGATGTGAATGTAGGTCACTCTTATGTGGATGGTGAATCCAGTGGCTCAGAACAGAGCATTGATGATGAGTTGGGTATTCCTTCTATTGTTACACCTCGAGTAAGGAAGACCAGGGATGTTTTGAGAGCACCTAGGAGTGAACCTACTTTGCGCAGGTCTACGAGAGCTAGGTATCCTGTGGATAGGCTGAAATATGATGGATTTACAGCCATTCACTATGCATATATGGTCAAAGTGATACAGGAACCAGAACCCACTTCTTTTGAGCAAGCCATGGGAAAAGAAAAATGGGAGAAAGCCATGGATGAAGAAATGGATGCCTTGGAAGCAAATGCTACATGGGAGTTGGTACCTTTGCCTAAAGGTAAGAATGCAATTGGCTGTAAGTGGGTTTATAATGTGAAGCACAATGCAGATGGTTCTGTGAACAGATACAAGGCAAGATTAGTAGTCAAGGGGTATGCACAAACATATGGCATTGATTATGAAGAAACATTCAGTCCGGTTGCAAGGATGGCAACCGTAAGAGCAGTCATTGCTATGGCTGCATCAAAGGGATGGTCTTTGCATCAGATGGATGTAAAGAATGCCTTCTTGCATGGTGATTTGCAAGAAGAGGTATATATGGAGCAGCCACCAGGTTATGTGCATGCTGTTCATCCTGAGTTTGTTTGCAGGTTGAAGAAAGCCTTGTATGGCTTGAAGCAAGCACCTAGAGCATGGTCTGACAAGATATGACAGTATCTTGTCACTATTGGCTTTCAGATTTCCAAGGCAGATTTCTCACTTTATGTGAGAAAAACAGAGAAAGGTATTATGCTGCTTGTCATTTATGTTGATGATTTGATTATGATAGGTGACAGTGATGAAGATATCCTTCATGTGAAAATGCTATTGAAGCAAAAGTTTGAGATGAAGGATTTGGGAGAGCTGCGTTATTTCTTGGGCATTGAGGTGATTAGATCACCAAGTGGGATACAGCTCTTGCAGAGGTAGTATGGATTGGACATGCTGTCCAAATATGGGATGACAGGCTGTAAGCCTATTTCAGTTCCTTTGGAGCAGAATGTGAAGCTGAGCACAGATGCAGGTGAGCTTCTGGAAGACACTACTATGTACAGACACATAGTAGGAAGTTTGATTTATATGACTATTACCAGGCCAGATTTGAGCTATGCTGTTGGATTGGTAAGTCAGTTTATGCAGGCTCCAAGGAAACCACATTTGGATGCGGCTAGACGCATACTCAGGTATGTGAAGTCCACATTGCAGTATGGACTATTTTATGAGACTGGGGTTCAGATACAGTTACATGGATACACTGATGTTGATTGGGCTGGTAGTATTTCTGATAGACGATCTACCAGTGGATATGTGTTCTCTTTTGGGAGTGCTGCAGTCACTTGGAGCAGCAAGAAACAGCCTACAATTGCCTTGTCGAGCACAGAGGCTGAGTACAGGGGTGCAGCAATGGCTGCATGTGAGGTAGCTTGGTTGCATAAGCTACTTTATGATATGCATCAGCCTACAGATGGGCCAGTTGTCATTTATTGTGACAACATGAGTAGTATACACTTGGCAAATAACCCAGTCTATCATGCTAGAACAAAGCACATTGAGGTGCATTATCACTATGTGCGGGAGAGGGTTTTACTAGGTCTTATTAATCTAGTTTATGTCAGCACAGAGGATCAGGTAGCTGACATATTCAGGAAGGCATTGGGTGCAGAGAAGCTGTGCAAGTTCAGAGACCTGCTTGGTGTGCGGGAATTTGAGCTCGAGGGGGAGTGTTGAGATATCGAGCTCCACTCGTGATACGCCAGGGTGACCGTTGTGTATTTATGTCACCGACTTGTCAGTTGCAGATGCGGTTGGTACACCGCACATGAATGATAGCTACATGATAGCTATCCTTATCTACTCTAGTTCGTGGCTCAGTTAGTATGCCACCTTAGTTAGTTGAGTTTGGTTTGAGACCCATATATAGGGTTCTTCTATTTCTATGTACTAGAGTTCTTTTTGGCTTACACAACTAAGAAGAGGAAAACTGTTTTCAGCCTCCACCTCTGTGTGTATTCCCCCATTGTGCAAGCAAGAAAGCTACAAGTGAGACTCCTTCCTTCTCTCCCACAACCTTGACACCACCTCCCTCATGGTCTTGTCAATCGCCTCAACACCTCATCTTTCCATTCTTAGTCTAGTTGATGCACATCAAGACGTCTCTATCACATCATAGTGGACTTGTTCCTCACAAATAAGCATTTTTAAAAAGGCTATAACACAAGCCTTAATTAGTATAGGACCCCTCTTCACATACAAGATTAAAACGAAAACCCTTTTTGACTTAGTAATGCCCCTCGTCGTATCCAACTAGGAGTCACAACGTGGACACACACAATTGCAATTAACCTTACAAAAAATAGACTTGTGGCGTCTACTCAATCCTTTTCTTCCTTCGTGCATACTTGCTCTTACAGCCTTGTTATAGCATTACTTTGTGAAATCATGATCATCATCATTTTGCCAAACCTTGGCCCCCGTAGCATTGCAACTTGACACATGATTTGACACTATACACAAGTTTACAATATCGAAAAATGATTTTACGTCCAAATCCACCTAGAATCTATTCAAAACCTAAAGTATTTACAACATATGCATTGAGGCTTACCGTCTTACAATATATACAAGAGGCTTCCCTTCCTTTCCAAAAAAATTGTGACAACGTCACACCACAAAAATGTATGCATGCATCCATCTAGCTCATCATATAATACCACTAGAGAGTTTCTATTACATATGTTTAAAGTTCCTCTTCATGAGAATAAGAAATTTTAAGTGAGCTGAAGAATAAAATGATAACCATGCATTGAGCATATCACACCTTATCCAATGAGGAGTTTCTATTACAAAAGAAGCTATGTCCCTTCTCGTAGGGGAGCTATATGAGGTTTTTGCTTGATGGAGTTGTGGTAATGGCAATGTTTCGACATATTCTTGGTTTGTGTTCTTAGCTGAGGAATAGAAAGTAGGGAGGAGAGGAGAGAAAAATATGTTCTTAGCCGAGGAATAGAAAGTAGGGAGCAAAGGAGAGGAAAATACATAATTGAAAATGGTGGTTGGTTCTCAGCATGCCGGCGGTTGGTACTTCTCTACGTTTCCTCATTTCTTTCTTGTGCTTCGCTTCAATGATTCTTCTTTTTCTTTTATTTCCTTATCTATATTTATTACTCATGCTCCTATTACTCATTCTCCTATTTCTATGCAAGTATGAATCAATCCAAATGCTTACTTGGTGTCTTTGTATATGCAAATGGTTACTTCAGGTACAATCCATCTGCTTTGCCACATATTTGGTTATCCGCTCTTCTAAGTCTAGTTCTGATGATGAAGCATCAAAGTGATAGTGGTCATTCAGGAAGATGAATGTTGGGATCGAGTAAACAAAGTTTATGTATGAGTCAAACAAAAAACAAAAAACGGTGGGTGGGATCGTTGGCCGTGGGCCGGGCAGGTAGGGTCAATTTTCTTCATTTCTTTCTTTTGCTTCCTTATTTTTATTAATTATTATTATTTTTCTTACTCTCTCGATTTTTCTTCTCTTCTTGTGGTTTGTTGTTGTTGTGTTGTTCCATTGGTTGTTGTTGCAGAACCTCAAGTGAATCTTGCCTTTGAACTTATTAGGAAAATTCTCCCAAGAGCTTGCGCCACGCTTCAAACTTTCCTTTCAATCTGAGTAGGATCTCAAAGTGTGTTTCTTCTATTCACATTCCTCTTAAATGCACATTATACATTCAAAGTAGTAGGATTGTGCCACAAAAGAAAATTGCTACTAAACTTTTGCCCTTAACAACTAGCTCTTCACACCCAAGTAGTAGGTACAAGAGAACTTAAAGCCTCGTAAGGAACCCATATATAACATATGCATTCTCATAGAAAAGGAGAAGTTGAGGTTTTCCATGTTGGTCAACTTTCCCAAGACCCTAGAGTGCTCTTTTCCTTTTCAAAAGGGTATTGCTTATACTCTAATTCTTCTAGAGATAGTGGGGTTCATCCGTTTTCAAACTATAATATGGTTCACTCTAATGATTCACCTAATCTCTGAGATGATACAAAATCTAGAAGCAACAATCTCTAGGAAGGCCCTAATCTGCAATGCCAAAAAAAAATACTCGTTTATCCACCACCACTCATTGTTTGTTTCTAAGGATGAAGCGTAATCTGTGATCCGTCCTTCAAAATATTCTGAGTGTAGGGTCTCTCTCTATTCTTGGAAGAAAATTTCCTATAGATTTCCAGGGATTTGTAAGTGCTAAAAGAACACATCCAAGCTCTATTTTGAATATAAGACTATTCAAAGCTTAAGATCGAGAAGCAACTCTTTTGCATTCTATTTTTTCAAAGAAAGTTCATCACAACCTCTTCCTTTTAGCTTAGCAAGAATGTATGCATAGAGATGAGGAGTTTTTGTGGATTTTCCCACATGCAACGGTGTGCAATCCGGGCTTTGCGTATAAATTGTGCGGAGAGCAGCGTCGCCTACCTCATCTGTCCTCGGTGGGCTCTCCTTGTTGCAGACCCCGTGTTGGTGGGGATACGATGCAATGGAGTCGTCGTTGGCCGGGTGAGCTCTCCATGCCACCCGACGTCCGAGAGCTTGTCTCTCGCGAGGGATAAGGCATGGACAGTGTGCTCAGCCTTGTCATGGGAGGGCCCCCTGCCACCACAACAACAACAACAAACCACAAGAACCAACCAATGGAACAGCACCACAACAAAAGGACTGGACACACTGAGAAGTTCTGCCAAGCCAGAAAGAGGTCCCAAAAGGCCTATCTAGTTGCAATCAAAGAAGAAGAAGAAAACAGACCAAAGAAAGAAGAAGACCACCAGGAGAAGGACAAACCTCATCAGTCCTTCTATTCAGATAGACTTTTTTAGCTTTGTATTTCCTAGCCCTAATGCTTCAGACATAAACTTGTAAACTCCTCAATTAGCCTTCTACTACAGCCTCTATACACTTTGTGAGGCCCCTGCTACGGCCTCTAGATGACCACCATGTTTGTGGTATCCATACTTAGCCTTTTTTGTGATAGCCTCTAGTGTTTTTCCTTGTTTATGGTGTGCCAACACTTTGCAGGTGTTGCTCTCACTAAAGCCTCGACACACATTGTACTTCTGATTGTGATTGACGAGGGGTGTTGAGATATTTTGCAATCACACCTACTTCAATCCCTTTGTAAGGAGCACTGAGGGCTCAGGACAAGAATCCCATATGAACAATTAAAAAAAAGGACCACCACTCAATTCCTATAAAGCATTGTACTTGCACTCTTTTTCTAATGCAATCATAGTACTCTTTTCTTTTCAGTGAAGTGTCTATGTAACTGTACACACACAAGATTTGAAACGAGTATTTACCAGGCACCTATCAAGGTAAATTGTTATATAATTATATATGGTTTAGGATCATTTCCTTTTATATTAGAGAGGTACTATCTTAGAAATACATGAGTGATATAAGACTTGATAACAATATACGAAAAATGTAGAGTGCTAAGAATATTTTATATGACAATAAGAAAGAAATTCACTCAAGATGATATAGAAGAGAAAGGGGATTTGTAAAGTTCAAGAGAAGAAGAAAAAGAAGATCAAAGCTCTGAGATCAAGAACCTCGATGTTTTTAGATATGCTCAATGTTGCACCCTTGTAAGGTGCCACCAAAGGTCCATGGTGCTCAAAGATGTAACGTCCCCATCATGAGGGGAAGCCATGTGTGAGCATAGACATTTGTTGGGTCTTGACTTGTATATCAGATGAGGTATATATGATTAGATGGCAAAAAGGTGACATTTGTGGATCTAGCCTTTGGGTTAGATAAAGTAGTTATGATGGTAGCAACAACTGGAGGCACAATCCATCGAGTTGCCAGGTAGGTGTGGAGTTATCAGGGACCCCTATTTTGGGATCCAGGGACCGCCAAAGTGGTCCTTGGCTGGGGGGATCTCAGGGGGGTCAACAAGCCCCTTGACAAGGATCGAAGAGTAGCACCCTTGGCCCCTTGGCCCAACCTCAAAGAAAATATTTCTTGGAATATTCCCTAGTTGTCTAATGAAGGTTCATAATATGGTTGGACATGCCGACTAGACTACCTTTCCCAGCATAAAAGCAAAGCCCCTCAAAATCCATCATCAATCTATCTTTCACCCAGTTAGAGTTCTTCTAGCTATCCTTAAGGCCTTTGACTATCATTTATTTGGATCACCATCTAAGCCTCATAGTGAAAGCACAAGGATGACTAAATCTATCTTTGTGTCAATTGGTTTGAAATTAAAGTACTTTTTTAATTCTCATAGTTGTTGTATGTTCTCTACTCCTTGCTAAGAATTTGTTTATTACGTCGTGTAGTTTCTACATGGTAGGGGGCTCTAAGGAGTAAAGAGTACTTGAGAGGCAAGGGCTTCAATATGAAAGATAAGAAATTTCATTTGGGTATACCCAACACCGCAACCCATCCTTGGCCCATCAAATTTGAGTATCATGATTCCTCCAAATATAGATGCATTGTGTGACTTAGTTACACAGTATTCTGACTTTATTTTGACCTTGATTCAGCATACAACCAAGGCATCAAAAGCTTAAAACATATTGAGGAGCAAATAGAAAACACAAAAACAAGCATAGATTTAAAACTTGGAGACTCGACCAGTAGTAGAGAAGTTTGCTAAAGGAGAGATAGATGAAGCATTCATCATTGTGATCAAGAATTTATGTGACCAGGTGGTTGATGTTAGGATACAAAAGACTAGTGAGGAGCTAGATTAGAGATGTCTTCAAATTTTTCCACTAAAGTTTAATGGATGAATAACTACCCTAAACACTCAAGTGAGATTCCAAGCTTTGATGTTTAAGGAATTTTGTACACTACAAATGGAGGAGTTGCAGGTAAAAGCACGAGAAGATAGCAATAGTGGAAATGTGTAATATTTCCGCTTGACATATTAAGTCGACCTTAAACCTCGCAAACCCCGTGCAATAAGGCACCCCAAAGTAATCTCCCACATCGTAAAAAGTTGGCAGTTAAATGCTTACCCCGCACGCGCGATAATAAACCCCAACCACATTGTGCAAATAAGGCCGAAGCTAAATCCCGCAAGCCGCACGGGAACGCCCTTCACAGAGAAAAAGGGGTTAATGGATAAATTTAGTGCAAATTTTTTTAATAAACCCCTCCCCCCTCAACTGATGCATGGCAGGGGAGAGGAGTGTGAGAGGAAGAGGAGCTAAGTGGTGTGGGATGAGGGGGGAGGCATGCACACAAGCCACGTGTGTGGCTACCTTTCCCCCCTAGCCTATATGACCCCCCGCCTCGAGCATGTGGGGGAGGAGAGGAGTCGAAGGCTGCTGTGCTGCCGCCTGCTGTGGAGAAGCCACCAGAATCACCACCGCTGCCCATCGCTCCCGCCCAGGCTACCGCCTCGTCTCCACCTACACCACCATCATCATCAATCATCAACCCATCTCTTTCTTCGTTGTCCTCTCCATCCACCCCAACATCACGTTTTACTTCACACGTTCTGACACAGAGGTATAGAAGCTTCTTTAGAAGCTTCTAAAGACAAAGATTTCATAAGCCTTGTGCACATGGCTTATTCCCAGGATTCTTAAAACCGTGTCTTATAAAGGAAATTCCTGCGCGAGAGGAAGTAGGCAGATTTTGAGATTGATTTGCTAAAGGCTAGAGGAAGTTTGTAGATCGGATAAGGCAAGGACGAGTTTGCAGAGTCAAGATTCTACGTCATCGATGGCCCCCAAACAAAAGACGCAAGGTGCTCATGCGGGAGTCTCCAACCCAAGTTTACACATGGACATCATTGCGAGTCCTCATGCCCAGGTTTTTAGAAGTTTAATTCCGCATAAAAGGAATGCATTTGGCACGTTTAATTTCCATGGAAAAGTTACAAATACAAATTACTCATTCGTCTTACGAGTTTAGTTGCATGTTACTCTTTGCGTGCATTTCCAAAGTGACAATCCTAAATGCATATTGCATAGGTTAAAAGGATGACAATTTGTTTAAATGCATCCTTGTCTTCCTCGCAAGAAAGAGCAAGCCCATAATGCATTTAGGCAATGATTTCCTAGATATCATTCGTAGGAAATAATCGTTAACATCCGTTAGAATATTGTCCAAAGAATTCCATTGCATGAAAAGGAAACCATGAACTTACCCGTTCCATGCGAGGATGCTTGCATTTTTAAGTCAAGTTAAGTGCCGCTGAATGGATTAAGTCTACAATAGTCTTATAAGATTCGTCATGGGTGAACTTCTTTATCAGAGTGGGTTTAGAAAAAGATGCATTTCATATTAAATCATGAATTCAATGCATCGGACAAAGGGTTATAGATATAATTCTTGTTGAAACTCAACGTAGGCTTCTATATGAGTTAGCCATGAATTGTCTATCATTATAGATTAGGCAAGGAAAAGAGATGGTCATTTTATGTTTTATAGTTGCATAGAAGGAAAAAGTCAATGAATCGCATATTTGCACGTAATGTGATGTCTTGCAACTATTTATACCTTTTAGGAAAAATATTATCATGTCTAAGTAAAGATCATTCTTATCGCAAGACAATTAGATCGTTTAGGTAGATTACTTGTAATGACATAACCCTCAAGGGATTCCTAAAAGCATAACTAGTTGGTACGACGAACACCTCAAAGTGCTAGGTAGGGTTTAGCTACATAAAAAAATTCTGCCTAGTATCGCACTTGGGATGCCAAGTCAAAACTTCCAATCTCAAAGGTCCTACCCACATTCATGCAATGTTTGGGTTAATTGGATGCCCATACAATAACGATCCAGGGTTTTTATCCTAGGGAAAATTGGCCTAGTACTAGACTTCCGACTGAGATTAGAAACCTTAGGGTCAAACGTTGTCTTCCTAGTAAGGTTAGGGTTGGATTGGGTCAAGTGGACTCCCAAACCCTACATCTTGATCAAGCGTATTTCTTGACTAAGAAACGCCGTTTGATGGGAGAAATGATCCCACAAGTTAGGTGTGCAACAAATTGCAATGTTGCATGGCTTTGTGTTTAAATCACAAGATAGATTTGCCACTCCTTGGAACAAGGTATGCAGGTTCCAAGTACAAGCTTAATTTGCAAAAGGATGAGTAGTCATCCTGCTATTGAGTTGCCAAGTTAGGGTAACTATGAATTGCCTAGCAAGCAATTGACAAATCAAGTTATAGTGACAAAGTCGCCAGGATCTACTGTCTTAGTTAAGGTACCTAAGGGATTTGCTAATTTGGGTTAATAGGGTATAAACCCTAACCCAAGGATAAAGGGTAAACAAGCAACAAACCCTTGGGGATCTTGCCAAGTCGCAATTGATCCCGAATTGAATGCTGGATGCACTCGGAGAAGAGGATTCACACCTTAGTAGTTGGCCAAACAAATGACCACTGAATTGATTATGTTTGTATAGTTAGGAGCACTGTTTGTATTGCTTTGCTCAAAGAACTAAAAGATGGAAAAATAATTAATGCTTTAGGTTGAAGGCCTGGAGGGAGAGGCAGCGTCAGTTACCCCCCACTGTCTGGCTGACCCTAACCAAGGGGGTTTTTAGCCACGCCGGGTATGTGGACCGAACCCGCCGCGAGAGGTCTCTCCGTGGGTGCTACTTGGAGCAAGAGGACGCTTGGGTGCCAGGGGGGCTCTGGCCATAAATCCCTTGCCTCACGGTCCTGCACAAGAGGCCAACATGACTCGAGATTGGATCTCAAGGCCCGCATACTAGTCTACGGGCGGAAACTTGGACTAGTAATCCTCGAGGATTATGGATTGCCTTCGGGTAGATTATGGAATAGCCTACAGGCTGGATTTGTTGAGATGACAAGCTCAACACATGCGGATATTGATGATGGACCGCCTGGTTAGATGGGTCCACACGTCTACACTTATCACGTCGGTGGTCATTATGACTCTCACATGGCCACTGACTCATTACTTATTATATTCAGGTCGTTACACCTATTTATAGCTGGCATAGTTATAGCGCCAGTCGACTAGTGTAGTCGGTTAGTCATTGTTTGACTTAGTAGGCCACTTTCCTTTTATGTTGTATCTTATCTATACTTTGTGTACATTGTAAAGGGTGTGGAAGAAGAAGAAGAAATCAGCAAGAAAACGTTTTGGCCTCCATCTCTCTTCTTGTCTCTTGAGTGAGCTTCTCCTTGTGCATTCTGTGTGTGTTCGGCGCAGCATCTTGAGCAACCCCCTCCACCACGCGATTCTTGACAGGATTATATGATGCATTCCAAAGATTGATCAATAAGATCAAATGTTGAAAAGGAACTTGTTTGACATTGTTTTTCTATGTCGGTGCTAAGATTACGTGAAGGAACCGGTGAATAATTAGCTAATTAAGAAAGCTGTTTTTGCGTGTCAAACTAAATGTGATAGGTAATTAGACAACTCAGGTAATTAGACAACTCAAGCAACCCCGAGGAAAGTGCGGTGGATGTGGCCATGGGTCTGTCCTATGGATGGGTGGTCCTAGTTGGTCGGGAACTTTTCTCAACAGAATTGACAACAAGGAAACGATGACTTAGAATCTAGGAAGCTAGAGTCCCGATTTGTGCTGTTTTAGGGGAACGGAATGGGACTATGCCTTATGGGCAGAGAGGTTGAGCTTTGCATCCCTCTCGTTTCCCATTCTCCTTGAACCAAGTGTAGCAAGAATCCACTTCAACCCTGAGGTTTCTGCGTAAAGTAGTTCGCTTGGGGTTCGACGCTAGCTACCATTCTAGGAATTCAACCATTAGGAAAACTCTGATTCAGGTCGATCCTAAGTTGGAATGGCCGGAATGCTTTCGCTTTGTGGTAGACTCGGGAAGACCTAGATCGCAAACCCTGTGACATTCCGCGGGAGTGCCGGGCAGAGCTTTTGGACTCTCTTCCCGATGGGCTGCTAAGACGTGTCACATCAGTTATCACTTCAAACTCCTTATTAAGGTCCAAATTGCTTTTTCAGTAGATTCGTCAGCGGTGCTGCAATCAAAGCATAGTTTTTTATAAAGACCTTGTACCATCCTGTCAATCCAAGAAAACTACGTATTTCTTTGACAATTGTTGGCATTGGCCACTCCAGAACGTCTCTGGTCAGGTCTACTGAAATTCCTTCCACTGATACAATGAATCCCAGATATTCAATCTGTCGTTTGAAAAATGCACACTTCTTCTTTTTGGCATAAAGCTTGTGTGCCCTCATTGTCTCAAGGACAATGCGAAGGTGGGGTTCATGATCTTCTTCCTGCTTGGAGTAGACTAAGGTATCATCAAAGAAGACGAGTACGAAGTCATCGAGATATGGCCTAAAGATATCCTAAATTAACCTATTAAAGGTAGCAGGTGCATTTGTCAGCCCGAATGACATGACTAGGAACTCAAAGTGACCATATCTTGTGTTTAATGCCGTCTTTGGGATATCCTCTTCCTTGATCCTTATCTGATAATAACCAGACCTGAGATCAATCTTGGAGAAGATCTTCGCACCTTGAAGACGGTCAATAAGTTAATCTATTCTTGGAATAGGATATTTGTTCTTAATGGTTGATTGATTCAACCCTCTGTAATCAATACATAACCGAAGCCTTCCATTCTTCTTCTTTTGGAACAGCAATGGAGCTCCCCATGGTGAACTACTAGGATGAATGTAACCTTGTTCTAACAGTTGCTTGAGTTGCTCCTTCAGCTCAATCACTTCCGGGATGGACATTCTATAAGGTCTCTTTGCAATTGGTGCAGTGCTTGGCACTAGCTTGATTTCATGATCAACTTCCCTTTGAGGCGGAAGTTCTGTCAGCTCTTCAGGAAATACGCCTGCGTACTCCTTTAGCCATGAAGGTTCTTCACTAGACTCCTGCTTCTGATCTAGCTTATTTAGCTTAATCAAATAGACAGGTAGCCCCTTTCTAACTCCTTTTATTATCTGAGATGCTTTGGCCAGTTCAATTTTTGGCCTACCAGCCTCTCCTTGAGTTGTGACCAGTTCCCCTTTAGAGTTTTGAAAGAAAACCTTGCCCTTTCCACAGTGAATGTGGACATCATTACGTTTAAGCCAATCCATTCTGAGCAAACACTCATGGATACCTAGGTTCATAACCCTAAATTTGACCGAAGTCGACTTTCCTCCTAGTAGGAATACCACCTTAGTAGTTTGCCTGGTACAAGTTATCTTACGACCATTTGCTGATTCCACAAGCAAGGTAGGTGGATCTTTTGTGGCTATTCCTAATCTTCTTGCACAAACTGGTGAGATAAAGGAATGTGTACTGCCACAATCAATCAAGGTTTTGAAGCCCTTACCTTGATAATCCGACGGGGTTTGAATCACCGAGAATTAGCGATTTGAGCCTTTCTTGTGAAGAGAGGCATGGACTGTTGCAAAGTCTGCTTCCATGGTCGGGTCTTCTTCATCGCATACCTCCCTGCTGGCAACACTGGCAATTCTTCCTTTGGCCCTAGCGGCAGCTCCTTGGCCACGGATGGTTCCTTGGGATGGCCCTTGTCATTGTCCTTCGTTAAGCTTGGGACATTGCCTTTTGAAATGAACAACGGATTTGCCATTACCTTGGGTAGGAACGAAATTATTGACATTGTTGATTCTAGCTTTCTTTCTTTGTCCCTTATTTTGGCGTTATACTCTCTTCGCCTGGGACCTATACACTCCTTTGTTCTGATTCTTGTAAGACCAAGTGTTGTTATTTCTTGGCCTAGTCTGCACCTCCTGTATTATGGGTGCAACTCAAATGAGTGCGTCCTGAAGATCTGTTGGGCGCATTGACTCGAGGCGAGTGTTTATAGGTGGGTTTAATCCAGCACAAAACTTCATCACCTGTTGTGTCAAATCCATTTTTGGTGCATACTTCAAAAGAGAGACGAACTTTGAATAGTAGGTATCAAGAGATAGACCAAGCTATTTCAGCTCATAGAACTCATTCATCTTCTGCGTGTGATAGGCAGGTGGTAGATATCTTCCTCGCACAGCTCTTTTAAGCTTTTCCCAAGTAACTAACCCTTCAGGGATCCCTTGTTCTCTGCACCATTGCTTCCACCAAAGTCTTGCTTTGCCAGTAAGTTTCAGCTTGGCGAGCATTGCTTGGTTGGCGGGTGCAATACCGGCTGCTTCGAAATAATCCTCCATGGATTTGATCCAGATCTCAGCGTCAGTTTGGACGGTTCTTCCTTTACCATCAAATTCTGGTGGCTTGATCTGCTTGAGAAGAAACTTCTTCTCCTGAATCACGGCCGTCTTCGGTGTAGGGGTCAGACTAGGAATCTGCACTTGAGGTTGTGCCTGGGCATTGAGATTCTTAATGTTAAGACTTGCTAAACGTTTTCTCACATCACATTACATACCGAGTTCAGCTTTCAACCAAGTGACCTACTCACTTAACTTATTTATCAATACCCACAATCAAGTCAATCATTGATAAAAAAAGTCTATTTGATTCATATGGGCATAGCCCTTTCGAGTACAATTATTTTTGGGAAGATGGAACAAGCTAATACATTAATTCGGGGAAAATAAGATTGTGTTACATTGAGCTATGGGAACTGAGTAATAGTATGGATTGGGTCATGGATTTTCAGGAATCGATAGGTCATTGGAAGATTAGGGTATCCTTTCCTTTGATACCCGTTCTTCTCATAATGTCCCAACACCTTAATTCTGTCACAACAGGGATTATTCGAGTCACTTCCTCGTACATATACGTGTTCTGCTTGACCCTTCGACCACCGACATGTAGGGTTGCATTTGTGTGAGCTTCAACAAAGATGAATAGCTTCACGATCTTTAAGTCCTTCAACCACTTGATTCTCTTTAAGTTGGTTCGAAGGTACGCAAATCGGTGGGCAGCTATATAATAGATTCCTGAATCACCCGTCCATCTCCGTTTCACGTACAGGGGTGAAGGATTGTAGATGCGGTCTAGGATATTCATCATATCGATCCTCCGTCGATAATCCAAAGCACGCATCGCAGTCATAAACATAACCTGGAACGCCAAGAATCTGTTCCATGCTTCATGACTCTGCAAGTCAGCATTGATAAGTAAGTAAGGAAATGTTCTTAATAGCAATATTTGCTCTACTTCTCCTCATTAAGTTTTCTTGTAAATATTAGCTTCTCGTTGGTTCGCTCTGATACCAACTATTCTCTTGGAAGACACTACTCTTGGAAGACACTTCTCCTCATTAAGTTCGCTTCTCTTGGAAGACACTACTATGTACAGACACATAGTAGGAAGTTTGATTTATATGACTATTACCAGGCCAGATTTGAGCTATGCTGTTGGATTGGTAAGTCAGTTTATGCAGGCTCCAAGGAAACCACATTTGGATGCGGCTAGACGCATACTCAGGTATGTGAAGTCCACATTGCAGTATGGACTATTTTATGAGACTGGGGTTCAGATACAGTTACATGGATACACTGATGCTGATTGGGCTGGTAGTATTTCTGATAGACGATCTACCAGTGGATATGTGTTCTCTTTTGGGAGTGCTGCAGTCACTTGGAGCAGCAAGAGACAGCCTACAGTTGCCTTGTCGAGCACAGAGGCTGAGTACATGGGTGCAGCAATGGCTGCATGTGAGGTAGCTTGGTTGCATAAGCTACTTTATGATATGCATCAGCCTACAGATGGGCCAGTTGTCATTTATTGTGACAACATGAGTAGTATACACTTGGCAAATAACCCAGTCTATCATGCTAGAACAAAGCACATTGAGGTGCATTATCACTATGTGCGGGAGAGGGTTTTACTAGGTCTTATTAATCTAGTTTATGTCAGCACAGAGGATCAGGTAGCTGACATATTCACGAAGGCATTGGGTGCAGAGAAGCTGTGCAAGTTCAGAGACCTGCTTGGTGTGCAGGAATTTGAGCTCGAGGGGGAGTGTTGAGATATCGAGCTCCACTCGTGATACGCCAGGGTGACCGTTGTGTATTTATGTCACCGACTTGTCAGTTGCAGATGCGGTTGGTACACCGCACATGAATGATAGCTACATGATAGCTATCCTTATCTACTCTAGTTCGTGGCTCAGTTAGTATGCCACCTTAGTTAGTTGAGTTTGGTTTGAGACCCATATATAGGGTTCTTCTATTTCTATGTACTAGAGTTCTTTTTGGCTTACACAACTAAGAAGAGGAAAACTGTTTTCAGCCTCCACCTCTGTGTGTATTCCCCCATTGTGCAAGCAAGAAAGCTACAAGTGAGACTCCTTCCTTCTCTCCCACAACCTTGACACCACCTCCCTCATGGTCTTGTCAATCGCCTCAACACCTCATCTTTCCATTCTTAGTCTAGTTGATGCACATCAAGACGTCTCTATCACATCATAGTGGACTTGTTCCTCACAAATAAGCATTTTTAAAAAGGCTATAACACAAGCCTTAATTAGTATAGGACCCCTCTTCACATACAAGATTAAAACGAAAACCCTTTTTGACTTAGTAATGCCCCTCGTCGTATCCAACTAGGAGTCACAACGTGGACACACACAACTGCAATTAACCTTACAAAAAATAGACTTGTGGCGTCTACTCAATCCTTTTCTTCCTTCGTGCATACTTGCTCTTACAGCCTTGTTATAGCATTACTTTGTGAAATCATGATCATCATCATTTTGCCAAACCTTGGCCCCCGTAGCATTGCAACTTGACACATGATTTGACACTATACACAAGTTTACAATATCGAAAAATGATTTTACGTCCAAATCCACCTAGAATCTATTCAAAACCTAAAGTATTTACAACATATGCATTGAGGCTTACCGTCTTACAATATATACAAGAGGCTTCCCTTCCTTTCCAAAAAAATTGTGACAACGTCACACCACAAAAATGTATGCATGCATCCATCTAGCTCATCATATAATACCACTAGAGAGTTTCTATTACATATGTTTAAAGTTCCTCTTCATGAGAATAAGAAATTTTAAGTGAGCTGAAGAATAAAATGATAACCATGCATTGAGCATATCACACCTTATCCAATGAGGAGTTTCTATTACAAAAGAAGCTATGTCCCTTCTCGTAGGGGAGCTATATGAGGTTTTTGCTTGATGGAGTTGTGGTAATGGCAATGTTTCGACATATTCTTGGTTTGTGTTCTTAGCTGAGGAATAGAAAGTAGGGAGGAGAGGAGAGAAAAATATGTTCTTAGCCGAGGAATAGAAAGTAGGGAGCAAAGGAGAGGAAAATACATAATTGAAAATGGTGGTTGGTTCTCAGCGTGCCGGCGGTTGGTACTTCTCTACGTTTCCTCATTTCTTTCTTGTGCTTCGCTTCAATGATTCTTCTTTTTCTTTTATTTCCTTATCTATATTTATTACTCATGCTCCTATTACTCATTCTCCTATTTCTATGCAAGTATGAATCAATCCAAATGCTTACTTGGTGTCTTTGTATATGCAAATGGTTACTTCAGGTACAATCCATCTGCTTTGCCACATATTTGGTTATCCGCTCTTCTAAGTCTAGTTCTGATGATGAAGCATCAAAGTGATAGTGGTCATTCAGGAAGATGAATGTTGGGATCGAGTAAACAAAGTTTATGTATGAGTCAAACAAAAAACAAAAAACGGTGGGTGGGATCGTTGGCCGTGGGCCGGGCAGGTAGGGTCAATTTTCTTCATTTCTTTCTTTTGCTTCCTTATTTTTATTAATTATTATTATTTTTCTTACTCTCTCGATTTTTCTTCTCTTCTTGTGGTTTGTTGTTGTTGTGTTGTTCCATTGGTTGTTGTTGCAGAACCTCAAGTGAATCTTGCCTTTGAACTTATTAGGAAAATTCTCCCAAGAGCTTGCGCCACGCTTCAAACTTTCCTTTCAATCTGAGTAGGATCTCAAAGTGTGTTTCTTCTATTCACATTCCTCTTAAATGCACATTATACATTCAAAGTAGTAGGATTGTGCCACAAAAGAAAATTGCTACTAAACTTTTGCCCTTAACAACTAGCTCTTCACACCCAAGTAGTAGGTACAAGAGAACTTAAAGCCTCGTAAGGAACCCATATATAACATATGCATTCTCATAGAAAAGGAGAAGTTGAGGTTTTCCATGTTGGTCAACTTTCCCAAGACCCTAGAGTGCTCTTTTCCTTTTCAAAAGGGTATTGCTTATACTCTAATTCTTCTAGAGATAGTGGGGTTCATCCGTTTTCAAACTATAATATGGTTCACTCTAATGATTCACCTAATCTCTGAGATGATACAAAATCTAGAAGCAACAATCTCTAGGAAGGCCCTAATCTGCAATGCCAACAAAAAATACTCGTTTATCCACCACCACTCATTGTTTGTTTCTAAGGATGAAGCGTAATCTGTGATCCGTCCTTCAAAATATTCTGAGTGTAGGGTCTCTCTCTATTCTTGGAAGAAAATTTCCTATAGATTTCCAGGGATTTGTAAGTGCTAAAAGAACACATCCAAGCTCTATTTTGAATATAAGACTATTCAAAGCTTAAGATCGAGAAGCAACTCTTTTGCATTCTATTTTTTCAAAGAAAGTTCATCACAACCTCTTCCTTTTAGCTTAGCAAGAATGTATGCATAGAGATGAGGAGTTTTTGTGGATTTTCCCACATGCAACGGTGTGCAATCCGGGCTTTGCGTATAAATTGTGCGGAGAGCAGCGTCGCCTACCTCATCTGTCCTCGGTGGGCTCTCCTTGTTGCAGACCCCGTGTTGGTGGGGATACGATGCAATGGAGTCGTCGTTGGCCGGGTGAGCTCTCCATGCCACCCGACGTCCGAGAGCTTGTCTCTCGCGAGGGATAAGGCATGGACAGTGTGCTCAGCCTTGTCATGGGAGGGCCCCCTGCCACCACAACAACAACAACAAACCACAAGAACCAACCAATGGAACAGCACCACAACAAAAGGACTGGACACACTGAGAAGTTCTGCCAAGCCAGAAAGAGGTCCCAAAAGGCCTATCTAGTTGCAATCAAAGAAGAAGAAGAAAACAGACCAAAGAAAGAAGAAGACCACCAGGAGAAGGACAAACCTCATCAGTCCTTCTATTCAGATAGACTTTTTTAGCTTTGTATTTCCTAGCCCTAATGCTTCAGACATAAACTTGTAAACTCCTCAATTAGCCTTCTACTACAGCCTCTATACACTTTGTGAGGCCCCTGCTACGGCCTCTAGATGACCACCATGTTTGTGGTATCCATACTTAGCCTTTTTTGTGATAGCCTCTAGTGTTTTTCCTTGTTTATGGTGTGCCAACACTTTGCAGGTGTTGCTCTCACTAAAGCCTCGACACACATTGTACTTCTGATTGTGATTGACGAGGGGTGTTGAGATATTTTGCAATCACACCTACTTCAATCCCTTTGTAAGGAGCACTGAGGGCTCAGGACAAGAATCCCATATGAACAATTAAAAAAAAGGACCACCACTCAATTCCTATAAAGCATTGTACTTGCACTCTTTTTCTAATGCAATCATAGTACTCTTTTCTTTTCAGTGAAGTGTCTATGTAACTGTACACACACAAGATTTGAAACGAGTATTTACCAGGCACCTATCAAGGTAAATTGTTATATAATTATATATGGTTTAGGATCATTTCCTTTTATATTAGAGAGGTACTATCTTAGAAATACATGAGTGATATAAGACTTGATAACAATATACGAAAAATGTAGAGTGCTAAGAATATTTTATATGACAATAAGAAAGAAATTCACTCAAGATGATATAGAAGAGAAAGGGGATTTGTAAAGTTCAAGAGAAGAAGAAAAAGAAGATCAAAGCTCTGAGATCAAGAACCTCGATGTTTTTAGATATGCTCAATGTTGCACCCTTGTAAGGTGCCACCAAAGGTCCATGGTGCTCAAAGATGTAACGTCCCCATCATGAGGGGAAGCCATGTGTGAGCATAGACATTTGTTGGGTCTTGACTTGTATATCAGATGAGGTATATATGATTAGATGGCAAAAAGGTGACATTTGTGGATCTAGCCTTTGGGTTAGATAAAGTAGTTATGATGGTAGCAACAACTGGAGGCACAATCCATCGAGTTGCCAGGTAGGTGTGGAGTTATCAGGGACCCCTATTTTGGGATCCAGGGACCGCCAAAGTGGTCCTTGGCTGGGGGGATCTCAGGGGGGTCAACAAGCCCCTTGACAAGGATCGAAGAGTAGCACCCTTGGCCCCTTGGCCCAACCTCAAAGAAAATATTTCTTGGAATATTCCCTAGTTGTCTAATGAAGGTTCATAATATGGTTGGACATGCCGACTAGACTACCTTTCCCAGCATAAAAGCAAAGCCCCTCAAAATCCATCATCAATCTATCTTTCACCCAGTTAGAGTTCTTCTAGCTATCCTTAAGGCCTTTGACTATCATTTATTTGGATCACCATCTAAGCCTCATAGTGAAAGCACAAGGATGACTAAATCTATCTTTGTGTCAATTGGTTTGAAATTAAAGTACTTTTTTAATTCTCATAGTTGTTGTATGTTCTCTACTCCTTGCTAAGAATTTGTTTATTACGTCGTGTAGTTTCTACATGGTAGGGGGCTCTAAGGAGTAAAGAGTACTTGAGAGGCAAGGGCTTCAATATGAAAGATAAGAAATTTCATTTGGGTATACCCAACACCGCAACCCATCCTTGGCCCATCAAATTTGAGTATCATGATTCCTCCAAATATAGATGCATTGTGTGACTTAGTTACACAGTATTCTGACTTTATTTTGACCTTGATTCAGCATACAACCAAGGCATCAAAAGCTTAAAACATATTGAGGAGCAAATAGAAAACACAAAATCAAGCATAGATTTAAAACTTGGAGACTCGACCAGTAGTAGAGAAGTTTGCTAAAGGAGAGATAGATGAAGCATTCATCATTGTGATCAAGAATTTATGTGACCAGGTGGTTGATGTTAGGATACAAAAGACTAGTGAGGAGCTAGATTAGAGATGTCTTCAAATTTTTCCACTAAAGTTTAATGGATGAATAACTACCCTAAACACTCAAGTGAGATTCCAAGCTTTGATGTTTAAGGAATTTTGTACACTACAAATGGAGGAGTTGCAGGTAAAAGCACGAGAAGATAGCAATAGTGGAAATGTGTAATATTTCCGCTTGACATATTAAGTCGACCTTAAACCTCGCAAACCCCGTGCAATAAGGCACCCCAAAGTAATCTCCCACATCGTAAAAAGTTGGCAGTTAAATGCTTACCCCGCACGTGCGATAATAAACCCCAACCACATTGTGCAAATAAGGCCGAAGCTAAATCCCGCAAGCCGCACGGGAACGCCCTTCACAGAGAAAAAGGGGTTAATGGATAAATTTAGTGCAAAATTTTTTAATAAACCCCTCCCCCCTCAACTGATGCATGGCAGGGGAGAGGAGTGTGAGAGGAAGAGGAGCTAAGTGGTGTGGGATGAGGGGGGAGGCATGCACACAAGCCACGTGTGTGGCTACCTTTCCCCCCTAGCCTATATGACCCCCCGCCTCGAGCATGTGGGGGAGGAGAGGAGTCGAAGGCTGCTGTGCTGCCGCCTGCTGTGGAGAAGCCACCAGAATCACCATCGCTGCCCATCGCTGCCGCCCAGGCTACCGCCTCGTCTCCACCTACACCACCATCATCATCAATCATCAACCCATCTCTTTCTTCGTTGTCCTCTCCATCCACCCCAACATCACGTTTTACTTCCCACGTTCTGACACAGAGGTATAGAAGCTTCTTTAGAAGCTTCTAAAGACAAAGATTTCATAAGCCTTGTGCACATGGCTTATTCCCAGGATTCTTAAAACCGTGTCTTATAAAGGAAATTCCTGCGCGAGAGGAAGTAGGCAGATTTTGAGATTGATTTGCTAAAGGCTAGAGGAAGTTTGTTGATCGGCTAAGGCAAGGACGAGTTTGCAGAGTCAAGATTCTACGTCATCGATGGCCCCCAAACAAAAGACGCAAGGTGCTCATGCGGGAGTCTCCAACCCAAGTTTACACATGGACATCATTGCGAGTCCTCATGCCCAGGTTTTTAGAAGTTTAATTCCGCATAAAAGGAATGCATTTGGCACGTTTAATTTCCATGGAAAAGTTACAAATACAAATTACTCATTCGTCTTACGAGTTTAGTTGCATGTTACTCTTTGCGTGCATTTCCAAAGTGACAATCCTAAATGCATATTGCATATGTTGAGATATCGAGCTCCACTCGTGATACGCCAGGGTGACCGTTGTGTATTTATGTCACCGACTTGTCAGTTGCAGACGCGGTTGGTACACCGCCCATGAATAATAGCTACATGATAGCTATCCTTATCTACTCTAGTTCGTGGCTCAGTTAGTATGCCACCTTAGTTAGTTGAGTTTGGTTTGAGACCCATATTTAGGGTTCTTCTATTTTCTTTGTAAGAGAGTTCTTTTGGCTTACACAACTAAGAAGAGGAAAACTGTTTTTCAGCCTCCACCCTTGTGTGTCTTCCCCCATTGTGCAAGCAAGACAGCTTCAAGCGAGACTCCTTCCTTCTCTCCCACAATCTTGACAGCATAGGTTAAAAGGATGACAATTTGTTTAAATGCATCCTTGTCTTCCTCGCAAGAAAGAGCAAGCCCATAATGCATTTAGGCAATGATTTCCTAGATATCATTCGTAGGAAATAATCGTTAACATCCGTTAGAATATTGTCCAAAGAATTCCATTGCATGAAAAGGAAACCATGAACTTACCCGTTCCATGCGAGGATGCTTGCATTTTTAAGTCGAGTTAAGTGCCGCTGAATGGATTAAGTCTACAATAGTCTTATGAGATTCGTCATGGGTGAACTTCTTTATCAGAGTGGGTTTAGAAAAAGATGCATTTCATATTAAATCATGAATTCAATGCATCGGACAAAGGGTTATAGATATAATTCTTGTTGAAACTCAACGTAGGCTTCTATATGAGTTAGCCATGAATTGTCTATCATTATAGATTAGGCAAGGAAAAGAGATGGTCATTTTATGTTTTATAGTTGCATAGAAGGAAAAAGTCAATGAATCGCATATTTGCACGTAATGTGATGTCTTGCAACTATTTATACCTTTTAGGAAAAATATTATCATGTCTAAGTAAAGATCATTCTTATCGCAAGACAATTAGATCGTTTAGGTAGATTACTTGTAATGACATAACCCTCAAGGGATTCCTAAAAGCATAACTAGTTGGTACGACGAACACCTCAAAGTGCTAGGTAGGGTTTAGCTACATAAAAAAATTCTGCCTAGTATCGCACTTGGGATGCCAAGTCAAAAATTCCAATCTCAAAGGTCCTACCCACATTCATGCAATGTTTGGGTTAATTGGATGCCCATACAATAACGATCCAGGGTTTTTATCCTAGGGAAAATTGGTCTAGTACTAGACTTCCGACTGAGATTAGAAACCTTAGGGTCAAACGTTGTCTTCCTAGTAAGGTTAGGGTTGGATTGGGTCAAGTGGACTCCCAAACCCTACATCTTGATCAAGCGTATTTCTTGACTAAGAAACGCCGTTTGATGGGAGAAATGATCCCACAAGTTAGGTGTGCAACAAATTGCAATGTTGCATGGCTTTGTGTTTAAATCACAAGATAGATTTGCCACTCCTTGGAACAAGGTATGCAGGTTCCAAGTACAAGCTTAATTTGCAAAAGGATGAGTAGTCATCCTGCTATTGAGTTGCCAAGTTAGGGTAACTATGAATTGCCTAGCAAGCAATTGACAAATCAAGTTATAGTGACAAAGTCGCCAGGATCTACTGTCTTAGTTAAGGTACCTAAGGGATTTGCTAATTTGGGTTAATAGGGTATAAACCCTAACCCAAGGATAAAGGGTAAACAAGCAACAAACCCTTGGGGATCTTGCCAAGTCGCAATTGATCCCGAATTGAATGCTGGATGCACTCGGAGAAGAGGATTCACACCTTAGTAGTTGGCCAAACAAATGACCACTGAATTGATTATGTTTGTATAGTTAGGAGCACTGTTTGTATTGCTTTGCTCAAAGAACTAAAAGATGGAAAAATAATTAATGCTTTAGGTTGAAGGCCTGGAGGGAGAGGCAGCGTCAGTTACCCCCCACTGTCTGGCTGACCCTAACCAAGGGGGTTTTTAGCCACGCCGGGTATGTGGACCGAACCCGCCGCGAGAGGTCTCTCCGTGGGTGCTACTTGGAGCAAGAGGACGCTTGGGTGCCAGGGGGGCTCTGGCCATAAATCCCTTGCCTCACGGTCCTGCACAAGAGGCCAACATGACTCGAGATTGGATCTCAAGGCCCGCATACTAGTCTACGGGCGGAAACTTGGACTAGTAATCCTCGAGGATTATGGATTGCCTTCGGGTAGATTATGGAATAGCCTACAGGCTGGATTTGTTGAGATGACAAGCTCAACACATGCGGATATTGATGATGGACCGCCTGGTTAGATGGGTCCACACGTCTACACTTATCACGTCGGTGGTCATTATGACTCTCACATGGCCACTGACTCATTACTTATTATATTCAGGTCGTTACACCTATTTATAGCTGGCATAGTTATAGCGCCAGTCGACTAGTGTAGTCGGTTAGTCATTGTTTGACTTAGTAGGCCACTTTCCTTTTATGTTGTATCTTATCTATACTTTGTGTACATTGTAAAGGGTGTGGAAGAAGAAGAAGAAATCAGCAAGAAAACGTTTTGGCCTCCATCTCTCTTCTTGTCTCTTGAGTGAGCTTCTCCTTGTGCATTCTGTGTGTGTTCGGCGCAGCATCTTGAGCAACCCCCTCCACCACGCGATTCTTGACAGGATTATATGATGCATTCCAAAGATTGATCAATAAGATCAAATGTTGAAAAGGAACTTGTTTGACATTGTTTTTCTATGTCGGTGCTAAGATTACGTGAAGGAACCGGTGAATAATTAGCTAATTAAGAAAGCTGTTTTTGTGTGTCAAACTAAATGTGATAGGTAATTAGACAACTCAGGTAATTAGACAACTCAAGCAACCCCGAGGAAAGTGCGGTGGATGTGGCCATGGGTCTGTCCTATGGATGGGTGGTCCTAGTTGGTCGGGAACTTTTCTCAACAGAATTGACAACAAGGAAACGATGACTTAGAATCTAGGAAGCTAGAGTCCCGATTTGTGCTGTTTTAGGGGAACGGAATGGGACTATGCCTTATGGGCAGAGAGGTTGAGCTTTGCATCCCTCTCGTTTCCCATTCTCCTTGAACCAAGTGTAGCAAGAATCCACTTCAACCCTGAGGTTTCTGCGTAAAGTAGTTCGCTTGGGGTTCGACGCTAGCTACCATTCTAGGAATTCAACCATTAGGAAAACTCTGATTCAGGTCGATCCTAAGTTGGAATGGCCGGAATGCTTTCGCTTTGTGGTAGACTCGGGAAGACCTAGATCGCAAACCCTGTGACATTCCGCGGGAGTGCCGGGCAGAGCTTTTGGACTCTCTTCCCGATGGGCTGCTAAGACGTGTCACATCAGTTATCACTTCAAACTCCTTATTAAGGTCCAAATTGCTTTTTCAGTAGATTCGTCAGCGGTGCTGCAATCAAAGCATAGTTTTTTATAAAGACCTTGTACCATCCTGTCAATCCAAGAAAACTACGTATTTCTTTGACAATTGTTGGCATTGGCCACTCCAGAACGTCTCTGGTCAGGTCTACTGAAATTCCTTCCACTGATACAATGAATCCCAGATATTCAATCTGTCGTTTGAAAAATGCACACTTCTTCTTTTTGGCATAAAGCTTGTGTGCCCTCATTGTCTCAAGGACAATGCGAAGGTGGGGTTCATGATCTTCTTCCTGCTTGGAGTAGACTAAGGTATCATCAAAGAAGACGAGTACGAAGTCATCGAGATATGGCCTAAAGATATCCTAAATTAACCTATTAAAGGTAGCAGGTGCATTTGTCAGCCCGAATGACATGACTAGGAACTCAAAGTGACCATATCTTGTGTTTAATGCCGTCTTTGGGATATCCTCTTCCTTGATCCTTATCTGATAATAACCAGACCTGAGATCAATCTTGGAGAAGATCTTCGCACCTTGAAGACGGTCAATAAGTTAATCTATTCTTGGAATAGGATATTTGTTCTTAATGGTTGATTGATTCAACCCTCTGTAATCAATACATAACCGAAGCCTTCCATTCTTCTTCTTTTGGAACAGCAATGGAGCTCCCCATGGTGAACTACTAGGATGAATGTAACCTTGTTCTAACAGTTGCTTGAGTTGCTCCTTCAGCTCAATCACTTCCGGGATGGACATTCTATAAGGTCTCTTTGCAATTGGTGCAGTGCTTGGCACTAGCTTGATTTCATGATCAACTTCCCTTTGAGGCGGAAGTTCTGTCAGCTCTTCAGGAAATACGCCTGCGTACTCCTTTAGCCATGAAGGTTCTTCACTAGACTCCTGCTTCTGATCTAGCTTATTTAGCTTAATCAAATAGACAGGTAGCCCCTTTCTAACTCCTTTTATTATCTGAGATGCTTTGGCCAGTTCAATTTTTGGCCTACCAGCCTCTCCTTGAGTTGTGACCAGTTCCCCTTTAGAGTTTTGAAAGAAAACCTTGCCCTTTCCACAGTGAATGTGGACATCATTACGTTTAAGCCAATCCATTCTGAGCAAACACTCATGGATACCTAGGTTCATAACCCTAAATTTGACCAAAGTCGACTTTCCTCCTAGTAGGAATACCACCTTAGTAGTTTGCCTGGTACAAGTTATCTTACGACCATTTGCTGATTCCACAAGCAAGGTAGGTGGATCTTTTGTGGCTATTCCTAATCTTCTTGCACAAACTGGTGAGATAAAGGAATGTGTACTGCCACAATCAATCAAGGTTTTGAAGCCCTTACCTTGATAATCCGACGGGGTTTGAATCACCGAGAATTAGCGATTTGAGCCTTTCTTGTGAAGAGAGGCATGGACTGTTGCAAAGTCTGCTTCCATGGTCGGGTCTTCTTCATCGCATACCTCCCTGCTGGCAACACTGGCAATTCTTCCTTTGGCCCTAGCGGCAGCTCCTTGGCCACGGATGGTTCCTTGGGATGGCCCTTGTCATTGTCCTTCGTTAAGCTTGGGACATTGCCTTTTGAAATGAACAACGGATTTGCCATTACCTTGGGTAGGAACGAAATTATTGACATTGTTGATTCTAGCTTTCTTTCTTTGTCCCTTATTTTGGTGTTATACTCTCTTCGCCTGGGACCTATACACTCCTTTGTTCTGATTCTTGTAAGACCAAGTGTTGTTATTTCTTGGCCTAGTCTGCACCTCCTGTATTATGGGTGCAACTCAAATGAGTGCGTCCTGAAGATCTGTTGGGCGCATTGACTCGAGGCGAGTGTTTATAGGTGGGTTTAATCCAGCACAAAACTTCATCACCTGTTGTGTCAAATCCATTTTTGGTGCATACTTCAAAAGAGAGACGAACTTTGAATAGTAGGTATCAAGAGATAGACCAAGCTATTTCAGCTCATAGAACTCATTCATCTTCTGCGTGTGATAGGCAGGTGGTAGATATCTTCCTCGCACAGCTCTTTTAAGCTTTTCCCAAGTAACTAACCCTTCAGGGATCCCTTGTTCTCTGCACCATTGCTTCCACCAAAGTCTTGCTTTGCCAGTAAGTTTCAGCTTGGCGAGCATTGCTTGGTTGGCGGGTGCAATACCGGCTGCTTCGAAATAATCCTCCATGGATTTGATCCAGATCTCAGCGTCAGTTTGGACGGTTCTTCCTTTACCATCAAATTCTGGTGGCTTGATCTGCTTGAGAAGAAACTTCTTCTCCTGAATCACGGCCGTCTTCGGTGTAGGGGTCAGACTAGGAATCTGCACTTGAGGTTGTGCCTGGGCATTGAGATTCTTAATGTTAAGACTTGCTAAACGTTTTCTCACATCACATTACATACCGAGTTCAGCTTTCAACCAAGTGACCTACTCACTTAACTTATTTATCAATACCCACAATCAAGTCAATCATTGATAAAAAAAGTCTATTTGATTCATATGGGCATAGCCCTTTCGAGTACAATTATTTTTGGGAAGATGGAACAAGCTAATACATTAATTCGGGGAAAATAAGATTGTGTTACATTGAGCTATGGGAACTGAGTAATAGTATGGATTGGGTCATGGATTTTCAGGAATCGATAGGTCATTGGAAGATTAGGGTATCCTTTCCTTTGATACCCGTTCTTCTCATAATGTCCCAACACCTTAATTCTGTCACAACAGGGATTATTCGAGTCACTTCCTCGTACATATACGTGTTCTGCTTGACCCTTCGACCACCGACATGTAGGGTTGCGTTTGTGTGAGCTTCAACAAAGATGAATAGCTTCACGATCTTTAAGTCCTTCAACCACTTGATTCTCTTTAAGTTGGTTCAAAGGTACGCAAATCGGTGGGCAGCTATATAATAGATTCCTGAATCACCCGTCCATCTCCGTTTCACGTACAGGGGTGAAGGATTGTAGATGCGGTCTAGGATATTCATCATATCGATCCTCCGTCGATAATCCAAAGCACGCATCGCAGTCATAAACATAACCTGGAACGCCAAGAATCTGTTCCATGCTTCATGACTCTGCAAGTCAGCATTGATAAGTAAGTAAGGAAATGTTCTTAATAGCAATATTTGCTCTACTTCTCCTCATTAAGTTTTCTTGTAAATATTAGCTTCTCGTTGGTTCGCTCTGATACCAACTATTCAAAGTTCATCTCTCTTTTGAAGTATGCACCACAAATGGATATGACACAACAGGTGTCGAAGTTTTGTGCTAGATTAAATTCACCTATAAACACACGCCTCGAGTCAATGCACCCAACATATCTTCAGGACGCACTCATTTGAGTTGCACCCATAATATAGGAGGTGCATACTAGGCTAAGAAATAACAAGACTTGGTCTTACAAGAATCAGAACAAAGGAGTGTATAGATCCCAGGTGAAGAGAGTACAAGGCCAAAATCAGGGACAAAGGAAGAAAGCTAGAACCAACAATGTCAATAATTTCATTCCTACCCAAGGTAATGGCCGCAATCTCCATTGTTTCCATTGCAACGAGCTTGGTCATTTCAAAAGGCAATGTCCCAAGCTTAACGAAGGACAATGACAAGGGCCATCCCAAGGAACCGTCCGTGGCCAAGGAGCCATCACCAAGGCCAGAGAAAGAATCGCCAGTGTTGCTAGCAGGGAGGTGTGCGATGAAGAAGACCCGACCATGGAAGCAGACTTTGAGAGGGCAACAGTTCATGCCACTCTTCACAAGAAAGTCCCAAATCGCCAATTCTCGATGATTCAAACACTATCAAATTATCAAGGTAAGGGCTTCAAAACCTTGATTGATTGTGGCAGTACAGATTCCTTTATCTCACCAGCCTGTACAAGAAGATTAGGAATAGCCACAAAAGATGCACCTACCTTGCTTGTGGAATTAGCAAATGTTCGTGAGGTCACTTGTACTAGGCAAACTACTAAGGTGGAATTCCTACTAGGAGGAAAGTCGACTTCGATCAGATTCAGGGTAATGAACCTAGGTATCCATGAGTGTTTGCTCGGAATGGATTGGCTTAAACCTAATGATGCCCACATTCACTGTGGAAAGGGCCAAGTTTCCTTTCAAAACTCTGAAGGGGAATTGGTAACAACTCAAGGAGATATTGGTAGACCAAAAATTCAACTGGCCAAAGCATCTTGGATAATAAAAGGAGTTAAAAAGGGGCTACCTATCTATTTTATTAAGCTAAATAAGCTAGATTAGAATCAAGAGTCTAGTGAAGAACCTTCATGGCTAAAGGAGTACGCAGACGTATTTCCTGAAGAGCTGGCAGAACTTCCGCCTCAAAGGGAAGTTGATCATGAAATCAAGCTAGTGCCAGGAGCTGCACCAATCGCAAAGAGATCCTATAGAATGTCCATCCCGTAAGTGATTGAGTTGAAGGAGCAACTCAAGCAATTGTTATAACAAGGTTACATCCATCCTAACAGTTTACCATGGGGAGCTCCAATGCTGTTCCAGAAGAAGAAGGACGGAATGCTTCAGTTATGTATTGATTACAGAGGGTTGAATCAATCAACCATTAAGAACAAGTATTCTATTCCAAGAATAGATGAACTTCTTGACCGTCTTCAAGGTGTGAAGATCTTCTCCAAGATTGATCTCAGGTCTGGATACTATCAGATAAGGATCAAGGAAGAGGATATCCCAAAGACGGCATTCAGCACAAGATATGGACACTTTGAGTTCCTAGTCATGTCATTCGGGCTAACAAATGCACTTGCTACCTTCAACAAGCTAGTGAAGGATATCTTTAGGCCCTATCTTGATGATTTCGTACTCGTCTTCTTCAACGATACCTTAGTCTACTCCAAACAAGAAGAAGATCATGAACCCCACCTTTGCATCGTCCTTGAAACAATGAGGGCACACAAGCTTTATGCCAAAAATAAGAAGTGTGCATTCTTCAAGCGACAGATTGAACATCTGGGATTCATCGTATCAGCGAAAGGAATTTCAGTAGACCTGGCCAAGGTTAGAGATGTTTTGGAGTGGCCAATGCCAACAAATGTCAAAGAAATACGTAGTTTTCTTGGATTGACAGGATGGTACAGGGTCTTTATAAAAAACTATGCTTTGATTGCAGCACCGCTGTGACCGGTCTACTAAAGAAGCAAACATCAATTGTATGGTCAACTGCTAAACAAACTAGCTTTGATAAACTAAACCAAAGCTTGGTGTCAGCACCTATCCTGAAACTTTCGGACCTTGGTAAGGAGTTTGAAGTGATAACTGCTGCTAGCACACTTGCCTTAGGATGTGTGCTTATGCAAGAAGGTCATCCTATAGCATACTCTTCAAGGAAATGGAAGAACCATGAGAGGAATTATGCTACCCACGATTTGGAGCTGTTAGCTGTCATCCATGCTCTCAAGATTTGGAGACACTACTTGCTACGTAACAAGTTTACTTTAGTAACGGATCATAAAAGTCTCAAATGGATCTTTACCCAAAATGAACTCAACATGAGGCAACGTCGATGGATTGAAGTGCTGGAGGAATATGATTTTGAAATCAAATACCGGCTTGGAAAGGAGAATGTAGTTACCGATGCACTCAATCGCGCAAGGCATTTCTAAATTCTCTGATCTTGCAAGATCCATTAACTGCAAGATCTCTAGCCACAAAGGTATCCATGCCAAACAACCCAATTCTTGAGCTAACTAGAGAAGAGGCATGCCATGATCCAACCTATCAGAATTTGCTAAGAGAGATCCCTATCAAGGATCAAGACCCGAAGCTACAGGCAAAGTATCTAGAATTCTCTATCAATAGTGGACTTGTCTACTATAGAATGAGATTATGTATACCGGCAAGCCAGTCCATCAAGCAGAAAATACTTTGGAAGCTCATGAATCCCCTTTTTCAAGACATCTTGGCTATGCCAAGACCCTCAATGCAGTCATGAAGAGTTATTATTGGGAGAGGCTTAAAGGTGACGTTCTCAAATATGTCACAGAGTGTTTGTCTTGCCAACGCATTAAGTCTGAACATGTCAAAATGCCAGGGAAGTTACAACCACTTGACATTCCTCAAATGAAATGGGAATTCATTAGTATGGATTTTGTTGTTGGCCTACCCCAAGTTCAGGGAGGATACAACTTCATTATGGTTGTGGTTGATATGCTCACCAAGGTTGCATATCTTATCCCTGTTAAGACAAACTATAAAGTCTCAGACATTGCAAGATTGTTCATCAAGGAGATATTCAAATTGCATGGGTTATCCAGAAGAATCATCAGTGTTCGTGACTCTCTCTTCACATCACACTTCTGGAGGGCTATCTTCCAAGCCATTGGGACTCAACTTTGTTTCAGTACAGCTTACCATCCCCAAACCGATGGTCAAACGGAGCGAGTCAACCAAGTCATTGACGAGATGCTAAGGGCACACTGCTATCGTGAACCCAAAAAGTGGATTCAATATTTGCCACTGGTTGAGTTTGCCTACAATGCTTCTTATCAACAAAGCATTCAGATGACCCTTTTTCAAGCATTGTATGGGCATGACTGTCAAAGTCCTTTAAACTTCTCGGATCCAACCTTGAGGGTTGAAGCCTCAAAGCAGAAGCTGGAAGATATAGATGACCAAATCAAGTCAGTAAGATAGGACATCCAAGCCGCCAAGGATAGACAAAAGGCTTACGCGGACTTGAAACACCAAGGCAGATCCTTCACTAAAGATGACATGGTCTTCATTCGTGTACGTCCAAAGAAGAGTTTCCTATCCTTAGGTGAATGCAAAAAGCTAAGTCCAAGGTATTGTGAACCTTACAAGATCCTCAAGTGCCTAGGGCCTAATGCTTACAGACTTCAACTCCCCGAGAACCTAAAGGTTCATAATGTATTCCATATCAACCTACTGAAGAAGTATGTACCTAATCCTAGTCATGTGCTTGATGATCAACAAGTTGTAATGCCTAGCCACCAAGGAATCCTTGAGCTACGACCTGATAAGATCTTAGATGTTAGGGAGAGGCATTTGAGATCCAGAACTTTGAGAGAATACCTCATCCAGTCGAAAGATTATCCCGAAGAGGATGCCACTTGGATGGATGAAAGTACTCTTAACCAACAATACCCCCAGTTCTTCTCGAGATGAGGTCATCTCGATTCCTCTAAGGGGGAGAGAATGTAATATTTCCGCTTGAAATATTAAGTCGACCTTAAACCCCGCACACCTCACGCAATAAGGCACCCCAAAGTAATCTCCCACATCGTAAAAAGTTGGCAGTTAGATGCTTACCCCGCGAGCACGATAATAAACCCCAACCACGTTGTGCAAATAAGGCCGAGGCTAAATCCCGCAAGCCCCACGGGAACACCCTTCACAGAGAAAAAGGGGTTAATGGATAACTTTAGTGCAAATTTTTTTAATAAACCCCTCCCCCCCTCAGCTGATGCATGGCAGGGGAGAGGAGTGTGAGAGGAAGAGGAGCTAAGTGGTGTGGGGAAGCATGAGGGGGGAGGCATGCACACAAGCCATGTGTGTGGTTACCTTTCCCCCCCTAGCCTATATGACCCCCCCTGGAGCATGTGGGGGAGGAGAGGAGTCGAAGGCTGCTGTGCTGCCGCCTGCCATGGAGAAGCCGCTAGAATCACCACCGCTACCCGTCGCTGCCGCCCCCAGGCTGCCGCCTCGTCTCCACCTACACCACCACCATCATCATTAATCATCATCCCCATCTCTTTCTTCATCCTCCTCTCCATCCACCCCAACATCACGTTTTTCTTCCCACATTCTGACACAAAGGTATAGAAGCTTCTAAAGACAAAGCTTCCATAAGCCTTGTGTACATGGCTTATCCTCGGGATTCTTAAAATCGCGTCTTGTAAAGGAAATTACTGCACGAGAGGGAGTAGGCAGATTTTGAGATTGATTTGCCAAAGGCTGGAGGAATTTCGTAGATCGGATAAGGCAAGGACGAGTTTGCAGAGTCAAGAGTCTACGTCATCGATGGCCCCCAAACAAAAGACCCAAGGTGCTCACGCGGGAGTCTCCAACCCAAGTTTACATGTGGACATCGCTGCGAGTCCTCATGCCCAGGTTTTTAGAAGTTTAATTCCGCATAAAAGGAATGCATTGGGCACATTTAATTTTCATAGGAAACTTACAAATACAAATTTCTCATTCGTCTTACGAGCTTAGTTGCATGTTACTCTTTGTGTGCATTTCCAAAGTGACAATCCTAAATGCATATTGCATAGGTTAAAAGGATGAAAATTTGTTTAAATGCATCCTTGTCTTCCTCGCAAGAAAGATCAAGCGCATAATGCATTTAGGAAATGATTTCCTAGATATGATTCGTAGGAAATAATCATTAACATCCGTTAGAATATTGTCCAAAGAATTCCATTGCATGAAAAGGAAACCATGAACTTACCCGTTGCATGCGAGGATGCTTGCATTTTTAAGTCGACTTAAGTGCCGATGAATGGATTAAGTCTACAATAGTCTTATGACATTCATCATGTGTGAACTTCTTTATCAAAGTTGGTTTAGAAAAAGACGCATTTCATATTAAATCATGATTCAATGCATCAGACAAAGGGTTATAGATATAATTCTTGTTGAAACTCAACGTAGGCTTTTATATGAGTTAGCCATGAATTGTCTATCATTATAGATTAGGCAAGGAAAAGATATGGTCATTTTGTGTTTTATAGTTGCATAGAAGGAAAAAGTCAATGAATCGCGTATTTGCACGTAATGTGATGTCTTGCAACTATTTACACCTTTTAGGACAAATATTAGCGTCTCTAAGTAAAGATCATTCTTGTCGCAAGACAATTAGATCGTTTAGGTAGATCACTTGTAATGACATAACCCTAAAGGGATTCGTAAAGGAATAACTAGTTGGTACGACGAACACCTCAAAGTGCTAGGTAGGGTTTAGCTATGTAAAAAAATTCTGCCTACTATCGCACTTGGGATGCCAAGTCAAAACATCCAATCTCAAAGGTCCTACCCACATTCATGCAATGTTTGGGTTAATTGGATGCCCATACAATAACGATCCAGGGTTTTTACCCTAGGGAAAATTGGCCTAATACTAGACTTTCGACTGAGATTAGAAACCTTAGGGTCAAACGTTGTTGGCCTAGTAAGGTTAGGGTTGGGTTGGTTCATGAGGACTCCCAAACCCTACATCTTGATTGACCAAGAAACGCCATTTGATGGGAGAAATGACCCCACAAGTTAGGTGCAACACTTATGCAACAAGTTGCAATGTCGCATGGCTTTGTGTTTAAATCACAAGATAGATTTACCACTTCTTGGAACAAGGTTGGCAGGTTCCAAGTACAAGCTTAATTTGCAAAAGGATGAGTAGTCATCCTGCTACTGAGTTGCCAAGTTAGGGTAACTATGAATTGCCTAGCAAGCAATTGACAAATCAAGTTATAGCGACAAAGTCGCCAGGATCTAATGTCTTAGTTAAGGTACCTAAGGGGTTTGCTAATTTGGGTTAATAGGGTCTAAACCCTAACCCAAGGATATGATAGCCTCCAATTTTGTCATCAAAAAGGCTAAAAGCATGTGGCTCTACATCCACAAGTTATTCACTTTATCAAAAATATTTGTGATATTGTATCTAAATTGTACTTCATTGATATATATTTTTACCATTGTAAATGCTTGGCTTGGAGCTATAAAAGCCATTGCATATGTTCTTTTATTTTAAAAACCTTAGGAATCTTGCCTAGAATACATGCAACACATAAGGGCTCCAACCTTAGTCTTTTTGTATGGTCAAAATATTTGATTTAATAAAGGTTCAAAAGGGTGCAATTGGGGTTCTTGGGAAAAAGGGGTTGAGGAGGTTGGAGCACGGCAGATTGTGGTGCCTCTTTAACTTCCCTCTTCTCTCTTTTCCAAACTCTCTTTGTCCATCCTTCTTCTTGCTCTTCCTTTGTGCTGCAACTATGGATCTTGAGTGTGTAGAGGAAGAGGAGGAGCCTCCTGATCTTGTTTCTTGATTGGTGAGGGTGTGTCTTGAGTCTTTTGTGTGTGTGTATTAATGGCAAGAGAGGCATGTTTGCAGGTTTCATGGTGAGGAGCAAAGCTCCAAGCATATACTTTGCTGCTCGGTACCCTGGTTTTATGCTTTCTTGTATGCTGGGTGAGAGCCAGTCATTTTTGGTTCCGTTGCCGGGACCGGGCTAGCCATGGATTCTACAAAGTAAAAAGCAAGTGTTGAAGATCTTTGAAGGGTAGGGAGTTGTATGGAGATTTGTTCTCATATGTTGTATTTTCCATGATTAGAGAAAAGAAATCAGAACGATATCTCTCGCAAGCCATTCGCCATATGCTCAAGGCAATGACCAGGAGCAAAGTTAGTCATGCATTGTCTTCATAAGCGGAAGCAGAAGTCAAAGAAGAGAGCGGAGGAGCTGCAAGAGGATGAAGTCAGTCCTGGATTATTAATGTAAAAAGCAGAAGAAGAGCAGGAGGAGGAAATAGCATAATTCTTGGAGGCCATGGGGGAGTTTGGGGACATATTGATTCACTCTGAGGAAACAACCAATGTCAGAAATCTTCTAAATCAGCATCTCTGATATGAAGATGGATAGCGCTGAAGCCATGTACAATCGAATCCCCTCATCTTGACTAGAGTTGCTGAAGAATAAGGTCAAGCATGCTTGACCAGTGCCGCCAGAAGAGATTTGTGATCTTCGAGGCCAGCTGAGCCAACTTGGAGGAGAGATATGGCACTAGATATCATGGCTTGTGTAATGAATGAAGAAGTGAATGAAGAAGGAGAGGAAGCAACAACGATAGTCTTTCGCCAAAGCAGAGAAACAACGGCCCAAATTTGTAGTGACTCTTATTTTTCCTCACGACCTCATCCACAGGCGGCGTCTGCACGAGACGACAACCAAAAAGAAGATCAGATATTTTTTTTGCTTTTATCAAAACCTTAAAACCCTAAGGTTAACCACTCTATGGCAGGCAAGAGTTCATATGCAACACATTAAAGAAAATCAAGCACCCAATGTTCTATTTCTGTATTTTCTTTGAATAAGCCAAGCATTGAGTCACACGGGTGGGAGAACATTAAAGATTAATCTGATGAAGTGGGAGTGCTACTTTGAAGATCTTTTGTGGGTTTTTCACCTTTTTGGTGTCAAATTGGTGGATTTTCAATGTTTCTTCTTCACGGAGACAGTGTGTCTCCCAAAATCAAAGCATTGTGGTATTCATCCTTATCAGTATATTAGTCCGTGATGGGTGTTTGAAATCAAGAAAAAAATTGATGTGAAGAGATAGTGATCGTGGAATAAGTGGACAAATGATCCATGGAAGTGTGAAGAAATGAGGAGGATATGAAGTGTTTATTGAAACGTACAATGGAAGTGTGCTATGGTTCTTTGGTTCGCAGGAGCTCACCAATTTAAGTGTGGGAGGAATGATAGCCTCCAATTTTGTCATCAAAAAGGCTAAAAGCATGTGGCTCTACATCGACAAGTTATTCACTTTATCAAAAATATTTGTGATATTGTATCTAAGTTGTACTTCATTGATATATATTTTTACCATTGTAAATGCTTGGCTTGGAGCTATAAAAGCCATTGCATATGTTCTTTTATTTTAAAAACCTTAGGAATCTTGCCTAGAATACATGCAACACATAAGGGCTCCAACCTTAGTCTTTTTGTATGGTCAAAATATTTGATTTAATAAAGGTTCAAAAGGGTGCAATTGGGGTTCTTGGGAAAAAGGGGTTGAGGAGGTTGGAGCATGGCAGATTGTGGTGCCTCTTTAACTTCCCTCTTCTCTCTTTTCCAAACTCTCTTTGTCCATTCTTCTTCTTGCTCTTCCTTCATGTTGCAACTATGGATCTTGAGTGTGTAGAGGAAGAGGAGGAGCCTCCTAATCTTGTTTCTTGATTGGTGAGGGTGTGTCTTGAGTCTTTTGTGTGTGTGTATTCATGGCAAGAGAGGCTTGTTTGCAGGTTTCATGGTGAGGAGCAAAGTTCCAAGCATATACTTTGCTGCTCGGTACCCTGGTTTTATGCTTTCTTGTGTGCTGGGTGAGAGCCAGTTAGGATAAAAGGGTAAACAAGCAACAAACCCTTGGGGATATTTCCAAGTCGCAATTGATCCTAGATCGAATGTTGGATGCATTAGGAGAAGAGGATTCACACCTTAGCAATTGGCCAAACAAACAAACACTAAATTGATTGTGTTTGTATAGTTAGAAGCACTGTTTGTATTACTTTGCTCAAAGAACTAAAAGATGGAAAAATAATTAATGCTTCAGGTTGAAGGCCTAGAGGGAGAGGCAGTATCAGTTACCCGCGACTGTCTGCTTGACCCTAACTAAGGGGGTTGTTAGCCGCGTCGGGTACATGGACCGAACCCACCGCAAGAGGTCTCTCCGTGGGTGTTATTTGGAGTAGGAGGACGCTTGGGTGCCAGGGGGCTCTGGCCATAAATCCCTTGCCTCAGGGTCCTACACAAGAGGTCAATGTGACTCAGGATTAGATCTCGAGGCCCGCATACTAGTCTAAGGGCGGAAACTTGGATTAGTAATCCCCGAGGATTATGGATTGCCTTCGGGCGGATTATGGAATAGCCTACGGGCTGGATTATATGATGTATTCCAAAGACTGATAAATAAGATTAAATGTTGAAAAGGAACTTGTTTGACATTGTTTTTCTATGTCGGTGCTAAGATTACATGAAGGAATCGGTGAATATTTGGCTAATTAAGGAAGCGATTTTTGCGTGTCAAACTAAATGTGATAGGTAATTAGACAACTAAAGCAACCCCGAGAAAAGTGCGGTGGATGTGGCCATGGGTCCGTCCTATGGATGGGTGGTCCCGATTGGCCGTGAACTTTTCTCAACAGAATTGACAATAAGGAAACGATGACTTAGAATCTAGGAAGCTAGAGTCCCGATTTGTGTTGTTTTAGGGGAACGGAATGGGACTATGCCTTATGGGCAGAGAGGTTGAGCTTCGCATCCCTCTCGTTTCCCATTCTCCTTGAGCCAAGTGCAACACGAATCCTCTTCGACCCCGACATTTTGCATAAAGTAGTTCGCATGGGGTTCGACGCTAGCTATCGTTCTACGAATTTGACCACTAGGAAAACCCTCATTCAGGTCGGTCCTAAGTTGGAATGTCCGGAATGCTTCTGGTTCGTGGCAGGCTTGGGAAGACCCAGATCGCAAACCTTGTGACATTCCGTGGGAGTGCTGGGTGGCCCTTCTGGACTCTCTTCCCGATGGGCTGCTAAGACGTGTTCTACGAGTGAACAGGTGGGCACGTTACAAGATGGTGCATTATCTACAAATGAAAGGCAAAGGTGATTTCTCTACAAATGGTGACAAAAAAAAGAAGGTTGGAAAGAAAAAGGTGTTGCATTTTCTATGAACATGAAAGGAAAAGGTTATTTCTCTACCAATGGTGACAAAAAGAAGAATGGTGGTAAAGAAAAGTTTCAAGAAGAGGGCTTCTACTACAAGAAGTAAGGATATGCGATTTTAGATTGCGTGTTAATAAGGCAGATGAAAAGAATAGCACCCTGAAGACTAAAGGAAAGGAGAGAAGTCAATATGGCTGAAGAAGAGTTGGAGTTATTCATGGCAAGCATTGAGAAAGTTTGTTCCTTTAGTGCAAGAAATATCTACCATTGACTGATGGGTATTGGATAATTGTATCTCTTGTTGCATGACCAATAAGAAAGGTCTGTATAGTTCTATAAAGCCTTTGCAAGAATCCATTACTATGACTGTTGGAAATAATGCAAAATGCCCTACTAAGGATATAGGTACTTTTTTCTTTATTTTTCAAATGGTGATTTAAAAAATCCTTCATTTGCCATGAGGTGAGGTTCATTAAGACAAGTGTAAAAATCATTGACAAAACTAGCAAAGCTATTGGCAAAGAAGAAATAAGGAACAACATGTATTCAATGCTCTTACAGCCAGCGTTGGTGTGGGTGCAAGTAGGCCTCGGTATGAAAGATTTGGTCACATTGATTTTGCAGTGTTAAAAGAGATGCATAAGCAATGTATGATTACTCACCTACTTGCACTAACTGAAATGAAGGACAAGAAAGCAAGATTATGGTGAGGGATCCTCTAGAGTTAGTGCATGCTCACTTGTATGGTAAAAGGCCTACACATGCATAATTTGGGAGGATCCTCTTGTTTTATGTTGATTGTTGATGACAATAGTAAGAAGATGTGGGTGTAAATCCTTTGTGATAAGGCTCAAGCTTTTGGTAACTTTAAACGATATCTAAAAATTGTTGAGAATGAAATAGGGCAAAGTGTGAAGAAGTTTAAAATAGATGGTGGTGCTGAGCTCAAATCAAAGGAGCTTGAAGTCTTGATCACGTATTAAACACGTTCAAATCCAGTATCACTATGTGCGTGACTTGATCGAGGATGGGATAGTAGAGCTCATCTACAATCCAAGGAAGGATAATGGAGCATATATGTTCATCAAAGATCTTATACAAGGATCTACTTCGATTTTATCTTTAGAGACTCACCATTAGGCTGAGGATGTAGTTCAAGGACATTGAGGGGGGATATTAGATATCCTCAATGGCTAACCTTTGTAAGGTGCCACATCAATGGTCCATGATAGTCTAAGTTGTAAGGCCCTCATTATAGGGAGAAGCCATGTGTGAGCATGAATATTGGTTGGGTCTCTATTTGTATTTTAGATAAGGTCAATGTGGTTGGATGGAAAAAAGGTGACCTTTGTGGATCTAGCCTTTGGGTTTGATAGAGTAGTTATGATAGTAGCAACTAGAGTCATAATGTATTGAGTTGTGGGGTGTGGAACTTATCAGGACCCTTATTTTGGGGTGTTAAGGTAGTGCCCCTAGTCCGCGGCCGTCGACAGTCCAGGGAATATTCCCTCGCTAACTAGGGGAGGTTCATAATATAGTTTGAGAGGCTGATCAGACTATTCTCTCAAGCTATAAAAGGAAGATCCTTCCAAAGCTATCATCGGTCTATCTTTCAACTAGTTTGAGTTCTTCCAGCTATCCTTAAACTCTTCGCCTATTGTCTATATAGATCACCATCTATGCTTCAAAGTAGAAGCACATGGGTGGACAGAACCATCTCCTTATAGTTGTTTTGTGTTCTCTACTCATTGCTCAAATTCTACCCGTTGTGCCATGTAATTCCTACATATGTTTCACCCCTTGCTGTAGAAATAAAATTGAAGTATGAAATCAAAGGACGAGGAGGTGGGTAAAGTCGAGGTCTCTCTAATGATATAGAGAAGAGGGATAAATGTAATTGAGAAATAGAAGATGATAATAAAACTATGGAAGGTGATTAGCTTGGCAAAGTTGAGCTCTCTCTAATGATAGAGAGAAGAGGGATAAGCGTAATTAAGAAATCAATGAAAATGTATGTTGAAAGAGATAGGAAATTAGATTCCAATAGAAGATAAAGGTGGTCTTCTGCTTTTATTTAAGAGATGAGAAAGAAATCTCGAAACTTTTAAGGTAAGAGATAAGAAAGAAAAGCAAGAGATTAAATTATATGGAAATCTGAGAAGAAGAGAGTCAATTGGAAGAGAATATAAATCCTTTTATCATAGTGGCCTCACTATAAAGTTGGAAAAAGAAAGCTTAGAATGTAAGCAAGAGAGAATCGTTTAAAAAAAACTCTTTCGTCAATAGTTCTTAGTACATGTATAAAGTTAATGTTAGTGCTACTCAGGTAAGTTTCATATCTTTCTTTTTGGGATTTGGACTTAAGGAACATCAAGGTCTCTTGGTAAGAAAACATTATGAATGTTTATAGTTTACTTAGTTATTTAAAAATACCTTTGATGTTCTTAAATATTTACATAATTATTGAATTTAATAATTAAACCTTGGGTGAGCATGTGGAAAGTGGCAAGCCCAATCTTAATTACTAACTCTTATGGATGGGTGGACACACTCAATTGAGTAACTTCTCAATCAAAGAAAATTTAGGAAGAATCATAGGAGCATAATCACCTTTAGTAGGATAGAACCCATGCTAATACTATCTTAGTGGAGTGAGTTGAAATAATGCTAGTTTAATGGAAGCAACTACCCCTCTCTAGAATTAAGTAATTTTTGGCTACTTGCATATTTCATTGGTTGCAAAGTGACAAATCTCAGATGGGTATTAGAATACTATGAGGATGACCCTCTAGGCTTTCTTTATAGACCATGTTTTCGCTAAGTTTGTTCTTCAACATAGTTGCAAACCTTTCAAGTAAGTTGCATGTTTCTCCTAAGGAGATTCCCTTGGATTCTCTAAAAAAACTTAAGAGAATGACTCATTTTTAAAAATTGGGTAAAAAATAACATATAAGTTTCAAATTATTTTAATTTTGTGCATTTCAAAATAAAAACTACAATGACACAAGGATGTTGATTTATAAACTAGATCATTTTAAAGGATTTTTTTTCTAGGCAAGCTAGTATCTTAATATCATAAAGTTTATATAGCATAAATTTGTATTTTTTCTAGAAATTAATAATAAATTAGGCATGATACATTATAATTATCTCAAAACCTAAAAAATTAATTAGCAAAATTTTGATACTTAATTGACAAGAAATTTATTCATATATATCAATCTTGTATGAAAAAATGTGAAAATAACAATTTTCAAATGCTAATATGGGTTAATATCATCATATGCAAGAAGAGGTGTCCAACTTCTCATGGCTTCTCAATAAATCTAACAATTTGTGTTGTCCAAGAATGCATAATTTGATGTGAAAGAGTTAGATGGAGACTCTTGAGTTTTACATGTCTGTGGATGCTCTTTAGGTTTTCATTTTATACATGAGGACTTTGATGGAGACTCTTGAGTTTTACATGTCTGTGGATCCTCTTTAGGTTTTCACTTTATACATGAGGACTTTGATGGTAGAGCACCTAAGGGTCGCTAGGTCCTTCATTATTATTTTGCCTCAATGCTTGTGCGATCTTACTTTGTTCAGTAGAAGCATCACATGGGAAAAATGCTCTCTTGCTTGGGGTTTGATACGTTAATGTGTTACCCAATTTGCTACCACTATCTCTCTTGCCACCAATTTCAATTTTGCTACTCTTCTTTGTCATGGTAGAGAGGGGAGGAGAATCAAATGGACCGGAGATATCCTATTTAAGAGTATACTCCCATGTTCTCTTCGACTTCTTGCTACTTTCTTCTTGACTCCTCTCTGTTACAAAAATGATTTAAAATTAGTGCAAGAATTGCTAAATGTCTCTATTGTCCTTTGTCCATGGATGTGTTAGATGGGTACCTCACCTCTTTTGCAAGAAATTTTTTTAGAGATAGAGTTCTTGTGGTGCTCCTCTTTTCTAAGGCTTTTTAAAATGATCGTATTTTTTTCAATGTCAAGTAAGCTTCAACATGTGCTTAAAATATTCCATCTTACAAAAGGTCTCAACCTTTATTTTCTAAGGAGGCATCTTTCTTTCCCTCTTGAATGATGCACATATAAGTTCCCTACCATGTAATCAATTCAAATGTCTTCAAATGAGGTAAAATTTAGAGGCTGTGTGCCAGATTCATCTTAACACCCAACACTGAAGGTTTCGCAGTAAAAATCTATATATGCTCTCTATCCATAGTGACAAGGCCCTTTGCAACCATAAGATGATTGTCTTTTTTAGAGCAAAAATTTTTGAAACCACTGGATGCTTTTCATGTAAGTGATACCAAGGGCAATGGAATGTCATTCAGGCCCACATTTTCTTAAAAATGCCTCCCCGTCCAAAAATAGATTACCCATATACATATTGTCATCGTAGTTGCCCATGTTACTCTCAACATGCAGCTCGATCAGGGTTCCTAGTGTTAGAGGTGAGAGTGCATGACCCCTGAGTTTTAGAATTATAGACGGGGTGAGACTCAAACTTAACTCCTCTACATAGCTTGTTCAAATCAACTAAAAGTTGCATCCATTGAGATTAAATTGTGCTATCAGCTTTGCAACTAATTGGTTACAATAAAAAAGGCAATCATCCCATGGCAGGCCCCTCCATGTTTTGTCACCTGTGGTGCTTCTAGGAGGGACATGTCAAGGGGAGAGGCTTTTGCACATTCTCCCTTAGGTGAATATTTATGATTTTTCTACATGAAATCTCACTTGCAACTCTTTTTTTTCTCATCGTACCAATAATAGAAGAGAATAGTTAGCCATTGAGTTATAGATGGAGTATTTTACACATTGGAGATTGTGATCATCTCTTGTCATCTTTTGGTACCCCCATAGAGGATCCAACGAAGTGGCTTGCACATTGTGAATGGTTTATGTTTATGAGTCACATGGTAACTCACGAAGAGAAGCTTTATGATTTTCGTCTAGTTATGCAGGGAGAAGTAAAGATTTGGTATGAAGCTTTGGATGATGCTGTGAAGCAAGATTGGGATAAATTAACAAGTTCTCTTATATCACACTTTGCTCATCATGAACAGCAATACAAGTTGATGAGAAGCTTCAATGTCTTCATCAAAATCCAAGAGAGGATTTCCAAAGTTTTCTACATCGATTTGAAGCTCTATGGTTGAAGACAGGGAAGAATACTCATATTTAACATGAAAAAAACCTCAAGCTTGACAAGTTTAAGGCTTGTCTTCACCCAAAAGTTTGTGAAAAGGTGGAATTGGAAAAACCACATGTGCACGCCCAGAGCTTAGACATGAGGTCTACATTGTTGGAAACTTTATTTGCAACTCTCCTATGTCTGTTTGTGTCTTTGTACCAAGCCTAAGTAAAGAAAGTGGTTCTATGTTGCCTAGTAAAACATGGGATCTATATTCTTGTGCACCTTCTCTCTGGCTCTCTTGTGTCTGCCTATGCCTTTGTGTCCACCCTATACTACGGGTCTCTATATAAAAGGGCCACCCTTTTTAGCGGGTCAGCCCCTACCCCATTATATGGGCGTCCTCTCCATTAAATGGGTCTATAGATTTGTACATAAGACTCCACTTCAACGCAAAAGATCTCATCACTCTTCTCCTCGGACTTGTCTAGCCACTCCTTGATTTTTGAATCGATGGCCATGGCATGAGACAAGGAACCTATGCATCATGGTCATGCATCCTCTTGCATCCTTGCATTGTTGCCTCCTAGCTATTCCTACAAGTGGCATCCATGGCTATGGTACTGGACAAGCATCTTTGAGGAGATCTATAGGATGAGAAGCTTTCTATCCACACTTGAGTTTTTTGGGTTGATTCGGAGTTATGAATATATCTACCCATCTAGGTCACTTTTCAAGTGCTCACCCATGGATTCCTCTTCTGTGAGTGTTCACCCACTTAATAGATAGTTGTAGGTGACAATGTAAGGATGAAAGAGGATGCACACTAGGACAGATTGGTACCTCATCCAGTACCATAGCCATCGATCCCAAAGTCAATGAGTGGCTAAACAAGTCACACTTTTAAGCCTTAGAATGCATAAAATGATGTGCCCTAGTAGACATATACAATGTAAGGATGAAAGAGGATGCACCACTAGGACACATTAGCTTCTCATCTAGTACTAGAGCCATCGATCCAAAAGTCAATGAGTAGCTAGAAAAGTTCAAGAAGATGACTAATTAGAACCTTCTAGAAGCCATAATAAAGGCCTTGTAAAATGTCACACTTTTAAGCTTTATGCATAAAATGATGTGCCCTAGACACATACATAAGGGTTTGGGAAGCACACATCACAATAGGATCATCCTAGCATCAATAAACATCACCTTTGACTAAACTCCTCGAAGGAAAAACATATTGTATCCAAACTCCAACTACGTAGTGTCTTATGCTTTGAAAAATTGAACTTGTATATCTAGGCCAAAGAAAATGCATTGTACCTTCAAAGGGATTAAACCATAGAATTATCCATTTATGAACCCATAGCACCATTGAGATCTTGTTTTCCTTAATTCACATATTCAAACTATTAGTTGCAAGAAGCTTCAAATCTCACAACTATGGTGAATATCACTATCTTCAATTCTCAATAGCGCCTTCATAAAAATATAGCATAAGAAGTGATGGAAGATCCCAAAGAGCTCACTCGTGACTATCATTTCCTTGCAAACTTGCCACCCTTTCTTTTAGAAACAATCATGGACTCCTCAACATGCTACTCTTCAACATTGAACAAGGCATCGTGTTGCATTTGCTAGGGCCCTCAAGATAATTACAACCACAGCTCCTCATAGGTTTATTGTGGCTAAAACTTTCCAAAACAGTAGCTAGCATGTCTCTTTCACACATCCATAATTTTCAAGCTTGGCATTATTGTAATGAGCATTTCAAGCTCCCCCCTAATGAACCCTCAATCTCAAGGCTGATAACCTATGTCTTCTAGCAATAAGGCCCCCTAGGGATATCCTCCTACTCACATGACTATGCTACCAAAGACTGTAGAACCCTCAGCTTCAATTTGTGTAGTAGGCTAGTCTCTTACTCTAGTAGTGTATCCCCCCAAGATAACCATAGCCCCAGCTACTTGTGGAATTATTCCAATCACACCTTATTGATCTAAGATGTATCTTTCTTTAAAACTATAGCAACATGGCTACTAAACTACCTCTTGTTTTCTCTTGTGCTGCAGGTAGTTCTACTTTCCCAAGTGGCTCAGTCATAACAGCAGCCCCTTCATATTGCAACTCCATCTCAATCCATGTATTTGGCCACTCTCTCATAAAGCCTCGTGATCTAAAGATATGGCCTCCTCAAGTCCCTAGTGGTTGCACCATACTCAAGACACAAAGTTGCAATACAAGTTGGCAATTCCAACATCAAATATATATTTATTTGCTATTTTGAAAGAAAATAACCCTTTTTTTGTACAAAATTTGTTACTGGAAATGTAAAAGCATGAAATGGTTTGATTTAGGAAAAACAAATAAACACTACAATTTGTATATAAGCTAGGGTGACGGTTATAAAGAAAAACACCTACCTACCAACCTCTTAAGGGTAGGATGCCTAGATAAAACAAGGTAGAAGAGGGAGCACACCTCATCACATAGCCATGCATAGTGGGCTATGACTTTATTAGGCACTTTAACAAAAATTATTTTATCATTGTAGCCTCCCTGTAAAGTTGTAGAAAGAAATCTTATGATGTAAGTAAGAGAAAAGCCTTGTGAGAAGACTCTTCCAAAGTGTATTCCCTTTGTTTTTTTTTTTGGGGTGGGGCAGGGGGATTGAAAGGAACATCGATATCGTTGGGTAGGAAAAGATTTAACATGTTTTTGTCATGTAACGATAATTTATGATGTGTTGATATTCTTGCTAAAAGGAAGAGGTTGTGATTAACTTTGTTTGAAAAAGAAGAATTGAAAAGAGTTGCTTCTTGATCCTAAGCTTTGAATAGTTTTATATTTTAAAAAAAAATTGGATCCAAAAAATCAAGAGGTCTTTTAGCAGTTACAAATCCATAAAAACCTATTGAGAAAAAAGGAGCATGATTTCCATGTGTGTCTCATGCCCCAAGCTAAATATTCTTGGTAATAAAAGCTACAACCAAACAAACAAACAAACAACAATTTAAAATAAAAATACAACAAAAGACCTTAGATCCTTACTTTGATCACTAGGAAGAAAACCTATGAAACAAAATAAAATAAAGTCCAACCTAGAGACCATAAAGAGAATAGGAAAATATCTTCCAAGAATAGAGAGTGAGACCCTACACTCAGAATATTATGAAGGATAGTTTATGGGTTGTGATCATAGATTACACTTCATCCTTAGAAACAATGAATGGTGGCAGATAAAAGAGTATTTTTTGTTGGCATTCAAGATTAGGGCCTTCCTAGAAATGATTGCTTCTAGATTTTGTATCATCTCAAAGATAAGATAAATCATTAGAGTGAACCAGATAGTTTGAATATACGGATGAACCCCACTGTCTCTAAAAGAATGAGAGTATGAGAAATACCCTTTTACAAGGAAAAGAGCACTCTAAGGTCTTAGGAAAGTGGATCAACATGGAAAACCTCAACTTCTCTTTTTCTATGAAAATGTACATGTTATATATGTGTTTGTTTCAAGTCTTTGAGTTTTTTTTAAACCTACTACTTGGGTTTAAAGAGCTAGTTGTCAAGGGCAAAAGTTTAGTTGTAGTTTTCTTTTGTGGTGTAATTGTAATTTGAATGTATAAAGTGCATTTACGAGGAATATGAAAGGAGGAAACACACTTTGAAATCCAACTCAGATTAAAAGGAAAGTGTGAAGCATGGTTCAAGATCTTTGCCAAATAAGTTCCAAACGGAAGATTGTGAAGCAAGAAACCATGGAAGTGCACCTAACTAAGGGAAGCCATGATCTTTTGAAAGAGATCGAGGAAGAAACTATCTAAGGTTTTAATCAAAGAAGCTTTTTGCCAAGGAAAGAGCCACAATTGTTCCCTACAATCCTAATGATTGAAATGTGAAAAGAAAAAGATTGAAATGTGAAAAGAAAAAGTTTAATAGAACCCTCAAAAGATTCTTATTGGAGCATCTTTGCAATAATTTGATTTAGGAATGACCCTAATAATTCTTCTACATGAAAATCCTTGGCTTGTTTGAGGAAACATTGCAAGGAGCAAGTTGGAATTGTGAGTGGAAAGTTTCAAGACAACTCGACAATAACAGGAGTCCTTTCATGAGCTTCAAGGCATGAAAATTATTAAAGAGTATAAAAATATCTTTTTTCAATACTAAAAGATTGAGATTTCCTTAAATTGGGGAGGGAGTTCCTACTACATTTAAGATCAAACATTTTATCGATAAACCCCATGGAGACATCAAGATGAAACTTGAGGTTAAGAACATTGGCACAATTAAAGAAGTTCTAGCTATATCCATTGAAAAGGAAATAAACATGGAAAAGATGAGAAAGAGGGATTATAGCAAAAGCTCCAAAGAAAAAAGACCCATGCTAAGGGTTAGAGAGGAAACCATAGAGGTAGATTGTAGCAATTTCTCATTGCTAGCTAGATAGGAAATGACTGTCACAAAAAATGGAGAGTTTGCTAGAAGCTGAAAGAATATATAATATGAGTCTTGAAGCTATAAAAGGTAGATCTTCGAGAAGAGGGTTTGATGATACTACAAATTTGATTGGTTAAGAAGGAGTGAATAGAGTTGGAAGATAAGATGAAGGAGGCTATTATAGATATGTATCCTCTTCTGATAAAATTTCCAACAAAAAAATTGATTACAGAGTTGAATCTATGAGCCTATGACCTCTCAAGGTCCATCAAATAAAGAAAAGTGTAAATGCGAGCTCATGCTCAACCACCAAGATGCATAGACCACTTATTGTTTCAAGTGTTTCAAGTGAACACCTATGGCTATCTCTCACCTAGCCGATCTACCTTTGGTCCTACTAGGGTATAGTGAGCTTACCTCAATGACCGAATGAGTTTCCCCCTCCCTCAAGCACACAGGTAGCTTCATGATTTGATATGTGATCTAAAACATCCTCAAGCCTCCACCTCCAAGCTCCATCCTCCATAGCCGCGTGCGAGACAAGAGAAGAGAAGAAGAGAGGAGATGATGGAAAGCTTCACCTCCAATATCCGTGACCCTCACACACTCACTCTCTCACACTCCCTCTATCAAGCACACACAAGCAAGCAAGAAGGAGATGAGAAGAAGAGAAGAAGATGAGTCCACTTTGCCACACACCAAAGAATGATCTTCTCTATTCACTTTTTGGCTTTTATACATGCCCTAAATCCCTTGGGCACCGATCCCCTTTTTTACATGACCAGCCATTGTGGCAAGGTTCTATTTTCTCATTCCCTCCTATTTGCCCTATCTCTTTACCTATGCCCATTTACCTTTCATGCAATCTGCACAGGAGGGATCCTGGCGCTCTTTCACAAAATTTTAAGGGACGCCTTACATTTAAAAATTCACCTTTGTCTTTGACTTGATTTTTGAGGCCGCCCTTGTGCTTTTGGTTGTTCTTCATCCTGCTTCTTCCTTTGCATCTACATTCTTGACTCATTTTTTCTCCATCTCGAATTGGGGTTAACATTACCCGGTTCCTAGAGGAGTGCTAGTCCCATGGCACTTGTGGGTGTTTATTGATGAGGGCTTGATTCTTTGAAGGGTGGTTCCCAAGTTGACGGTGGGACCTTGTGTGGATTAGCACTGGGTGAGAAGCTTTGGCAAATAGTTGCACTGTTGGAGGCCAAGGGTATGTAGAGTGGATGGCAGGGCTTCTAATATTAGTGGTCTACAATATTCATCTTTACCTAAAAAGAGAAGAAGTGCGCCACCTATGGGGAGGTTCTACCTTACCATGTGGTGAATTTTCTTGTGCTAGTGGAATTGGGAGTTGGGTTGAGCCTAGGTGTTGGCCCACACTTGAGGACCTAGTTTGTGTATAAGGGAGGTGCGGTGGGTGTAGCTTAGGGTGACAGGTCTAACCATAGGCAAGTGTGACCTCCCTAGGTATGTATTTCCCTTGATGTGCCCTAAGTGTGATGTGTGGGGAATCAAAATAGGGGCTAGGGGGTTAGACATGGAGCTAGCCGACCGAGGCCAACAAACATGCATAACTTGAGAACCCCTTGATGCAGTGACTGTAGTCAATGTGGAGTTAATTGCTTTTCTTGTGATTTCATTCTCTTTTCATTTTGATTCTCTTCTTTCTTTTCTTTTTGTTTTTCTTTTTGTTTTTTAAAATTTTATTGGGAGAGGGTGGAGTTGGGGGCTTACGAGATTTAATAAGGAATTTCGAGCTCTACATGTACCCTCTGAGGTTCACATGCATGCTTGGAGAGTGGTAGTGGAAAGAAATGGATTATTGCAATGGGTGAAGCGGCTATCATTCATGTCTTCCAGGAGGGCTAAGAAAAATGAAGGAAGTAGAGCAGCTCCCATCATCAATCTAGCCATGGCACAGCTATTTATTCCATTGGGATCAAAAAAGAGGGGTGGAAGGCAATGCTCTTGTGGTCCAGGATCCTGTCTAAGTAGTATCCTAAGAAATCTTAGATAATTACCGGTTCTGATGAAGGCGAGAATCAGGACAGGAAGAGAATTCGTCGATGAAGTGGACTATTGAATCACATAGGTCCTCTAACATGAAAACGAGGGCCTCTTTGGGTTTAGTAGCATTGGCATTGTAGATCCCATTAGGAGAAATATGGACTCTCTTTTTTGCCCCTTAAGGAGTGAATAAACAAATATAGGCCTAACCAATGAGAGAGCTGGGATTCCAGATTCATGTAACATGAATCTTCTAGCCATATCTTGGACCAAATCTTCCCTCAACAATAAAATAAGGGAAAAGGGGAGTACAAAGCTGTCACTTCTTGGAAGTTTGTGCCTCGAATTTTCATTTTCTTATTTTTTATGTTTGACTTTTCTTTTCTCCCCTTTTCGGTTTCCCCCTCTTTTTTAGGCGGAACTCAAATTTGTCATATCTCTTTCCCCGCTTCTTCTTTCCTGACGAAATTTTACACCCTCACTGTTTCTTGCCATGTCTGTAACCCTGTAAAATTTCATTTGTTTTGCACAAGCACAGAGAGAGATTCATGTGTTTCATGAGAGCAGAGCTTGTTTTACCAAAGCCCTAAGATTCTCTTCACAAAACTCTACAGGTATATTTTTCTCTTCCATAGATGTTCTATGGTAAAGTTTTATCTCGTTTGGAGAAAACCTGTGCAAGTTATGTGCATTCTCTGACATGTAATTTCTTTTGTTTTGATGCTCTAGGAGTCTCTTACAGTCAATAATAGTGACATTTTGAATACTCAACTTCTTCTTCAACATCTTAGGGTTTCTCTGTAAACAAAGTTACAGGTATATTGTCTTGTTTTTTTGTTGCTCCACTGTTAAATTTTATCTCGTTTAGACAAAATGTATACAAGTTACATGCATACTGAGATTTCCTTTGTTTTTTTACTCCAAGAATCTCCGAGGGTGAAGAACAATGATTTATTAAGAACTCAACTTCTACAACATCTTTGGGATTTTGAACACTCAACTTCTTCTTCAACATCTTAGGGTTTCTCTGTAAACAAAGTTACAGGTATATTGTCTTGTTTTTTTGTTGCTCCACTGTTAAATTTTATCTCGTTTAGACAAAATGTATACAAGTTACATGCATACTGAGCTTTCCTTTGTTTTTTTACTCCAAGAATCTCCGAGGGTGAAGAACAATGATTTATTAAGAACTCAACTTCTACAACATCTTTGGGATTTTGAACACTCAACTTCTTCTTCAACATCTTAGGGTTTCTCTGTAAACAAAGTTACAGGTATATTGTCTTGTTTTTTTGTTGCTCCACTGTTAAATTTTATCTCGTTTAGACAAAATGTATACAAGTTACATGCATACTGAGCTTTCCTTTGTTTTTTTACTCCAAGAATCTCCGAGGGTGAAGAACAATGATTTATTAAGAACTCAACTTCTACAATATCTTTGGGATTTTTTGCAGAGAAAGCCACAGGTATATTGCCATTTTTTACTACTGTTCCATGGTTAAATTTCAACGCATTTGGACAAAGCCTATATAAGTTATATGTATGTGTTGACCCAATATTTCTTTTGTTTTTGTACTACAGGAATCTGTCAGTGAAGGAACAATGGTCTTGCTATAAGTCAACTTCTTGTTCAACATATCTAGGGATCTTTGTGAAAGAAATTACAGGTACAATGTTTCTTTTTTAAATTGATCCATTTAAATTTAATTTCATTTGGAGATAACATTTGCAAATTATACACATGTTAATAGGTAACTTTTGTATTTGGTTGTTACAGATGTCTTCACGGAGGAAAAATATCAGTAGCATACTTGCAGTGGAGGTCTTCAATAGGAAAGATAATGGCGGTAATTGGATTTGTGATAAGTATTATAAGTTGGATTGGATTTTGATGCACCCAAGTACTCGAGGGATTTCAAGGTCAAGCGCAAGGATGTTGCAAACCCTAGCAAACATTGGAAAGGTAGAATTCTAGAGTTCAGAAAAGTGTTTAATGGCACAGGTGCAGTAACAGAAGTGTTGATTCAACATGTTTATACGCATAAACAAATCTCTGTACACGACGAGAACAACATTGCAAATTATAAACAAAACAGTAAGTTGTTAAATTTTATCATTGATTATTCTTTTGTATCAGAGTTGTTTTTAAAAGTCTTTGCAGTATTCTAATTCAGTCTTGTTTGATTGACAGCTCTATATCCATCGACTTTGCATGAATGGCAGAATGTGGAATGTTTAAGCGGCAAGATACATGTTTGGCATGAAGAGATAGGTTCTTTGATCTATGATAATACCTCTACAAGTCAACTTGCCACTCAAAATATCTTTTTTTATAATTCATTGTATGTGGTAGAAAGCCAGAGATTGCAGCATGTCCCATTGCCGCCATTGTCTAGTGGTGAATGGTTCATTGGTAGCTTGGAGTTGTCAGGAGCTTGCAAGTCGAAGATAAAATCTGACATCAATAGTGCTATGAAACCCACCACAGGCTCCAAAGATGTGCATCTTAATTGGTTTATTCCATTCTCATTGTTTGCACATTTGTTTGGTTCATGTGATGTTTTGAAGAAAACAAAGATTACTTATCAATGCAAGTGTCCATCCGAGGAATGGATGAGTCAGCTATTGGGTGAGTCTTGGGAAGTCAAAAGAACACATTTTGATGAGACGATTGAGTGCAGGGTCAACCAATCTGATATTACATTCAGGTAAAACTTTTTTACTACTTTGCATACCTTGATTTAATTGACATAGGTCTCGCTTAGATGAATTGTTATGTTAGTCGCATTGATCACTTACCATTATTTTTGTTTTTATTACAGGTATTTCATTGCTAGACAAACTCTGTGCGTTCGCTTTCGATATAGAAGATGGCGACTTTTGCGAGGGGAGTGGATCAGCTTGGATCAAGATATCCGAGATGACACACATACAGCGCTCGTAGATGTGGTAATCTTGTGGAGTGGTCATAATCCTTTCGTAGTCAGTGCAGAGAGTCATTGGCCCATTTATTTTCTGAGACAAGAAATCCAATTAATGTCTAGTGAGCCCCTCTACAACTTCTATTTCAAGTTAGATAATAGAAAAGTCAGGACTCGTAGTGAGCAATCCATGACATGTAAACAATGTGCTTCTCCACATATCCTTGAGATAGTGGAATCCTTGTAAAAAAACTTTATAAAGAGTGAATACATACCTTTTTTGAACTTCTGAGTACTTTAAATTTTAGTTTACTGTGATCCAAGCGTGCGATAATACATACTGTAATTACTCAATCGTGCAGTTAAAAATCATAATTAAATTGCAGGTTAGAGGTCTATAATCTAGAGAATATTGTCTTTGCACAATGATATATTGTAGCGCATCTCTGCTGCTCGTTTATTACATTTTAATATTAAATTGGATCCAAAGGGAATTTCAAGGCCTTTTAGATTTATTTTCTTTAAAAAATTATATATTTTCTCTCATTAGACTTGAATATACTCAGCGACCCAAACATATTCGAGGATATAATAATGTAGAACGAAGCGTTTGTCTGTATGAGTAATTTTAACAGTGACTTTAAAGTACTGAAATAAAGAAACTAAGGTAAGAGTTTTAATTTGAAACTTTAGAATTAATAACTTTATAAAGAACCTTTATTTAAAACCCTAGACACATAAAAGCTATAACTCCAAACTCATTTTCGCTTTCATTCTCCACTTCCCTACACTTGTGCTCTCATTCCTTCTCTCTTTGTGTGCCATGGCTACCACTCCCGCCTTCGCCGCATGGATCAGTTCCACATGCTACGCGCACATAGGGGACCAGATATACCCTAGGTTTTGCGTGACCTTGAGTCTAGAGAGCTCGCTTTCCGCTGTAGACCCTGACTCTAGTATACTAGCATCGTTTTGTGATGCAGTGAACCCTCTCACTTGCTCTATTCCCGACTCCACTCTCAGGTGGGTTCCCATGGATTTTTTGTATAGTTTGTGTGCCGGATCCAGCCATGCAAAGGTGATAAGTCGAGCCCTGGTGCATGTGGGGCAACATCTCCGCGCTAGAGCAGTGCCCACCTCGTCACAGGACCACGTCACGATGGATCTCATTGAGAGGGATGCCGCCTTTGCCATATATGTTATGTGCACTGAGGTGCAAGAGGACAGTGACGAGGACATCGACGCACCCTCTCGGCCACTATTAGAGTACTTTGAGAGGGAGCCTGAGGAGATCACTCTCGATCTGAGTGTTGAGGCAGCACAGAGCTTGGCCATTGTGCACCCACCTCCCTGCCCTGATGAGATGCCCACGAGCGAAGAGCCACCCCTCTCTTCTCTCCATGCTATCACCATCGAGGGGGTGGAATATCTACTCATGCAGGATGTGCTAGAGTTGTTGGAGCTTAGGGAAGAAGAACTATACTGTATCATGGTGCGTGATGCACCTAGTGATTTCATAGATTTTGATTTACAGGATGCCCCACCACATGTTGATGAGGTGGCTCGTTATGATGGCACGAGCATCGATGACATCTTTGCCATTGTGAGCATCCAGGAGCAGATTGAGGATGCGGCGCCACAGTATCAGATCTCTGATGAGGAGTTCGAGCGGTTGCAAGAAAGCCTTTTTGGTCCTCGACCCGACTATGCAGTGCCTACCCAGGAGAGAGACAAGGGCAGCCCAGTGGCAGGAGCAGACCTGGATGCTCCATTACAGCGGCAGATAGATGATGCAGAGAAGGTAATGTTCTCGGTTTCATATGAAACTTAACCAGTAGGGCCTCTAGGGCATCGGGAGCACACACATGTGTTTTTGTCGGGATCGGGCCCCCAGAAGTGCCCTGGCCGGAGGCTCGCGTCTGGGGGCCTGAATCTGCAGATTCAGGCCCCCAGACGCGAGCCTCCGGCCAGGGCACTTCTGGGGGCCCGATCCCGACAAAAACACATGTGTGTGCTCCCGATGCCCTAGAGGCCCTACTGGTTAAGTTTCATATGAATATGATTTATAAATCTTCAGCACACTCCATGCATAGTGAGTCTGATACTGAACTTGTGTGTTGCAGGAGATTGTCTATATAGATGAGTTTTCATCTAGGCAGGGTGGCCGATCTGGTAGCCAAGGAAGGGTGCAAGACTCGGCATTGAAGGAGTATGTTGGGCAGCTTGTCAACGACATTATTGTATTTCATAAGACATGCTCCCCTGCTTTTGCAGAGAACTTCTTGAAGTTGAGGGCACTAACAAAGGCTGGGCCCTTCAAGACCATCCCGACCAACTCCAGCCTGGAGAAAGTAGTGTTGCTTCAACGTTCGAAGCTTCTCTACTTATTCACGAGTACTAGGTCTGGCCCACTTTTCTCCATGGTGGCCCGTGGCATGGTTGCCGGTGTTGAAGACCCCACTGTCATTAGACAGGAACTATTGGGGCAAAATGTATTGTTGCCTATGATCAAGAATAGCTCTGACCATGGGGAGCCTAGCTCCAAGAAGCCTAGGAGAGAATAGATGTACTTATTGCCTACTGATATCGCATCACTGATGTACTGCACTTTGTAATCTTCTCTTCAAGTAATGAAAACTGATGTTTGTTGGATTCGCGTGCAATGTAGTTTGTGATACGTGTCATTTACTGTTTTTTTTTACTTGAATGTTACATTTATTTATCGAATTTATACGTAACACGATTCGTACCCTAAATTTAATACACAGTGCTTTATCGAATTCGTGCGCAACATGTATTTGTTCGAACGCATGTAACGATAACTCAACGACGTAAATAAAATAAATATCAAGTGACTAAACAAAAATAAGACGCGCCAAAAACTTTGTATTTGTATTAATAATAATTTTACATGGGGTCCATTAGGACCAAGGCTTTACAAAATGTCTTCAGAAGCTACATTCCATGTGCTTTTGAGTTTGTACACCTCTATCCTTGCTGACCTCCGCGAGGACTATCTTTCCATCACCGAAAGAACCTGACTATCCGCAGATCCCTCTCGGTGACAGTGACCCTCCTTGCATGCACCGCTGCATAGACTGAGTCTCCAAATAAGTCGACGAGGTAGGCTTCAGCAGCTTCTTGTAGTGTGAGGAGGGCCTGGGCAGTCCAGCGATCCGGTTGTTTCGCGCGTGATGTGTTTGGAAACTGGTTCATGTTGTTCATGATCAATATGCCCTCCATGATCTCCCGCACCAACTTTTGGAATGGAGCCTTCGGTATCAGGAGGTGAGTGGTCTTCTGGTAGTGGCGGATCTCGCGAAGAGCCACTGTGCCTGGCTTCCATCGACGCTTGCGATGCTGGCGTGGTGGTGGTGGTGGTGGAGCTGGAGGACGTGGCTGCCGTATGGAATTTCCAGGGGGGTATCTCCGGGCCGCTTGCTTGGTGCGTACCATGTCTTCTAGGAGAGAGAACTCAGAACTCAAAAGTGAAATGTGTAAAATGAGGTGAAACTTTAAACTTATAGCCAAACTTTTCAAAAACCCTAAAATTTCAATTAATGAATCCACGCTTAGGAAAATATCACCAGTGCTCCGATTCACATGAAATTTTACCTGTAGGCTCCTCAAGGACACATCAACCATCCAAAAATTTTTTGGCCCCAACAGAAGCCTCTGGATCACCTGTCCGGAGGCTCGCGTCTGGGGCCCTGAATCCCCAGATTCAGGGCCCCAAACGCGAGCCTCCGGACAGGTGACCCAGAGGCTTCTGATGGGGCCAAATTTTTAATATAAATGAGTTTTTCTAATGCCCAGCATGAGGGTGAAGTTTCACCAGATTCCGATTTATAAATTTGACGGTTCAATCTTTTTTTTAAAATGCATTAACTGCATTATACTGCACTGATAATGTATTGTCAACCTCGCAACTGTAGATTAAATGTATTGATAATGAGTGTGTGCAACTGCAGATTAAATGTATTGTCAACCTCGCAATGCGAAACATTGGAAACTTAAAAATTGACAAAAAATAAATCATGGGTAAAATGGAATATCGCATCAGATATACTGTTGCCAAACCACTAAATATAGTAAGGATATAGTGCATCGGCCCATGTACAACTGATCACCGACGTGTACGTGGTTGCACATTGAATTTATCCTCAACAAAACTACTTACAAAATTGGAAACTTGAAAATTCACACAATGCGAAACATGGTCAAAATAGAATATCACATATTGGATTTAGCATTGCGAAACTATGAAATACACGGTAGATAGTGCATCGCACCAAGTACGACTAGAGCTAGGGAAAATTTAGCTCCATTTTGCAGGCCACTACTATCAAATACTTGAAGGTCTATTGGAAAGATAACCCAAAACTAAGATCCTTACAATCTACAACCAAACCTGAGCTAAAAACATAGATCCAATTACAAGGTAGCTTCTCAAAGCATATTGTTGACATTAAGATTAAATGCATCCTTGTTATTGCGGATCCTGCGAACAAGAACCAGATCTATGGGCTTAATAGTGATACGTCGGGCATGAATGGCTAAAATTTGACCATCACTCATTAGATCAATCAAGTAGCTTTCAACTGCTTCTTGGAGAGCAAGCAAGGCTTGGCTTGACCATCGCCCCACATTCCTTGCCTGGTTCCTCGAAAAGAACTTGTGATGATGCCCTGACTGTAGATCTTGCAGTATTTCTCGCACCAACCTGGAGAATGGTGCCTTAGGAATAATCAAGTCAGCACTCTTCTGGAATTTCCTTATCTCGCGTAGCGCAGCTGTGCCTGGTCTCCATCTTCGCTTTTTATGTGTTGGAGGGCGTGTATTACAAGTTGGAGCAGTAGTGGGAGGTGGAGCAGCTGGAGCATGTGGACCACCATTTCTGGACAATGGCGAACCATCATTATCGACCATACTAGGGCCACCATTGTTGGCCACAGTAGCGCCACCATTATTGGCTGCAGTAGGGCCACCGTTATCGGTCACCAGGGGATCTTTGTCACTCACAGTACGCTCACTAGATTCGGAAGAGTGTTGAGCTCTTGCTCTCGCAGGCGCCTTTTTGATAGGAAGCTTGGAACGTGCCATGGCTGTGATAATGAAGGATAGAAAGGTGGAGGGTAGAGTGGAGAGCAATGGGAAAAAATGAAAGGAGAGACGACTTAAATACGAAACTTTCAAACTTACTGTGGTGTAAATGAATTTTAAATTTATCATTTCATTTCATTTCTCCACCCCATCCCTACCTCTCTCTATCTCCTGACACCCCCCTCATGCCCCCCCTCTCTCTCTAGGCCAATGAATGTTCCAATGTTTAGAATTTTCATATCTTTGTCTTAGGATTTCAAAATGGACTTTTCATAATTAAAAAACAAAGTTCGAAATCGACTTTGAAAAATATAGTGACAAACCTTTGAAATTTTAAAGAAAATTTATAAGACATCTCATGTTAGAGATATGAGTATTGATGTGTCATATCCTTGGGACTTGTGCTCTCTTGTGGACTCTAAATGCATCAAAATTATTATCTTTATCTAGGTCTCCATTTTTTGCCATCTCTCTCTTGGGTTGCCAACCATTCTGCGTGCCATTGTCTAGCTGTGCTGTTTTCATATCTTGCTTTTCTCACTTCATATATTGCCCTACTTATAGATTCTGCTTGAGATGTTTTGGACTTCTTTTCTTTTTCCTCGTATCGTATCTCTAGTCTCCTATACCACCATTGGAATAATTGCCTCATAGAATTGGAATCATTGATGCCACCTCCATGATCAGTTGCCTTTTGAAAAGCACAGCGAGCTTGCCAGTGAGATCTTTCCATGCCTTGAGTTGACCATATTGCCAAACTTCCTTGATCTGCAAAGTATGGACCATGTGCTTCAAGTATATGCTGCACAAGAAAAGAGATTAGAAACACAAAGTAATTCGAAATGATGATTTTTTTTTGCAATGGTGATAATACTGACCATGTAGTGTGTTATGCTATTTGTAGTCCATGCCTCCACCATGGACTTATGAAATTTAGCAGCTGTCTCTTTAAATGCATTGGCATCACCATCCATAAACCCCAACTTCTGTAAGAGAGCTGTTAATCTATCTAGGTGTATCCACACTTCTGCCTTCGCAATCCTCGTAGTCCCCCATTGCTCCAATCTGAAACAGCAAGGTGCAACTTTTTCCATGCTTCGTACTTCTCTGGTTGTTTTACTAGTATATTGCCTTCCTCATCTCGAGGTGGAGATAAAAACTTCCTAGCCTTGGGTCTGCCAAAGCATGGTTTACAAGGAACATTTCCACTCTTCCCCGATTTTTTCTCGTCCTTTTTTATTTCTACTTGGCCTCCGTGCAATCCAACTTCAGAGAGGACTTGTTCTACCTTCTTGCATGTAGCATCAGATTCTGACACGGGCTGCATCTTGTATGCAAAGCATATATATTCATATACTAGCTTCTCAATTATTCTAACCAAACAATGCAATGTGCAAAAGTGAACCCTTGTTAGTGGTATTTCCAAAATAGGGCGCCAGTTTGGATCCACTGGAATTAGCATTCCATTTCTCATGACTTTCTGATCACGTGCCGGAGCACCCTGTTGTCCTGCCTTGGCAAGCCATTCTTTCTTTCCATCTTTCCCTTTCTTCCTAGTTTGCATGCAGTATATGCACGGAAATTTTGCATTTGCTGCATTTGATAAACCAAACATACACTTCAATGTTTTTAAATCACCTGCAAGATGCCATTCAACTTGATAGTCCCCAAACCCCTCAACATGTAAAACTGCTCCATTATTTTGCTGTTGAATAACACTGGGTATATTAGTGAGGTTAAAAAAAACTTTAAGTACTTCATGGTCCTCCTTTGGTACTTCAAATGCTGCAAGCCACCATATTTCATTCTCCGATTGTACACTGAAGTATAAAGGATGTTTTTCATCGATGTTGGGATCCAATGCTCGATTCATAAGTGTTATACTCACACGCTCAAGTTTTTGCCCCTTGATAATCTCACTCTCATCAAGTTTGAGGACAAACTTAAGCTTGCCTCTACATTCTTCCATAGACATATTGTAAAACTTGACCATAGCAATCTGAACCCTACATATATCCAATAGAAAGTTGTTGGATGCATTCAATACAAAGGCAACTTCTTTGGAACCATACTTCAATATGTGTGTGTGTTCCAGATGCGTAGGCTCACCAATTAGTTCTAAAACTTTCTCATTTAGTTGTTTTCGAGCCTTCTTCACGTGAAATGGTTTTGGCAGAGGCATTACTCGCTTAGTATTGAAGACTTGCTTAAAACCTGTATCCAATTGTTGATAGAGCATACTATATGACTCAGAACTCATTCCCACCTTGTCACATAATCCCTGAGCATCTGTAGCAGTAAACAAGTTGCTCACATCCCTAAGACGTTCACTAGAAACACCATCCACAAATGTCCCTAAATTTACGATTTTCCAATGCATTTTTTACCATATTCTTGCTAAGGACTTTGGCAATAGTATCATTCTCTGCATGAGGAAACATATTTCTCATTGTAGTAGATTGAGCATATATCCGTCTATGATATTGTCCACTTCCTTTGGCTAATTGGCCAATTGGTTTAACGGATCGGATGCGCCGACGTGCCCCTTTGGTTTTTAAAGTGGGCCCAATCTCCAAAGTTTTTGTGAGCTTCCTCTCTATGTTTTGATTCTCCTTCTCCAAGTCATTGACTTTAGACTGTAACTCCATATTTTGCACGTGTGTAGCATGCATAGCATCTTCAATGACAGACATTGCTTGTTGTAGGTTCTGGTTCTCTCTATCCTTCTCAGCCAATAATCTATCCTTTTCCATCAAAGACTGCATATTCCCTTGTAATCTTGTCTGCATATTTGTCAAGGTTTGATGAGCCCCTGCTATTCCTTGTGTGACAAGTCTGCATGTGTATCCATACAATCCTTCATTGCCTTCACAAGCAAACTTTACAAATGATGTAAGCCCTTCAAATTGTGGTGGCCTTCGAGTGAGTGGATCAGGTGGATAAATGCACCCATCAACCCAAAGGTCCACATTTTTTTTCCCTGCATTTCTTTCTTGTTGCATCCTGCATCTTATTGCATCATCTCTTTCCACAGTTCTTTTGAACATTGGTGCATATTCATCCTCCAATTGAAAGTGAATATCTCTCTTTCTCTTGGTACATCCTGCACCTGCATTCTGCAAAAAAAAAAGTATGCAAATGTTAACTTGGATTAACATTCAAATAGCAGAACTACACCCCTTTGATTCACTATATCTGTGTTTTTTTTAAAACCCAGTTGGTTCTTGTCTCTTTCTCTTTCTTTCAGTCTTGATAGACCCTAATCAACCCCTAATCAGCATGTAATCTTGGCTTTTAATCTACCTCTAATTAGCATCAAATCTTATCTTCTGTTCTATCCAAAATATTCTCTCTCTCTCTCTCTCTCTTTCTCTCTCTCTCTCTCTCAACAAAAATTCATCAAGGAAACCCTAAACACATTCATACTGAAGCTTGGCTAGTGGAAAACAATAACATCATCTTATCTTCTACCCTAATTTACTATCTGTCACTCTATCACTTATTTTCTTTGTTCATCTCACACAGTCCTCTCTGTCCCCCCCCTTCTCCCCTCCTCTCTCTCTCTCTCTCTCTCTCTCTCTCTCTCTCTCTATGAATTGATGCTTAAGGACTGAACAACAACTGTGAAGAATAATAACATCACAAAGATTTAAAAAATAAAGATACCTCCATTATCACTGGATTGCTTGTAGTATAGACTGTTGAAGACGGAGATTTCTTACTGCATATTTCTGAAGAGGAAGATGGCTTGTAGCAGGGTAGAGTGTGTTGTAGATAGAGATTCTTTGATTTCAACAAATGGTATCAAAACTACTCCTCAATGCTGCTTCAGAAGAACTCGTATGCAAGAAACCATATTCTGGAGGGAAAGAGAAGAATGCACAAAATTTGGGACAAAACTAGAGCTTTCTGAGGGAATGAAAAAATGCCCAGAAATAGGTATATACTTGTCCAAAAAAGACGAAAATTTACAAGGAAACTCTCGAGTCAAAAAGGTGTCTCTGGGTAAAAAATAATCTTAAAATATGATGTGTACGTCATTTTATATCGTTTTTTAACTTCCGCCCTTTTAAGAAGCGAGAATGAGAATGATTGAAAAGTCATGAGGGCACTAAAGAGGGCATTAAAGAGTCATGAGGGCATTAAAGAATGATTGGCTGCGTTTTTAGAAAAAATAGAATTGTATTTTTTTAGTTATGAGGATTTTGAGAAAAAGTGACCTTATCCTGCAGTTTGGGAATAAAATAATAGGTGAAATCTATTGAAAACACAAAAACGAGATTTGCTTGATTGTAGAAGATCTCTTTTTATAATATTATTTTGGAATCTCTTTTTAGAGAGAGAGAGGTGAGAGAAACCCCTTAAGGGGCAAAAAAGAGAGTCCATATTTCTCCTAATGGCTTAAATAACAATATATTGAATCCTCTATGGGGGTACCAAAAGATGAAAAAAAGAGAGATGATCACAATCTTCAATGTGTAAAATACTCCCTCTATAACTCAATGGCTAACTATTCTCTTCTATTATTGGTAGGATGAGAAAAAAAGAGTTGCAAGTGAGATTTCATGTAGAAAAATCATAACTATTCACCTAAGGGAGAATGTGCAAAAGCCTCTCCCCTTGACATGTCCCTCCTAGAAGCACCATAGGTGACAAATGTGGAGGGATGTGCCATGGGATGATTGCCTTTTTTATTGTAACCAATTAGTTGCAAAGCTGATAGCATAACTTAATCTCAATGGCTGCAACTTTTAGTTGATTTGAACAAGCTATGTAGAAGAGTTAAGTCTGAGTCTCACCCCCTCTATAATTCTAAAACTCAGGGGTCATGCACTCTCACCTCTGACAATAGGAACCCTAATCGAGCTACATGTTGAGAGTAACATGGGCAACTACGATGACAGTATGTATATGCGTAATCTATTTTTGGACGGGGAGGCATTTTTAAGAAAATGTGGGCCTAAATGACATTCCATTTCCCTTGGTATCACTTACATGAAAAGCATCCAACGGTTTTAAAAATTTTTTGCTCTAAAAAAGACAATCATCTTATGGTTGCAAAGGGCCTTGTCACTATGGATAGAGAGCATATATGGATTTTTACTTGCGAAACCTTCAATGTTGGGTGTTAAGATGAATCTGGCACATAGCCTCTAAAATTTACCTCATTTGAAGACATTTGAATTGATTACATGGTAGGGAACTTATATGTGCATCATTCAAGAGGGAAAGAAAGATGCCTCCTTAGAGAATAAAGGTTGAGACCTTTTGTAAGATGGAATATTTTAAGGATATGTTGAAGCTTACTTGACATTGTAAAAAAATACGATCATTTTAAAAAGCCTTAGAAAAGAGGAGCATCACAAGAACTCTATCTCTGAAAATTTTTCTTGCAAAAGAGGTGAGGTACCCATCTAACACATCCATGGACAAAGGACAATAGAGACATTGAGCAATTATTGCACTAATTTTAAATCATTTTTGTCACAGAGAGGAGTCAAGAAGAAAGTAGCAAGAAGTCAAAGAAAACATGGGAGTATACTCTTAAATAGGATATCTCCGGTCCATTTGATTCTCCTCCCCTCTCTACCATGACAAAGAAGAGTAGCAAAATTGAAATTGGTGGCAAGAGAGATAGTGGTTGCAAATTGGGTAACACATTAACGTATCAAACCTCAAGCAAGAGAGCATTTCTCCCATGTGATGCTTCTATTGAACAAAATAAGACCGCACAAGCATTGAGGCAAAATAATAATGAAGGACCTAGGGACCCTTAGGTGTTGAACAAAAACCTGCTCTACCTTCAAAGTCCTCATGTATAAAATGAAAACCTAAAGAGGATCCACAGACATGTAAAACTCAAGAGTCTCTATCAAAGTCCTCATGTATAAAATGAAAACCTAAAGAGCATCCCCACAGACATGTAAAACTCAAGAGTCTCCATCTAGCTCTTTGACATCAAATTATGCATTCTTGGACAATGCAAATTGTTAGATTTATTGAGTAGCCATGAGAAGTTGGACACCTCTTCTTGCATATGAAGTTATTAACCCATATTGGCATTTGAAAATTGTTATTTTCACATTTTTTCATACAAGATTGATATATATGAATAAATTTCTTGTCAATTAAGTATCAAAATTTTGCTAATTAACTTTTTAGGTTTTGAGATAATTATAATGTATCATACCTAATTTATTATTAATTTCTAGAAAAAATATAAATTTATGCTATATAAACTTTATGATATTAAGATACTAGCTTGCCTAGAAAAAAAAATCCTTTAAAAATGATCTAGTTTATAAATCAACATCCTTGTGTCATAGTAGTTTTTATTTTGAAATGCACAAAATTAAAATTATTAGAAACTTATATGTTATTTTTTACCCAATTTTTAAAAATGATTTATTATCTTAAGTTTTTTTAGAGAATCCAAGGGAATCTCCTTAGGAGAAACATGCAACTTACTTGAAAGGTTTGCAACTATGTTGAAGAACAATCTTAGCGAAAACATGGTCTATAAAGAAAGCCTAGAGAGTCATCCTCATAGTATTCTAATACCCATCTAAGATTTATCATTTTGCAACCAATGAAATATGCAAGTAGCCAAAAATTACTTAATTCTAGAGAGGGGTAGTTGCGTCCATTAACCTAGCATTATTTCAGCTCACTCCCCTAAGATAGTATTAGCCTGGGTTCTATCCGACTAAAGGTGATTATGCTCCTATGATTCTTCCTAAAATTTCTTTGATTGAGAAGTTACTCGATTGAGTGTGTCCACCCATCCATAAGAGTTAGTAATTAAGATTGGGCTTGCCACTTTCCACATGCTCACCCAGGTTTAATTATTAAATCCAATAATTATGTAAATATTTAAGAACATCAAAGGTATTTTTAAATAACTAAGTAAACTATAAACATTCATAATTTTTTCTTACCAAGAGACATCGATGTTCCTTAAGTCAAAATCCCAAAAAGAAGGTTATGAAACTTACCTGAGTAGCACTAACATTAACTTTATACATGTACTAAGAACTATTGACTGCAGAGTTTTTTAAAAACGATTCTCTCTTGCTTACATTCTAAGCTTTCTTTTTCCAACTTTATAGTGAGGCCACTGTGATAAAAGGATTTATATTCTCTTCCAATTGACTCTCTTCTTCTCAGATTTCCATATAATTTAATCTCTTGCTTTTCTTTCTCATCTCTTACTTTAAAAGTTTGGAGATTTCTTTCTCATCTCTTAAATAAAAGCAAAAGACCTCTTTTATCTTCTATTGGAATCTGATTTCCTATCTCTTTCAACATACGTTTTCATTGATTTCTTAATTATGCTTATCCCTCTTCTCTCTATCATTAGAGAGAGCTCAACTTTGCCAAGCTAATCACCTTCCATACTTTTATTATCATCTTCTATTTCTCAATTACATTTATCCCTCACCTCTATATCATTATAGAGACCTCAACTTTACCCACCTCCTCATCCTTTGATTTCATACTTCAATTTTATTTCTACAGCAAGGGGTGAAACATATGTAGAAATTACATGGCACAACAGGCAAAGTTTGAGAAATGAGTAGAGAACCCATAACAACTATAAGGAGAATAAAAACTACTTTAATTTCAAACAAACTAATACGAAGATGGTTCTGTTCACCCATGTGCTTCTACTTTGAAGCATAGATGGTGATGTATATAGATAATAGGTGAAAAGCTTAAGGATAGCTGGAAGAACTCGAACTAGTTGAAAGATAGATTGATGATAGCTTTGGAAGGATCTTACTTTTATAGCTTGAGAGAATAGTCTGATCAGCCTCTCTAACTATATTATGAACCTCCCCTAGTTAGCGAGGGAATATTCCCTGGACTGTCGACGGCCACGGACTAGGGGCAGTACCTTCACACCCCAAAATAAGGGTCCTAATAAGTTCCACACCCCACAACTCAATACATTATGACTCTAGTTGCTACTAGCATAACTATATCGAACCCAAAGGCTAGATCCACAAAGGTCACCTTTTTGCCATCCAACCACATTGACCTTATCTAAAAGACAAGTCGAGACCCAACCAATATTCATGCTCACACATGGCTTCTCCCTATAATGAGGGCCTTAAAACCTAGACTATCATGGACCATTGATGTGGCACCTTACGAAGGTTAGCCATTGAGGATATCTAATATCCCCCCTCAATGTCCTTGAACTACATCCTCGGCCTAATGGTGAGTCTCTAAAGATAAACTCAAAGTAGATCCTTTGTATAAGAGCTTTGATGAAGATATATGCTCCATTATCCTTCCTTGGATAGTATATGAGCTCTACTATCCCATCCTCGATCAAGTCACGCACATAGTGATACTGGATTTGAACGTGTTTAATTACGTGATCAAGACTTCAAGCTCCTTTGGTTTGAGCTCAGCACCACCATCTATTTTAAACTTCTTCATTCTTTGCCCTATTTCATTCTCAACAAGTTTTAGACATCCTTTAAACTTACCAAAAGCTTGGGCCTTATCACAAAGGATTTACACCCAATCTTCTTACTATTGTCGTCAACAATCAACATAAAACAAGAGGATCCTCCCAAATTATGTATGTGTAGGCCTTTTACCATACAAGTCAGCATGCACTAACTCTAGAGGATCCCTCACTATAATCTTGCTTTCTTGTCCTTTATTTCAGCTAGTGCAAGTAGGTGAGCAATCATACATTGCTTATGCATCTCTTTTAACACTGCAAAATCAATGTGACCAAATCTTTCATACTAAGGCTTACTTGCACCCACACCAACACTAGCTATAAGAGCACTGAGCTAATACATGTTGTTCCTTATTTCTTCTTTGCTAATAGCTTTGCTAGAACTGTCAATGATTTTTACACTTTGTCTTAATGAACCTCACCTCATTGCCAATGAAGGATTTTTGAAATCACCATTTGAAAAATAAAGGAAAAAGTACATGTATCCTTAGTAGGGCATTTTGCATTATTTCCAACAGTCATAGTAATGGATTTTTGAAAAGGATTTATAGAACTATACAGACCTTAATTATTGGTCATGCAACAAGAGACACAAATATCCAATACCCATCGGTCAATGGTAGATATTTCTTGCACTAAAGGAACAAACTTTCTCAATGCTTGCCATGAATAACTCCAACTCTTCTTCAGCCATATTGACTTCTCTCCTTTCCTTTAGTCTTCAAGGTGCTATTCTTTTCATCTGCCTTATTAACACGCAATCTACAATCGCATATCCTTACTTCTTGTAGTAGAAGCACTCTTCTTGAAACTTTTTTTACCACCCTTCTTCTTTTTGTCACCATTGGTAGAGAAATAACCTTTTCCTTTCATGTTCATAGAAAATGCAACACCTTTTTCTTTCCACCCTTCTTCTTTTTGTCACCATTGGTAGAGAAATCACCTTTGCCTTTCATTTGTAGATAATGCAGCATCTCCACTATTGCTATCTTCTCGTGAGCTTTTACCTGCAACTCCTCCTCCATTTGTAGTGTACAAATTTCCTTAAACATCAAAGCTTGGAATCTCACTTGAGTGTTTAGGATAGTTATTCGTCCATTAAACTTTAGTGGGAAAATTTGAAGACATCTCTAATCTAGCTCCTCACTAGTCTTTTATATCCTAACATCAACCATTTGGTCACATAAATTATTGATCACAATGATGAATTCTTCATCCATCTCTCCTTTAGCAAACTTCTCTACTACTAGTCGAGTCTCCAAGTTTTAAATCTATGCTTGATTTTGTGTTTTCTATTTTCTCCTTAGTATGTTTCAAGCTTTTGATGCCTTGGTTGTATGCTGAATCAAGGTCAAAATAAAGTCAGAATACTGTGTAAGTAAGTCACACAATGCATCTATATTTGGAGAAATCATGATACTCAAATTTGATGGATGGGTTGGGGTGTTGGGTATGCCCTCATCATTATCTTAAGAAGCTTATAAGAATCAATGATAGTTGTAATTTTAAACTTTCACAAAGTGTAGTTTCTACCATCTAACTTGCCTTCATTGAAGGCTGGTGGACCAATCCTAAGTGTTTGAATTATTGATACAATACCACTACCACTTGATGTGCCAGCACCACTACCTGATGTAGCAAATGAAATTTCTTATCTTTCATATTGAAGCCCTTGCCTCTCAAGAACTCTTTACTCCTTAGAGCCCCCTACCATGCATAAACTACATGACGTAATAAACAAAATCTTAGCAAGGAGTAGAGAACATACAACAACTATGAGAATTAAAAAAGTACTTTAATTTCAAACCAATTGATATTAGAAAAAGAGTGCAAGTACAATGCTTTATAGGAATTGAGTGGTGGCCCTATGGGATTCTTGTCCTGAGCCCTCACTGCTCCTTACAAAGGGATTGAAGTAGGTGTGATTGCAAAATATCTCAACACCCCTCCTCAATCACAATCAAAAGTACAAAGTGTGTAGAGGCTTTAGTGAGAGCAACACCTGCAAAGTGTTGGCACACCATAAACAAGGAAAAACACTAGAGGCTATCGCAGAAAAGGCTAAGTATGGATACCACAAACATGGTGGTCATCTAGAGGCTGTAGCAGGGGCCTCACAAAGTGTACAGAGGCTGTAGTAGAAGGCTAACTGAGGAGTTTACAAGTTTATGTCTGAAGCATTAGGGCTAGGAAATACAAAGCTAAAAAAGTCTATCTGAATAGAAGGACTGATGAGGTTTGTCCTTCTCCTAGTGGTCTTCTTATTCTTCTTCTTTCTTTGGTCCGTTTTCTTCTTCTTCTTTGACTGCAACTACTGTGCGTATGGGATTTTGGTCCTAAGCCCTCATTGCTCCTTACAAAGGGACTAAAGTAGGTGTGATTGCAAAATTTCTCAACAATATATTGGGAAGCTCTTCTACACTTAGCACTCTGATTGTTCTTTTCATTTTTTTTCTTTGGCTTTCAAGTTTATCAACCTTTTCCATTGACTTGTGCATCTTGGATATAATTCCATGAGCTAAGAGAAAGATATATTATCTCTTCTTTCCCTTAAATCATATCATAAATTATAGTCTTCTTCACCCTCTTCTAGGGGTATATTAGCCGCATGACAACGTTTTCAAGGAGCTTCTATTTTTGTCTCCTTTTTCTTTGCATCATTTTTAGCCTTTTCTTTTCTTCTTTAAGATCTTTGTTTGCCTTTGTCCTATGTCATTACCATACTTTGCTAGTTTTGGATTCATCTCTCACATTCTCTCATTCTCTTTGTGCTGGTGCTACATCTACTTGCCCATATACCATTAAGCGCACTCCTATCCTTTTCTTTAGGTGATGGACCTTGAGTGGTTATAGCTCATGGATTTGACTATGCAATCATTTTTCTTGACAATCTTGCCTTTGGAACTTATTAGGAAAATTCTCCCAACAGCTTGGGCCATGCTTCAAACTTTCCTTTCAATCTGAGTAGGATCTCAAAGTGTGTTTCTTCCATTCACATTCCTCTTAAATGCACATTATACATTCAAAGTAGTAGGATTGTGCCACAAAAGAAAATTGCTACTAAACTTTTGCCCTTAACAACTAGCTCTTCACACCCAAGTAGTAGGTACAAGAGAACTTAAAGCCTCGTAATGAACCCATATATAACATATGCATTCTCATAGAAAAAGAGAAGTTGAGGTTTTCCATGTTGGTCCACTCTCCTAAGACCCTAGAGTGCTCTTTTCCTTTTCAAAAGGGTATTGCTTATACTCTAATTCTTCTAGAGACAGTGGGGTTCATCTGTTTTCAACCTAATCTCTGAGATGATACAAAATCTAGAAGCAACAATCTCTAGGAAGGCCCTAATCCGCAATGCTAACAAAAAATACTCGTTTATCCACCACCACTCATTGTTTGTTTCTAAGGATAAAGCGTAATTTGTGATCCGTCCTTCAAAATATTCTGAGTGTAAGGTCTCTCTCTATTCTTGGAAGAAAATTTCCTATAGATTTCTAGGCATTTGTAAGTGCTAAAAGAACTCTTGATTTTCCGCATCCAAGCTCTTTTTTGAATATAAGACTATTCAAATCTTAAGATCGAGAAGCAACTCGGTGCATTCTATTTTTTCAAACAAAGTTCACCACAACCTCTTCCTTTTAGCTTAGCAAGAATGTATGCATAGAGCTGAGGAGCTTTTGTGGATTTTCCAATATGCATGCCTTCACGAGAGAGAGAGAGAGAGAGAGAGAGAGAGAGAGAGAGAGAGAGAGAGAGAGAGAGAGAGAGAGAGAGAGAGAGAGAGAGAGAAAGAGAGAGAGAGAACGTACCGTTTGTTACGTGGGATGGTAGGATGTCTTATCCTTCAACACTGTTGCATCCTGCATATCCCACATGCAACAGCGTGCAATCCGGGCTTTGCGTATAAATTGTGCAGAGAGTAAGAAAAATAATAATTAATAAAAATAAGGAAGCAAAATAAAGAAATGAAGAAAATTGACCCTACCTGCCTGACCACGGCCAACAATCCCACCCACCGTTTTTTGTTTTTTGTTTGACTCATACATAAACTTTGTTTACTTGATCCCAACATTCATCTTCCTGAATGACCACTATCGCTTTGATGCTTCATCATCAGAACTAGACTTAGAAGAGCGGATAACCAAATATGTGGCAAAGCAGATGGATGGTTGAGTTGACTCCTACGAAGAGGCCGCATGCATTGTACCTGAAGTAACCATTTGCGTATACAAAGACACCGAGTAATGCAATACCCACCTCGCCAATTTTGAGGTCAGAAGGCCCTTTGTAAGCATTTGGAGGAAGTTGGTCTGCCAGTTTCTCCAAGGCAGGTTTATGCCTACCAAAACACCCTCCCATTACTTGTCCAAAGAGCTCTTTACAGCTTCCAGGATGGTGTTAAAAGGAGTAGCTATTGATTGGAGCACTTACCTACTCACAAAGATGGACCAACATTTCATTAAAGTAACCAGAGGAAATATCACAAATGTCACATATGGGTCCTACCTGTCTACTTTCTTGACATAATCAGGCCTAAAAAAGGGTGTGCCTCCACCTCCTCCATCTGATCCGGTACCTCCTCCTGGACCTTCAAAAGAGTTAGAACCTATTGATATAGAGGATATGGATTCTCCTCCTCCCCTGGTCATTCAGTGAAAACGCTTGAAGCGTGTGGTAGATAAAGCTCCTTCAGTTCTTCCTTCAGTCACAATTCCTGCTACGTCTGGCAATGACCTCCCTGCTTATCTCACATGTAACAACCTGTTCAGAGCACATAGAGAGGGTTCCTTGGACATATCAGTCTCTTCACTGAACAATTTATTCCATTCCTATGTAAAGACATCTAGAGTTCGATTGAGTTTTCAGTGACAACCTGTGTTCAACAACTATATGCTTTCTTTTATGAAGAACTGATGAAGTCTAACGACCAGTTGCATAAGGCAACATCAGAATTAGCCTTTACTAAAGACACACTAGCAGATCTGTTTAAGCAGATGGAGCAACAAACCTAAATGATTGAGACCCAAAGAGGAGAGATATCTTCTTTGAAGATTCTGTTAACCGAAGCTCAATCAGAGGTCACTAAAATCTCAGAGGAGAAAGAGAGGATGTCCAAAGAAGCGCAAGAGTTTCAAACTCTTTTCGATATAAAACTCTCAGCCTTACAGACTGCTACTGACACAGTGGAATCACAAGCTTCCTAAATCAAGCAGTTGCAAGACCAAGTGGTACAATCACGCTCTGTTCCTACAAGCCCTAATGTTCCCCTGATCCCTTCTCTCTCAAAGCAGGACTTGGCAGTTCTCCAGAGACAGGCTACCTTGTGTCCTTTATTCCAAGATAAAGTGGAAAGATTGTAGTCCAGGATGGATCTGTTATGGTCTACATTTGAGAATTTCCAGGAATATGTTCCTCCGGACCATTCTTTCTTTGTCCACTGTCAATTGCAGAAGTTGGCCTTTGACATGAAGCTTTCAACGATGGATCTTCCTCTTCTAGAGGATGGTTGGAGTGGGGCTTGGTCTCCTGAGTTACTGACACAAGTGGTCCGTATGGTGTTTGAAGATTCTGTGACAATGGATACCATGTTGCTTTCATACATGTATCTACGGGGAGATCTGTTGATTCCAGATGAAGTAGATATGGCCTGGTACGTGGGAGACGTGGTTTTACAAGCTGTTTTGTATGTCAAATATTTGGAGTTGTGAATAGATGGAGACGTGGTTTTACAAGCTGTTTTGTATGTCAAATATTTGGAGTTGTGAATAGATGACATGTTCTAGAGTTACTCCTCAAAAGTGGCTACTTGCCCTAATAATTCCTAGCACTCAATGATTGATTATGTGGTCCTGAATCAATAACAGATAACAGTTTCTACCTATGTACAGAGCACTAACCAACTGAGGGTGGATCTCTTAGCTCACCTTTCCAAAAATAATCCATTTGATTCAACCTTTTTTGATGCCTATCAGAGAATATCTATCTTAGGTCCCTCTGTTCCTAGCCTAATGTACTACCAAAAAATGGCTCACCGTTATGATACCTATCTTTCCCTTTATCAAACCAATTCAACAGCAATCTTACCCCTTCTTTTCCAATCTCAATCTTTTCCTCAAATTCCAATATTTACATATTGCTCTTTTATCAAAGATAGAGTATTTTCCCCTTCTCCACCATGCCCTTCTCCATCCATCCATGTACCTTCTACCTTTCCTATTTATCAATTGACATCCTTCCTAACTGATTCCCTAAAATTTTCAGCCACTTCTTCTTTAACTTATTCCTCCTTGATTTTGCCTACCCATCTCTTCATCCTCTTTTACTTATTCCACTTCCATCTCTGCCACTTGTATTTCTCAACCCCCTCAGTTGGTTAGTGAATATGAAGGGTTTGATTAGCAGATTCCAAGAAGAAGAGGATGGAGCTCGACTGATTCTCTTACAGGACCTCAGATAAACTGGCCAATAATTCCAAGAGATTGGACAACTGGCAGTCAAGCATACCCGAACTACCTTCATTTTGCTCACTAATATTCACAATTTAGATCCTTCGGTGAGATTGGCAGCTCATTTTGCTTGGTATCTAGCATACATGCATAGGCATTCCCATAATGATCAAAAGGCCATTCCAAAAATTTGTATGAATGTCAATGTGAACATTGACTCCCACCAGTTGGATGTCCTGTATTTTCATGCCCTATGTCTATCTAGCAGATACCTTGTTTTGCTAGAAAGGATGTGATGCTTGTAGTTCTTTCAAAATCCTCCAAAGACATTTGTAGATGAATCCTTCTCCATGGATCGCTTTCGAAACCACCAAGCCTCACTACAAGAATTTAAGCCTATAGCGACGGTGGGTAGCGACACGGGTACCGGCGTCGCTATAGCGACGCTCCACATGTGCATATAAAATGTTTGCAATGCATCCATGTGTCTTTAAAAGCCCTCAAGAGAGTCTGCAATCAATACCACATCATTTGCATACAATAAAATGGATATCAATATACCTGCTAATTGGTCCCCCCGAGCCTACATGCCCCATGCTCTATTCTCATCTCTCTTTGCCCATGTTCTAAGCTCATATTTCTACTTAGGCACACTAACCGATTGTAATGATTTACTTTTTGACATTTTACTATAACTAATTACAATTCAATTATATTATTCTATATATAATTCTTGTGAAAAGAAAGTTTTGCTCTTCTATCAATGTGTTTTCTTTGTAATAATATTTTTAATTTGGTAAAAGTATAACATTCTACCTCTTGAGAATGTTGGGGTTTTGCACATAATTACTTATGCATCATTTGTACCAAACAAAAATTATTGTATGTTCTTCTTTTATAAACAAAGAGAAGTAGATGCATGATAATGCATGAGCAAGATGTAGACTCACAACTTCACAATAATACAAGTAGCCCAACAAGTGCTACTAGGAGATCATCTATTGTGCTTGTATCGTATACGTATACCCATTCTTATGTTTATATAATGGCAAGCACCTTTGTCACTAAAAATTTCAAGGGCACTGAATGAGTTTTTGAGTTTGTCCACAAAAAATGGCATCAGATGAGTGTTGACAAGAAAGACTACTCCTCCATCACTGCATTTGTCCTCTCCTTATGGATGCATGTAGGGGAAAAGGGTAGGAGGTGAGCTCCCTCAACACTTCAAATTCCAAGTCACTTAGGATGGTGGGAAATCGAAGCACAGTCATATGCCACATAGGTAAAGGAAAAGAATATTGATGTCAAAACTATTTGTAAGGCCCTCTTCTTTGATAGGAACCAAGAAGAAAGACATAAAATTTTTAGGTAATCTAAAGCAAGCATTCTATGTCAATGGAAGCTTTATGCACTATTGAATTTTTTTCTACTTGATGGAGAAGGTGCTAATAGATCCAAGACAAAACATCAAGACAAAACATCAAACCATCCTACGATAGGGATATTGCATCCAATGAGTATCAAGAGAGCATGTACATGTCACAATTAGTCCTATTGTCTCACTATAATATATCTAACAAATGGCTCATGTATCATCCAATGATAAGAGGCATGACGTGTCTTAAATTAATGCTTGATGTGAGAAGTGACAGTCAAACTCAATGAGACTAAGCTTGAATCTCAATCCAAGTGCATTCTAGAACCTCCAATAAACAATGGGTGAAGGGTTTTCCCAAATTGTATTACAAGTCATTGAATTGTTTGTTGTAAGGTAGACAAGATGGAAAATGAAGAAGGTCCTGTTGTTCAAGATTGTGAGGCATATCTTAATCAATGTGTCCCATGTCCTTGCTCTCAATGCAAGTTGGCAATTAGACGAAAATGCTGATTGTCTATAGAACACGTACGACAATTTGGCGAGTTTCAATCTGAGATCATTGATTAGGCAATTGCGAATTTTCAGCAAACGGTAATTTGAAGTTAATATCAGTCATGCATTGTACTCGCAAGCTAATTGAATACCATATACAATAAGATTGGGTCTTGCTGGCAAATTTTCTATCCAGGGAGGTGATGTCTCCTCCGAAGGGGGAGTGCACCCTTTGCGGCCAATTAGAAGAGTACGTGGGCATGCGATGGATGGAGTGCAGGAGCCAATCCACCACTCGCAAGGCCAATCTATACCATCAATGCCAGAGGAGACAGGCAACCTTCCAGACCTACCTATAATCTTGGAGCCTGAGATGGAGGCAATGATCGATGCATTGATTCCCATGGATGTCGAGACTTCTAATCCGCTTAGAGAGGAAGCATCCATACCATTATATGATGGGTGCCGAGTATCTCGGCTGAAGCGCCTGCTTGCACTCTTAAGTGTGCAAGCAAAATATGGATGGAGCGATACGAGTGTGATCGAGTTGTTCAGGTACCTTGTACATATGCTTCATTGAATTTTTTTTTTCGGCACTATTATTACAAACATTTGTGCTTTTTCAAGGTATTTTATGATTTTTTTCAGGTTATTGAAATATCATATATTATCACCTACAAATACCATGCTTGAGTCTCGTGATGATGCACGACATGTTTTACGGAAGCTTGGCATGGACTACAATAACATCCATGCATGTATCAAAGATTGCTGTTTGTTTCGAGGAGAATACGAGACTATGGAGACATGTCCAAAGTGTGGTGCTCAGAGGTATTGACAAGACTTGCAAGGGCAAACCATCCCTCAAAAAGTTCTCAATACTTTCCACTCATCCCCCGCATAAACCACATGTTTCGTACGTCCAGCATGGCGAGCTTGACAACGTGGCATGCGCAGAATAGGTCCATGGATGGAGTTCAATGAATATCAACGGATTCGCGCGCATGGAGCCACATTGACTCTACCTTCCCCCGAGAGCCAAGGAATCTTTGGCTCGGTCTCGCAATGGATGGCGTGAACCCATTCGGTCTGCGCTCAACTTCTTACAGTGTGTGGCGTATAGTCCTTGTCAACTACAACATCCCTCCATGGCTTTCTACGAAGAAAGGACATCTCATCCTTAGCTTCTCGTCCCAGGCCGCTACAAAGTAAAAAATATGGACGTGTATCTTTGTCCATTAGTCGATGAGCTTCATATTTTGTAGGAGGAGGGGGTCACTGTGCAAGATATGAGCAGGCGCGATGGTCGGCGGTCAGCCAATATTCGAGCCATTGTCATGTGGACGATGTATGACTTTTCGGGATTGGAAGAGTGCTCAGGTGAGCAGGCCTCCATTCTCGTTGGTAATATCTATATTTTATCTCATTCAATCAAGTATTCACTAGGTCGTGGTGTTGGAACAAGTCTGGTTACCTCAGGTTATCATGCATGTCCATTGTGCGGGCCACAGTTAGACTCCCGAAGGTCACGAACCATGAAGAAGATGGTATATCAAGGACACACTACTTTCTTGCCAGAGGATCATGAACTCGGGGAAGGTTTCCTTGGACGACCTCCAACACGTATGAACACCGCAAGCTGGTACGAGTTGAAAATGGTCCACGCGGAATCACATCCAAATGGAATGTGGCGGTTCTCAGTTTTCTACGAGTTGCCATATTGGACCCACTTACAGGTCAACCACTTGTTGGATCCCATGCATATTTTCAAGAATGTGGGCAGCTTGTTATGGGACTACATCACAGGAAAGAGAGACACTATAGGGGCATGAATGGATTTGAAGGAGGTAGGTAAGATGGAGGCGCTTTGGCCGTAGTCGAGTGCTGATGGTCGCGTGCAGCTTCCTCGCGCTCCTTGGGTTTTGTCCACTAAAGAAGAGCGCATTGTGAAGCAAGTAATCAAGTCTATCCGCACTTCGACGGGTATGATGCGTTCTCTCAGGTCTGCATTTTCTAAAGACGACCAATTATCAAGGCTAAAATCCCATGACTGGCATAAGATATGTCAGGTTTGTACTACGAATGGATTGTAATTAGCATGGGCATTTTGCTATTTGGAATGTAGCCATTATTCATAATGCTTTCTCATTTGTGGCAGTTTGTACTACCGATCGTAATCACAGGATGTCTTACTCCAGAAATTCGCGGGGCCATTTACAAGTTGTCGACTTTGGTGCACTGGATCTCACAGAAGGAGATTAAGACGTCCTCTATTGAATCCGTGAGGCGGGGAGCAGTGGAGACGGTTTGTCTCTTTGAGAAATACCTGCCCACCAGCATGCTCACGATACAAATCCAACTTCTTTTACATCTTGTGGATGAAGTGGAGATTGTTGGACCTGTCCATACGCGATGGATGTTCTTCTTGGAGCACTTCATGAAAACCCTAAAAGGCTTTGTGCGACAACGAGCTCGGCCAGAAGGTAGCATGGCCGAAGATTGGATGGTGTCTGAGGCGCTAGTGCATATTTCACAATGGCTACCAACGGTGGAACCAGACAATGAAATGCTATGGTCACTGAAGGATGATGATAGACTAATTGGAGATGTGGTGGTTGGAAATGGGGTAGAAAAAATAATGGATGTCTCAATGGAAGAGAAGGTGAATCGCTTTTGTATGTTGCACCATGCCTCTATGGAGACGTGGCTCTCCAAGTACAAGATTGCTAGGCAAGATCGAGAGGGAGCACGAGTTGAATTCCGACGTAGTACGCATCATCGACCGATTCGATATCGCGAAGGCATGGAGAAGGTGCTGCGGTTTATGTCAACGCGATGGTTGCATGGAGCCTTGACCGCAGCGTCTCGCGAAAGGACAGAGGTCTCAATGGAGGAGTGGGAATTCTCGAGGGGATGTAGTCCAAAGGTGATGAGGGGTTTAGAATCTGTCGTATCTAAATTTTATATGCGACATCTAATTTGAGTGTTTCAATGTACAATACAAAATATATAGTGCAGCTTGGTCGCGCGGACGGCATTTTCGCGTGGAGCGTATTGACAAAATGTGCTCCACAATGGACGGTGGTGTCATAGCAAGGTTCGAGCAAGAGAGCCGGCGACGAGCAACGGATCCAAACACGGTTGTGGATGAGATGGAGTATTTTGGGAACTGCAAAGTATTATTACAATGGATTACCGTAGCTTCTCCATGACACTATTCGATGTGCAGTGGTTCAAAGTGGCACTTGGAGGAGCTGGAGCAACAGTTCGATGAGGTCCATCTAGATTTCTCAAAATAGATTCCGAAAAAAAATGGATAGATTTGCACGACACCTTTGTGTTGCCGGCCCATTGTGAACAGGTGCATGGAGTCATTTGCTTGCTAATTGTATTACGACATGGTTTATGTCACAATGGTTTGAACTCTCTTGTACGTGTTTGTGAACAAGTAATCTTCTATCCAAACCCCCAACAACCTCGATGGTGGTATGTTATACCTTCAACTCCCTGAAGTGCGAGAGTATATGATCAAAGCGATGTTCCGAGCATAGATGAAGATAATATGCAAATAGAGGGGTCGATATTGCAAGGGGTGGAGGCCGTCGAAAGCTTGGAGCCAGCATCGGCTAACAATGATGGAAATACAGGAGTCCAAGAATTATTTGAGAACGAGGCGGACTCATTCTTTTGTGGTGACATGTCTATCGACCTTCCAGTGTATGCGGAGTTGTGTCAGGAGATTAATATGGAACCATAGGATACTTCATACTTGGAGCATCCACTTACTCAATTTGTTGACCAATCGCTTATAAGGGTACATAAGATATGCATTTTAAGTGAGTTTTTTTAAAAATGATTTATATTACTGTGCTTTGTATGATTTAAATTGATTATTCTAACATCATTTTTTATCTGTGCAGGTGACATTTTCAGGATGAGTCGAGGGATGAGCAATGAGGAGTTATAGGACATCTTCGCACACATGTCTCCAGACCAGATTGCCAGATTCAGAGAGATGGCAGACCAGGAGTTGTCTCGTTCTTCATCAGGGCGCTCTGCTAGATCTGCTTGCTACTGTTTTGGAAAGTTTTATCCACAATAAACTATGAGAAGCTATGGTTGTAGTTATCTTGGGGGCCCTAGCAAATGCAACACAATGCCTTGTTCAATGTTGAGGAGTCCATGATTGTTGCTAAAAGAAAGGGTGGCGAGTTTGCAGGGAAATGATAATCACGAGTGAGCTCTTTGGGATATTCCATGACTTCTTATGCCACATGCTATGTTTTTATGAAGGCGCTATTGAGAATTGAAGATAGGGATATTCATCATACTTGTGAGATTTGAAGCTTCTTGCAACTAATAGTTTGAAGATGTGAATTAAGGAAAACAGGATCTCAATGGTGCTATGGGTTCATAAATGAATAATTCTATAGTTTAATCCCTTTGAAGGTACAATGCATTTTCTTTGGCCTAGATATACAAGTTCAAAATTTTCAAAGCATAAGACGCTCTATAGTTGAAGTTTGGATACAATATGTTTTTTCTTTGAGGAGTAGTCAAAGGTGATGTTTATTGATGCTAGGATGATCCTATTGTGATGTGTGCTTCCCAAACCCTTATATATATGTCTAGGGCACATCTTGTTATGCACAAAGCTTAAAAAGTGTGACATTTTACAAGGCCTTTATCATGGCTTCCAGAAGGTTCTAATTAGTCATATCCTTGAACTTGTCTAGCCACTCATTGACTTTTGGATCGATGGCTATGGTACTAGATGAGAAACCAGTGTGTCCTAGTGCTGCATCCTCTTTCATCCTTGCATTGTATGTGTCTACTAGGGCACATCATTTTATGCGTTCTAAGGCTTAAAAGTGTGACTTTTTACAAGGTCTTTATCATGGCTTCCACAAGGATCTAATCAATCTTCTCCTCAAACTTGTCTAGCCACTCCTTGACTTTGGGATCGATGGCTATGGTATTGGATGAGGAACCAATCTATGCTAGTGTGCATCCTCTTTCATCCTTACATTGTCACCTACAACTATCTATTAAGTGGGTCAACAATCACAGAAGAGGAATCCATGGGCAGCACTCGAAAAGTGACCTAGATGGGTAGATATATTCATAACTTCGAATCAACCCAAAAAACTCAAGTGTGGATAGAAAGCTTCTCATCCTATAGATCTCCTCAAAGATGCTTGTTCGGTACCATAGACATGGATGCCACTTGTAGGAATAGCTGGGGGCAACAACGTAAGGATGTAAGAGGATGCATGACCATGATGCACAGGTTCCTTGTCTCATGCCATCGCCATAGATTCAAAAATCAAGGAGTGGCTAGACAAGTCCGAGGAGAAGAGTGATGAGATCTTTCGCATTGAAGTGGAGTTTTATGTACAAATCTATAGACCCATTTAATGGAGAGGACGCCCATATAATGGGGTAGGGGCTGCTAAAAAAGGGTGGCCCTTTTATATAGAGACCCGTAGTATAGGGTGGACACAAAGGCATAGACAGACATAGGAGAGCCAGAGAGAAGGTGTCCAAGAATATAGATCCCATGTTTGACTAGGCAACATAGAACCACTTTCTTTACTTAGGCTTGGTACAAAGACACAAACAGACATAGGAGAGTTGCAAAGAAGGTTTCCGACAATGTAGACCTCATGTCTGAGCTCTGGGTGTGCATAGGTGTTTCTTCCAATTCCACCTTTTCACAAACTGTTGGGTGAAGACAAGCCTTAAACTTGTCAAGCTTGAGGTTATTTTCCTGTTAAATATGAGTATTCTCGCCTATCTTCAACCATAGAGCTTCAAATTGATGTAGAAAACTTTGGAAATACTCTCTCGAATTTTGATGAAGATGTTGAAGCTTCTCATCAACTTGTATTGCTGTTTCATGATGAGCAAAGTGTGATATAAGAGAACTTGTGAATTTATCCCAATCTTGCTTCACAACATCCTCCAAAGCTTCATACAAAATCTTGACTTCTCCCTGCATAACTAGACAAAAATCATAAAGCTTCTCTTCATGAGTTACCATGTGACTCATAAACATAAACCATTCACAATGTGCAAGCCACTTCGTTGGATCTTCCTTGCCCATAAACACTGGACTGGATAAGCTCATCATCTTCATACAATTGAAGGTTGCCTTGAGTGCTTAAATAACAATATATTGAATCCTCTATGGGGGTACCAAAAGATGACAAGAAGAGAGATGATCAGAATCTCCAATGTGTAAAATACTCCCTCTATAACTCAATGGCTAACTATTTTCTTCTATTATTGGTAGGATGAGAAAAAAAAGAGTTGCAAGTGAGATTTCATGTAGAAAAATCATAACAGTTCACCTAAGGGAGAATGTGTAAAAGCCTCTCCCCTTGACGCATCCCTCCTAGAAGCACCATAGGTGACAAAATATGGAGGGACCTGCCATGAGATGATTTCCTTTTTTATTGTAACCAATTAGTTGCAAAACTAATAGCACAACTTAATCTTGATGGCTGCAACTTTTAGTTGATTTGAACAAGCTATGTAGAGGAGTTAAGTTTGAGTCTCACCCCCTCTATAATTCTAAAACTCAGGGGTCATGTACTCTCACCTTTGACAATAGGAATCCTTATCGAGCTGCATGTTGAGAGTAACATGGGAAACTACGATGACAGTATGCATATGGGTAATCTATTTTTGGACGGGGAGGCATTTTTAAGAAAATGTGGGCTTGAATGACGTTGCATTGCCCTTGGTATCACTTACATGAAAAGCATCCAGTGGCTCTAAAAAAGACAATCACCTTATGGTTGCAAAGGGCTTTGTCACTATGGATAGAGAGCATATATGGATTTTTACTTGCGAAACCTTCAGTGTTGGGTGTTAAGATGAATCTGGCACACAACCTCTAAGTTTACCTCATTTGAAGACATTTGAATTGATTACATGGTAGGGAATTTATATGTGCATCATTCAAGAGGGAAAGAAAGATGCCTCCTTAGAAAATAAAGGTTGAGACCTTTTGTAAGATGGAATATTTTAAGGATATGTTGAAGCTTACTTGACATTGTAAAAAAATACCATCCTTTTAGAAAGCCTTAGAAAAGAGGAGCACCACAAGAACTCTATCTCTAAAAAATTTTCTTGCAAAAGAGGTGAGGTACCCATCTAACACATCCATGGACAAAGGACAATAGAGACATTGAGCAATTCTTGCATAGTGATCCAAAGGGAAGAATGTTGTCTTTTGAGCCTTCATTTCTTGTTTTTTCTTTGGATTTTAGTTGGTATGATTTTTTTAAAAATATATATACTAAGATTATGGAATTTGCAGTGTATCAACTTGATATAAAAAATTTATACATTTGATGGAAACTTGATGTAATGTATGAAATGGCTAGTTTTTTTTATAGTTCTTTACTTCTACTTGGTGCAATGTATCAAATTTAAAATGTTTACAAAAATTTTATTTTTTATGTCTCACCAAATTTCTTGTTCAACTGATGTAATCCATCAATTTATTAGCCTTTTTAGCATGAGTTTCATACCTCCTTGACATAGGGTATTTATCGTATTGTATTTGATGAAAAATTCACCCTTTAATTGATGAATTCTATCAATTTGGTTTAAATTTTGAGTAATATTATACTAACCTGATGCATTGCATCATCAAGTTGCATTGTATTTTTCTACAAGTATATCCTTCATTTGAAATTATACATCAAGTTGTTATGAATGTTGTGCTGATTCGTAGAGTGCATCAAGATCTATGAGAATTTTTGTCACTTTCATCATCCACTTGATATACTACATCGAGTTACTAGCTGAAATGAAACTATTCAACTTGAACTTGTTGGCATGAATAAATTGAGGTCCCACACTATGGAATTTTTCACTAATATTTCATGCATTGAAAAAAATATTTAACTTCTATGCTCTTATTTCTATTTAAAATTTATGTTCTTTCTTACGAGATTATATTTTACTTTATGTTAGTTAGCTACTACTACTAGATGCAATGCATCAATTTTATTAGATGTTTCTTCAAGTTTCGATTGAATGCATCATGTTTAATGTATCTTATGTAATATCTCCTACATCTTATTGTTGATTCAAGCAAAATGTTTCACTAACTTGATGTTGTGTATCAACTTCTTTCTCTTTGTCAAATTGAAGTCTCTCTAATGAAATCAAGTCTTGTAAAAAATAATACGTAGTTAAAAGTGAAAAGTAATTTATGAGATAATTCTAATTGCTACATTTAGTATTTGTCTACTGATTTTAAATCATTTTTGTCACAGAGAGGAGTCAAGAAGAAAGTAGCAAGAAGTCGAATAGAACATGGGAATATACTCTTAAATAGGATATCTCCGGTCCATTTGATTCTCCTCCCCTCTCTACCATGACAAAGAAGAGTAGAAAATTCGAAATTGGTGGCAAGTCTAGAGATAGTGGTAGAAAAATGGGTAACACATCAATGTATCAAACCCCAAGCAAGAGAGCATTTTTCCCATGTGATGCTTCTATTGAACAAAGTAAGACCGCACAAGCATTGAGGCAAAATAATAATGAAGGACCTAGGGATCACCCTTAGGTGTTGAACAAAAACCTACTCTACCATCAAAGTCCTCATGTATCAAATGAAAACCTAAAGAGGATCCACAGACAGGTAAAACTCAAGAGTCTCCATCTAACTCTTGGACATCAAATTATGCATTCTTGGACAATGCAAATTGTTAGATTTATTGAGAAGCCATGAGAAATTGGACACCTCTTCTTGCATATGAAGTTATTAACCCATATTAGCATTTGAAAATTGATATTTTCACATTTTTTCATACAAGATTGATATATATGAATAACTTTCTTGTTAATTAAGCATCAAAATTTTGCTAATTAAAATTTTAAGTTTTGAGATAATAATAATGTATCATGCCTAATTTATTATTAATTTCTAGAAAAAATATAAATTTATGCTATATAAACTTTATGATATTAAGTTACTATCTTGCATAGAAAAAAAGTCCTTTAAAAATGATCTAGTTTATAAATCAACATCCTTGTGCCATAGTAGTTTTTATTTTGAAATGCACAAAATTAAAATTATTAGAAACTTATATGTTATTTTTTACCCAATTTTTAAAAATGAGTCATTCTCTTAAGTTCTTTAGAGAATCCAAGGGGATTCCTTAGGAGAAACATGCAACTTATCTGAAAGGTTTGCAACTATGTTGAAGAACAAACTTAGCAAAACATGGTCTATAAAGAAAGCCTAGAGAGTCATCCTCATAGTATTCTAACACCCATCTAAGATTTGTCACTTTGCAACCAATGAAATATGCAAGTAGCCAAAAATTACTTAATTCTAGAGAGGGGCGGTTGCTTCCATTAAACTAGCGTTATTTCACCTCACTCCCCTAAGATAGTATTAGCTTGGGTTCTATCCTACTAAAGGTGATTATGCTCCTATGATTCTTCCTGATTGAGAAGTTACTCGATTGAGTGTGTCCACCCATCCATAAGAGTTAGTAATCAAGATCGGGCTTGCCACTTTCCACATGCTCACCCAAGGTTTAATTATTAAATCAAATAATTATGTAAATATTTAAGAACATCAAAGATATTTTTAAATAACTAAGTAAACTATAAAAATTCATAGTGTTTTCTTACCAAGAGACCTCGATGTTCCTTAAGTCCAAATCCTAAAAAGAAAGTTATGAAACTTACCTGAGTAGCACTAACATTAACTTTATACATGTATTAAGAACTATTGATGGAAGAGTTTTTTTAAAAGGATTCTCTCTTGCTTACATTCTAAGCTTTCTTTTTCCAACTTTATAGTGAGGCCATTGTGATAAAAGGATTTATATTCTCTTCCAAATGACTCTCTTCTTCTTCTCAGATTTCCATATAATTTAATCTCTTGCTTTTCTTTCTCATCTCTTACTTTAAAAGTCTGGAGATTTCTTTCTCATCTCTGTAACGTGTCCCCTGTCTACTTGTATGACACGTTTTAGCAACCCATCGGGAAGAGAGTCTAGAAAGCGCCGCCCAGCACTCCCAAAGAATGTCACAGGGTTTGCAATCTAGGTCCTCCCGAGTCTACCATGAAGCGGAAGCATTCCGGCCATTCCCACTTAGGACCAACCTGAATCAGGGTTTTCCTAATGGTCAAGTTTCTAGAATAGTAGCTAGCATCGAACCCCAGACGAACTACTTTATGCAGAAACATCAGGGTCGAAGCGGATTCATGCTGGACTTGGTTCAAGGAGAATGGGAAATGAGAGGGATGCGAAGATCGGCCTCTCTACCCGTAAGGCATAGTCCCATTTCGTTCCCCTAAAACAGCATAAATCGGGACTCTAGCTTTATAGATTCTAGGTCATTGTTTTCGTTGATGTTAATTCCTTTGAGAAAAGTTCCCGACCAACCAGGACCACCCTTCCGTAGGACGGACCCATGGTCACATCCACCACACTTTCCTCAGGTTGCTTTAGTTATCTAATTACCTACCACGTTTAGTTTAACAAGCAAAAATAAATTCCTTAATTAACCAATTAAACACCGGTTCCTTCATGTAACTTAGGCACTGACATAGAAAAACAATGTCAAGCAAGTTCCTTTTCAACATTTGATCTTTATTCATCAGTCTTTGGAATACATCATATAGTCCAGCCCGAAGGCTATTCCATAATCCGCCCGAAGGCAATTCGAGCAATCCTCAAGGATCGCTATTCCAAGTTTCCGCCTATTGACTAGTATGCGGGCCTCAAGATCCCATCTCGAGTCACGTGGGCCTCTTGTGCATGACTCGGAGGCAAGGGATTTACAGCCAGAGCCCCCTTAGCACCCAAGCATCCTCCTGCTCCAAGTAGCACCCACGGAGAGACCTCTCACGGTGGGTTTGGTCCACGTACCTGGCGCAGCTAACAACCCCCTTAGAAAGGGTCAAGTAGACAGTCGGGGGTAATTGATGCTGCCTCTCCCTCCAGGCTTTCAACTTGAAGCATTAGTTATTTTCCAGCATTAGTTCGTTGAGCCAAGAAGAACAAACAGTGCTCCTAAATGTACAAACACAAGCACTCTGGTGGTCGCTTATATGGCCAACTGCTAAGGTGTGAATCCTTCTCTCTAAATACATCCAACATTCGATCCGAGATCAATTGTGACTTGGCAAGGTCCCAAGGGTTTCGTAAGCTGAGTTGCTTGTTACCCTACTTCCTTGGGTTAGGGTTTATACCCTATTGACCCAAATTGTTTCCACCTTAGGTTTCCTTAAATTATAGGCAATAAATCTCGGCCAATCTCGTCGCCCTAACTTGGTTGGCCAACTGCTTTCTTGGCAAATTCGTAACTCCCCTAGCCTTGGCGAATCAACCCCAAGGAAGGGTTATGTAGCAGGATGACTACTCATCCTCTAGAAATTTAGACTTGCACTTAGAACTCGCCAACCTTGTTCTAAGGAGTGGCAATACTATTTTGATTTAGGCACAAAACCATGCGACGTTGCAACTTGTTGCACGAGATAGGTATCGCCTAACTTGTGGGATTATTTCTCCCATCACACGATATTCCTTGGTCAAGAATACTTTTGGTTAAGATGTAGGGTTTGGGCACCTTCTTAACCTAACCCAACCCTAACCCTTCTAGGCCGATAATGCTTTGGCCCTAGGGCTCCTAATTTCCTTGCGGAAGTCTAGCATTTGGTCATCCGATCACTAGGGTGAGAACCCTAGACCATTCTTGCACGGTAGATCTGACAACCCTAACATTTTCAAGAATGTGGGTAGGATCTTTGGGATTGGAAATATTAGGTCATCAAACCAAGTGCGATACTAGGCAGAATTTTAGCGTAACTTAACCCTACCTAGCACTTAGAGGTGATCGTCATACAATAACTAATCATACCTTTATGATTCTCATGTAAGCTATTCAATTATATGCGAATTACTTAGTAGATCCAACCAACCCACGATTTAAGATGATTTTTACTTTCAAAGATGCAAATACTTCATTCCAAACTTTCAAGTACTTCCCCTAAAAGATGTAGGTAACTAGGTGAGATGCATCATTCCATGCGAGTATGCAACTTCAACCCATAGACCTTCGGCTTTTATGCAACTTAGAAATCATTCTTTTCCTTGCCCTATACTATGTTGATGCAATGAAACCAAAGCTTTAATATTCTTAATGAATATGCATTCAAACTTTGATAAAAAGGACTTCATGCATGAGCGAATGCCATGAGTCCTTCATTGATTTAGTCCTTCCTTTTATCACTTAACCTGACCTAAAATGTAACTATCTTCGCATGCAATTTTCCATGCACTGTGACTATTTGGACATCATTCAATGTCCGTCTACGATTATCTTCTATATGAGCCATGACCATGAATTTATTTCATAAATGCATCATACGTTCAGGATTGCATCTTGACCATGGAAGTGCAAATAATTGCAAATGCACGACATGCAACTAGATTTTTTAATTGGGCGAGAAAATAAATTTCCCAATGTATTTAAACTTGCCTACGAGAATTTAAATATGATTAGTGTATTTTTTTCCATGCAGGAAATTTATCGGAACCTGGGCATTAAGATTTGGGGTGTTGTCCATCGCGTACTCAGGTTGGAAGCTCCCGCATGTGCGCCTCACGACTTTTTCTTAGGAGCCATCGAGGATGTAGATCCTGACTCAGCAAACTTCCCTTGCCCTTTATCCAAATTTTTGCTCCTACTATCTCCTAATTTACTCCTCTTTGCAGGAAATGAGCCTTATAAACTGAGTTTTAAAAACCCGAGAGATGTGGTAAATAAGGCTTACGAAAGCCTTATTTAGAAGCTTCTAAGCTTCTATCCAGGGATGCCGTGGAGAGAGAATGATTGGAGAGGACGATGAGGAGGGAGGTGAAGATGACGACGACGATGTTGATGATGATGATGGTGGTGAGGACGATGGCAGTGGCCAGGCGGCGACGTGATGGCAGCGTGGCGGCGAGAGGCAGCAACACAACATCCTTCTCACTCTCCTCCCCTAATGCTTTGGAGGGGAGGGTTTTTATAGTTAGAAGCGGGGAGGGGTAGCCACATACGTGGCAAGCAGCATGCTCCCCTCCCCATGCTCCTCCTCCACTTAACCCAAGCTCCTCTCACACTCCCTCTCCCCCGCCATGCAACGACTGAAGGGGAGGGGATTTTATCCATTAAAAAAATTTACCAAAAATTTATCCATTGTCCCCTTTTTTCCCCCTTAAAGAGGTGTTCCCGTGTGGGCTACAGGTTTTTAGCTACGGTCTTCCATACATGATGCGGGCTGGTGTTTATTGAAAATGCGGAGAAAGCACTTAGCCAAAGGATTTTCCGTTGCAGGAGATTGCTTTTAAGTTGCTCTTGCGCGGGATGTGCGGGGTTCTAGGCTCATTAATATTTCGTGCATAAATATTACAATCTCTTAAATAAAAGGAGAATACCTCTTTTATCTTCTATTGGAATCTGATTTCCTATCTCTTTCAACATATGTTTTCATTGATTTCTTAATTATGCTTATCCCTCTTCTCTCTATCATTAGAGAGAGCTCAACTTTGCCAAGCTAATCACATTCCTCACTTTTATTATCATCTTCTATTTCTCAATTACATTTATCCCTCTTCTCTATATCATTAGAGAGACATCGACTTTACCCACCTCCTCGTCCTTTGATTTCATACTTCAATTTTATTTCTACAGCAAGGGGTGAAACATCTATAGAAATTACATGGCACAACGGGCAGAATTTGAGCAATGAGTAGAGAACACATAACAAATATAAGGAGAATAAAAACTGATTTAAGTTCAAACAAACTAATACGAAGAGATGGCTCTCTCCACCCATGTGCTTCTAGTTTGAAGCATAGATGGTGATCTATATAGATAATAGGCGAAGAGCTTAAGGATAGGTGGAAGAACTCTAACTAGTTGAAATATAGATTGATGATAGCTTTGGAGGGATCTTCCTTTTATAGCTTGAGAGAATAGTCTGATAAGCCTCTCCAACTATATTGTGAACCTCCCCCAATAAGCGAGGGAAAATTCCCTGGACTATCGATGGCCGCGGACTTTGGGCACTACCTTGACACCCCAAAATAAGGGTCCTTATAAGTTCCACACCCCACAACTCAATACATTATGACTCTAGTTTCTACTAGCATAACTACTCTATCGAACCCAACGGCTAGATCCACAAAGGTCACCTTTTTGCCATCCAACCACATTGACCTTATCTAAAATACAAGTCGAGACCCAACCAATATTCATGCTCACACATGGCTTCTCCCTATAATGGGGGCCTTACAACTTAGAATATCATGGACCATTGATGTGGCACCTTATGAAGGTTAGCCATTGAAGATATCTAATATCCCCCCTCAATGTCCTTGAACTATATCCTCAGCCTAATGGTGAGTCTCTAAAGATCAACTCGAAGCAGATCCTTTGTATAAGAGCTTTGATGAAGATATACCCTCCATTATCCTTCCTTGGATAGTATATGAGCTTTACTTCCCATCCTTGATCAAGTCATGCACATAGTGATACTGGATTTGAATGTGTTTAGTACGTGATCAAGACTTCAAGTTGATCCTTCGATTTGAACTCAGTACCACCATCTATTTTAAACTTCTTCACACTTTGCCCTATTTCATTCTCAACAAATTTTAGACATCCTTTAAACTTACTAAAAGCTTGAGCCTTATCACAAAGGATTTACACCCACATCTTCTTACTATTGCCGTCAACAATCAACATAAAACAAGAGGATCCTCCCAAATTATGCTTGTGTAAGCCTTTTACCATAAAAGTTAGCATGCACTGACTCTGGAGGATCCCTCACTATAATCTTGCTTTCTTGTCCTTCATTTCAGTTAGTGCAAGTAGGTGAGTAATCATACATTGCTTATGCATCTCTTTTAACACTGCAAAATCAATGTGACCAAATCTTTCATATCGAAGCTTACTTGCACCCACATCAATGCTGGATGTAAGAGCACTGAGCTAATACATGTTGTTCCTTATTTCTTCTTTGCCAATAGCTTTGCCAGAACTGTCAATGATTTTTGCACTTGTCTTAATGAACCTCACCTCATGGCCAATGAAGGATTTTTGAAATCACCCTTTGAAAAATAAAGAAAAAAGTACCTACATCTTTAGTAGGGTATTTTGCATTATTTCCAACAGTCATAGTAATGGATTCTTGCAAAGGCTTTATAGAACTATACAGACCTTTCTTATTGGTCATGCAACAAGAGACACCACTATCCAATACCCATTAGTCAATGGTAGATATTTCTTGCACTAAAGGAACAAACTTTCTCAATGCTTGCCATGAATAACTCCAACTCTTCTTCAACCATATTGACTTCTCTCCTTTCCTTTAGTCTTCAGGGTGCTATTCTTTTCATTTTCCTTATTAACACGCAATCTACAATCTCATATCCTTACTTCTTGTAGCAAAAGCACTCTTCTTGAAACTTTTTTTTACCACCATTCTTCTTTTTGTAACCGTTGGTACAGAAATAACCTTTTCCTTTCATGTTCATAGAAAATGCAACACCTTTTTCTTTCCACCCTTCTTCTTTTTGTCACCATTGGTAGAGAAATCACATTTGCCTTTCATTTGTAGATAATGTAGCATCTTTGCTATTGCTATCCTCTCGTGCTTTTACCTACAACTCCTCCTCCATTTGTAGTGTACAAAATTCCTTAAACATCAAAGCTTGGAATCTCACTTGAGTGTTTAGGGTAGTTGTTCATCCATTAAACTTTAGTGGGAAAATTTGAAGACATCTCTAATCTAGCTCCTCACTAGTCTTTTATATTCTAGCATCAACCATTTGGTCACATAAATTCTTGATCACAATAATGAATGCTACATCTATCTCTCCTTTAGCAAACTTCTCTACTGCTAGTTGAGTCTACAAGTTTTAAATCTATGCTTGATTTTGTGTTTTCTATTTGCTTCTCAGTATGTTTCAAGCTTTTGACGCCTTGGTTATATGCTGAATCAAGGTCAAAATAAAGTCAGAATAGTGTGTAACTAAGTCATACAATGCATCTGTATTTGGAGGAATCATGATACTCAAATTTGATGGGCCAGGGATGGGTTGCGGTGTTGGGTATGCCCTCATCATTATCTTAAGAAGCTTATAAGAATCAATGATAGTTGTAACTTTAAACTTTCACAAAGTGTAGTTTCTACCATCTAACTTGCCTTCATTGAAGGCTGGTGGACCAATCCTAAGTGTTTGAATTATCGATACAATACCACTACCACTTGATATACCAACACCACTACCTGATGTAGCAAATGACATTTCTTATCTTTCATATTGAAGCCCTTGCCTCTCAAGTACTCTTTACTCCTTAGAGTCCCCTACCATGTAGAAATTACACGACGTAACAAACAAAATCTAAGCAAGGAGTAGAGAACATACAACAACTATGAGAAATAAAAAAGTACTTTAATTTCAAACTAATTGACAGAAAGATAGATTTAGTCATCCTTGTGCTTCCACTATGAGGCTTAGGTGGTGATCCAAACAAATGATAGACAAAGGCCTTAAGGATAGCTGGAAGAACTCTGACTGGGTGAAAGATAGATTGATGATGGCTTTTGAGGGGCTTTGCTTTTATGCTGGAAAAGGTAGTCTAGTCGGCATGTCCAACCATATTATGAACCTTCATTAGTCGGCTAGGGAATATTCCAAGAAATATTTTATTTACTGTTGGTCCAAGGGGCCAAGGGTGCTACTCTCTGATCCTTGTCAAGGGGCTTGTTGACCCCCCTGAGATCCCCCCAGCCAAGGACCACTTTGGCGGTCCCTGGATCCCAAAATAGGGGTCCCTGATAACTCCCACACCTACCTGGCAACTCGATTGATTGTGCCTCTAGTTGCTACCATCATAACTACTTTATCTAACCCAAAGGCTAGATCCACAAAGGTCACTTTTTTTCCATCTAATCATATAGACCTCATCTGATATACAAGTCAAGACCCAACAAATATCTATGCTCACACATGGCTTCTCCTCATAATGGGGATGTTACATCTTAGAGCACCATGGACCTTTGGTGGCACCTTACAAGGGTGCGACATTGATCATATCTAAAAACATCGGGGTTCTTGATCTCGGAGCTTTGATCTTCTTTTTCTTCTTCTCTTGAACTTTACAAATCCCCTTTCTCTTCTATATAATCTTGAGTGAATTTCTTTCTTATTGTCATATAAAATATTCTTACCACTCTACATTTGTCGTATATTGTTATCAAGTCTTATATCACTCATGTATTTCTAAGATAGTACCTCTCTAATATCAAAGGAAATGATCCTAAACCATATAGAATTATATAACAATTTACCTTAATAGGTGCTTAGTAAACACTTGTTTCAAATCTTGTGTGTGTACAGTGACATATACACTTCACTAGAAAGAAAAGAGTACTATCATTGCATTAGAAAAAGAGTGCAAGTACAATGCTTTATAGGAATTGAGTGGTGGCCCTTTTTTTTAATTTTGCATATGGGATTTTGGTCTTGAGCCCTCACTACTCATACAAAGGGATCGAAGTAGGTGTGATTGCAAAATATCTCAACACCCCTCCTCAATCACAACTAGAAGTACAAAGTGTGTAGAGGCTTTAGTGAGAGCAACACCTACAAAGTGTGAGCACACCATAAACAAGGTAAAACACTAGAGGCTATCGCAGAAAAGGCTAACTATGGATACCACAAACATGATGCTCATCTAGAGGCTGTAGCAGGGGCCTCACAAAGTGTACAGAGGCTGTAGTACAAGGCTAACTGAGGAGTTTACAAGTTTATATCTGAAGAATTAGGGCTAGGAAATACAAAGCTTAAAAAGTCTATCTGAATAGAAGGACTGATGAGGTTTGTCCTTCTCCTGGTGATCTTCTTCTTCTTCTTCTTCCTTTGGTCCGTTTTCTTCTTCTTCTTTGACTGCAACTAGATAGGCCTTTTGGAACCTCTTTCTGGCTTGGCAAAACTTCTCGGTGTGTCCGGTCCTTTTGTAGAAGTCACAGAGAAGAGTTGATCCCTCTTGCCTTTGTATCTGCTGCCAACATATAATGCATGTTCATCTCTAGAGATGCTTGGTTCTTCCTTAGATTTTAGCTTCTTTTTCTCCTCTAACAGTGATGCCTGGATATCAACAAGTTCAGGGTTTGGCATATTGATTAGAGTTGCTGATACATTATTATATTCAAGAGGTAAACTTTTAAGTAGAGCATCGATGTAAACATTTTCTTCCATTTTAACGTTGATTCCTGAGTTGGGTTAGAAGTCCTTCCATGTAATTCAGATGTGTGGCAATTGATGTGCTGGACTTCATTTCAAGCTTGAAAAATTCAATTAGGAGACCATACTTTGATGATTTAGACTGTGCACTAAATAAGGTGTCAAGTCTCTTCCATGTATCCTGTGAAGTGTCACAATTATCCACATGGTGGATATAGCTATCATCTAGCTCCAATTTAATAATGGCATGAGCCTTATTATCATTCTTTTTCCAAGTGACTATAAGGTGCGTATCACGAGGCTTCTTTTCTTTTCCAGTAGTAATGGCCCAGAGGCCCTTCTTCATCAGGATGAGTTTGATGCGGGTCTGCCAGGTATGAAACCCGACTCCTTTGAAGTGAGAAGTTGGAGAGTCTTTGCCCATGTTAGATGGCTAAAGCAACAACATAAACTTTAGAATTCTTAGATTTTATCAGTGGAAGAGCCGATTATAGTGTGTCAAGAGACACAAGTAATGACACTGTGAAAACACACTATGTAAAGACTATATCCGGGAACTCAAATCTTCTTAGTTCGGGGTCGTTGATCTTACATTAATGAATCCAGGCTCTTCTCCTCCTTGATTTGATACTAGGATAGTAGATTGGAGTGGCAGTGGTTTGTTCCATGTGGCAGGAGAGAGAAAATGAAGATTTTTGAGCTTGGTGAAGTTTTGCTATGGCTTCCTAGATTTGGATTTTGACCCAGCCTTGGTTTTTTACTGATTGTGGGAGCTATACTTGATCATTCTAAAAATTTCTTATATGAGGATGAAGCTTACTTCATGGGCTATCATTCTCCTATGATGGCAACTAAAATCGTGCTGCACAGAGATGGATCAAAGTATTCGATCAACATGGGCATATATTTTGACAATGTGACGAATCTTCAGTAATGCTGAAGCATATGATGACCAATGTTGCAGCATGATGTGTCATAGAGATGCACCTGTTGAGGAAGATTTCCTGCGAAGACATCATGATGAATGGTGTCTTGTAGTGTGAGATCCATAGGCTCCAAGATGCCTAGGTACTGCTTGGCTATGGAGGCCACATGATAGATCTTGAGAAAAATGACAATGTTGATTAGTAGACAGGGCAACATCAAGTTCTGAGGTGATACAGAGAAGCTCTAGGAGCAAAGCAACACTTATCCAAAAGAAAGTTTATCAAGATCTCTTCTGGTTGAAGAGTTCTAAGGGCTTGAAGCAGGTTAGGTGCAAGGCATGGCTATGGCTACCACAAGGTCGAAACTTAGAGAAGAAGGAGTGGGAGATAAGCTCCTAGACTTGAGCTGGACTAAGCTAAAGCTAAGCTAGATAAGAGTAGAATCGAGCTAGAGGAGCATGCCCAACTGGTCTCTGATACCATGTTAAAATATGCGGGATCTAGACCATGACCGATGTGAAAGCTATGGAGGTTGAAAGGGGAAGAAGAAACTCATGAAGACATTGACCCAGGCAAAGACAAATTGTCACACAACTGAATTAGGTTCCAAGATTGAGACTTGGACTCATAAACACAAGCTTGTGTGTGTATAGTGACATAGACACTTTACTAGAAAGAAAAGAGTACTATCATTGCATTAGAAAACGAGTGCAAGTACAATGCTTTATAGGAATTGAGTGGTGGCACTTTCTCCTACTGTGCATATGGGATTCTGGTCCTGAGCCCTCATTGCTCCTTACAAAGGGACCAAAGTAGGTGTGATTGCAAAATATCTCAACAATATATTGGGATGCTCTTCTACACTTAGCACTCTAATTGCTCCTTTCATTTTTTTTCTTTGACTTTCAGGTTTATCACCCTTTTCCATCGACTTGTCCATCTTGGATATACTTCCATGAGCTAAGAGAAAGATATATTAGCTCTTCTTTCCCTTAAATCGTATCGTAAATTATAGTCTTCTTCACCCTCTCCTAGGGGTATATTAGCCGCATGACAACGTTTTCAAGGAGCTTCTATTTTTTTCTCACTTATCTTTGCATCATTTTGACATTTTCTTTTCTTCTTTAAGATCTTTGTTTGCCTTTGTCCTATGTCATTACCATACTTTGCTAGTTTTGGATTCATCTCTCACATTCTCTCATTCTCTTTGTGCTGGTGCTACATCTACTTGCCCATATACCATTAAGCGCACTCCTATCCTTTTCTTCTGTTGATGGACCTTGAGTGGTTATAGCTCATGGATTTGACTATGCAATCATTTTTTCTAGTTGGGAAATTTCTCAAAAGAGGGTACATATCGATAATAGCCTCCTTCATCTTATCTTCCAACTCTATTCACTCCTTCTTGACCATTCAAATTTGTAGGACCATCAAACCCTCTTCTCCAAGATCTACCTTTTATAGGTTCAAGACTCATATTATACATTCTTTCAGGTAACAAACTTTCCATTTTTGGTGAGAGTCATTTCTTTTGTAGCTAGCAATGGGAAATTTCTACGACCTACTTCTAGGGTTGGCTCTCTAGCCCTTAGCATGGGTCTTTTTTCTTTAAATATTTTGCTATGCTCCCTCTTTCTCATCTTTTCCATCTTTATTTCCTTTTCATTGGATATAGCTAGAAGTTCTTTAATTGTGCCAAGGTCCTTAACCTGAAATAGATTATCTAGATTTTTACGAAAACATTCAAATTTTGTTCATAATAACTCTTGGAGACATTCATAATCATCATAGCATTCTCTTCCTTTATCAACAAGTTGGTACTTGGAAAATTGTATCTTAGCAATAGGATCACTTATTGAATGTAGTAGACATCCTAGTTCCAACATTTGAAGATAGTGTTGGGGATCTTCTCCCTTTTCTCCATGGAATTCTAAAGAGTAGTTTGCCATGTTTTTCTTTTTGAGAATATTTGGTTTAAGCACTAATTATGATAGTAACAATGCTGCTTAATGGGGGCACTAGAAAAGATGACACAAGCTTAGTTAAAAGGGGAAACCCTATTTTCCATGCCTATTTAGCGAACTAAGGAGTATTGGTATCTCTAGTGCTTCTCATTGTTTTGACAAAATTTCCTGTAAAACCGTGAAAAGAAAAATTCTACTAAGGAAACTCAAGGGTTTTTAAGGAAATCTCAATCTTCGAGTATTGGTAAGATATATTTTTATGCTCTTTAATAATTTCTCATGCCTTGAAGCTCATGAAGGAACTCATGTTATTATCGAGATGTCTTGAAACTTTCCACTCACAACTCCACCTTTCTCCTTGAAATGTTTCCTCAAACAAACCAAGGATTTTACGTTTCAATCATTAGGATTGTAGGGAACAACTGTGGCTCTTTCCTTATAGCAAAAAGCTTCTTTGATTAAAGCCTTAGAGATTTTCTTCCTCGGTCTCTTTCAAAAGATCCAAGTTTCATTTAGTTAGGTGCGCTTTTATGGTTTGTTGCTTGAGAATCTTGCCTTTGAACTTATTAGGAAAATTCTCCCAAGAGCTTGCGCCATGCTTCAAACTTTCCTTTCAATCTGAGTAGGATCTCAAAGTGTGTTTCTTCCATTCACATTCCTCTTAAATGCACATTATACATTCAAAGTAGTAGGATTGTGCCACAAAAGAAAATTGCTACTAAACTTTTGCCCTTAACAACTAGCTCTTCACACCCAAGTAGTAGGTACAAGAGAACTTAAAGCCTCGTAATGAACCCATATATAACATATGCATTCTCATAGAAAAAGAGAAGTTGAGGTTTTCCATGTTGGTCCACTTTCCCAAGACCCTAGAGTGCTCTTTTCCTTTTCAAAAGGGTATTGCTTATACTCTAATTCTTCTAGAGATAGTGGGGTTCATCCATTTTCAAACTATAATATGGTTCACTAATCTCTGAGATGATACAAAATCTAGAAGCAACAATCTCTAGGAAGGCCCTAATCTGCACTGCCAACAAAAAATACTCGTTTATCCACCACCACTCATTGTTTGTTTCTAAGGATGAAGCGCAATCTGTGATCCGTCCTTCAAAATATTCTGAGTGTAGGGTCTCTCTCTATTCTTGGAAGAAAATTTCCTATAGATTTCCAGGGATTTGTAAGTGCTAAAAGAACTCTTGATTTTCCGCATCCGAGCTCTATTTTGAATATAAGACTATTCAAAGCTTAAGATTGAGAAGCAACTCTTTTGCATTCTATTTTTTCAAACAAAGTTCATCACAACCTCTTCCTTTTAGCTTAGCAAGAATGTATGCATAGAGCTGAGGAGCTTTTGTGGATTTTCCAATATGCATGCCTTCACGAGAGAGAGAGAGAGAGAGAGAGAGAGAGAGAGAGAGAGAGAGAGAGAGAGAGAGTGAGTGAGTGAGTGAGAGAGAGAGAGAGAGAGAGAACGTACCGTTCGTTACGTGGGATGGTAGGATGTAAGCATTTGGATTGATTCAAACGGAACAGCACCAACGGAACCAGCACACCAACAACAAACCACAAGAAGAGAAGAAAAACCGAGAGAGTAAGAAAAACCACTATCGCTTTGATGCGCTTCATCATCAGAACTAGACTTAGAAGAGCGGATAACCAAATATGTGGCAAAGCAGATGGATTGTACCTGAAGTAACCATTTGCATATACAAAGACACCGAGTAAGCATTTGGATTGATTCATACTTGCATAGAAATAGGAGAATGAGTAATAAATGCAGATAAGGAATTAAAAGAAAAAGAAGAATCATTGAAGCGAAGCACATGAAAGAAATGAGGAAACGTAGAGAAGTACCAACCGTCGGCACGCCGAGAACCAACCACCATTTGCTCTCCTTTGCTCCCTACTTTCTATTCCTCGGCTAAGAACATATTTTTCTCTCCTCTCCTCCCTACTTTCTATTCCTCAGCTAAGAACACAAACCAAGAATACGTCGAAACATTGCCATTACCACAACTCCATCGACCGAAAACCTCGTATAGCTCCCCTACGAGAAGGGACATAGCTTCTTTTGTAATAGCTTCTTTTGTGATATGCTCAATGCATGCTTATCATTTTATTCTTCAGCTCACTTAAAATTTCTTATTCTCATGAAGAGGAACTTTAAACATATGTAATAGAAACTCTCTAGTGGTATTATATGATGAGCTAGATGGATGCATGCATACATTTTTGTGGTGTGACGTTGTCACAATTTTTTTGGAAAGGAAGGGAAGCCTCTTGTATATATTGTAAGAAGGTAAGCCTCAGTGCATATGTTGTAAATACTTTAGGTTTTGAATAGATTCTAGGTGGATTTGCACGTAAAATCATTTTTCGATATTGTAAACTTGTGTATAGTGTCAAATCATGTGTCGAGTTGCAATGCTACAGGGGCCAAGGTTTGGCAAAATGATGATGATCATGATTTCACAAAGTAATGCTATAACAAGGCTGTAAGAACAGGTATGCATGAAGGAAGAAAAGGATTGAGTAGACGCCACAAGTCTATTTTTTGTAAGGTTAATTGCAGTTGTGTGTGTCCACATTATGACTCCTAGTTGGATACGACGAGGGGCATTACTAAGTCAAAAAGGGTTTTAGTTTTAATCTTGTGTGTGAAGGGGGGACCTGTGCTAATTAAGGCTTGTGTTATAGCCTTTAAAAAAATGCTTATTTGTAAGGAACAAGTCCACTATGATGTGGTAGAGACGTCTTGATGTGCATCAACTAGACTAAGAATGGAAAGATGAGGTGTTGAGGCAATTGATGATGCCATGAGGAAGGTGGTTGATGAGGAGCTACACACTTATATGGAGATGTTGCATGGCAAACACTTTTTTGAGATTTAGTGAAGCAGTCAACTACATCAACAATTGTGGATGCCCATAAGATGGCATGACGATGTTCATTATTTCCCTGACTATGCGTGCTAGAGTGGTAATCTCTATAAGCTTGCAATTGTATCATCGCTTTTGATAGCCTTGTTTAGGAGCATTTTTATCATTCTAATCCAGAAGCTAGTAACTTGATTTGTTTCAACCATTTCAGGTCTCATGAATAATTGTTTCAACATTGATTGTTTCATCCTCATTTTAGCATTTCAGTGACATATTATTTGAATCATCAATGTCTCAGTTCTGCATTTCAACATATTAGCATTCATTTCTACAAAAAATTACTTCCTCTTAGGCCAAGCTCAAAGTATATTTCTCTTTGATTTTTTATTATATCTTAGCATTATACTCGATGATAGGCACTCAATGAGGCTCTCAAGTATCACATATCTAGTTCATGTCATGACTTTAAGGTTGATCATCCTCCTTGACTGAGGCCTAATTCCATCACCGTATCCCTGAGGTCAATCTTATTGCTCACTCATTTAGTGTGTCGGTTCATGTCTTTCCTTTATTGATCAATTTCCATGACTTTGATGAATGGCTACAGGCCATGAAGCTGAAGAGAGCACTCCTTGGATACCTTAGAAGGGTTCTATCATGGAGGAGTGGGACCAGCCTCGCTAAGTCTTCTTGACTAATTAGACCAAGAAAGAGAGCTAACTCCCAAAGACTAACAAATCTACCACTACTTTCACCCCAAATTACATTTGCTCTAGTATGGCATGAGCTATTTCTAGCACTCCACGTCTCATCAAGGATAGTGATATGTATGGAATTCAAGGCGTGATTCTTTAGACAAGATTTTGTTATGGAATATCCAAAGATGTAGCAGAGAAAGTTCACATGGAAAGATGTGGCCTTCTCTTATTCAGTAGTCATTGAAGGAATAAAGAATAAAGTAACAGTGATCGGCTCCCACCACCTGCACAAAGATGTGTACGACCATGGTTTGTGAACTGAATAGAGGGCATCCGAGGCATGGTGTGTGTACGACCATGGTTTGTGAACTGTCAAGCCCAACCAAACCTCAATCACCTGCCGGCCTTAGACCCTCTCACAAGCGGGGATCCATTCTAACCTTGGCCGCAGACTTAGGTGAGAATACATACGATGTCTTGGTTGCTTTCCCCAGATGCTTGGATGCCACGTTTACCATGCTTGCTGAAAGCTACGATCGACTAGACTTAGGTCTTTTGGATGAGCCTTTAGCAATGGAAGTGTGAATGCTACCTTGCTCATGGGAGGAATCTGAATTCGTATTTTTCAAAGCATCCGACCACCCTACAACATGGACCAATATGCCCAAATGGAATAAAATCCCAAATTTTATCCTTGGCTTATGCAAAAGTTAGCACAGTAACCATGCGCGGAACCCCCTTAATCTATAATCCTAGGAAGGATTCTTCTTATTTCCGTAGGGGGAGGGGGTAAGGTGGAAATAAGAATAAAACACAAAAGAAAACGTAAACAAATCAAAACCAATTCATGGCTAAGAAAAAGGGTCATAAAATTTGGAATGTATGGACTACTTGAGGGAGACATTTAATTCTATTATTAAGCATTTCAATTCCATTAGCATCTGATCTTTTTCCTCTGCATATAATTGTTTTGAAAAGAACTAATGGTGATCATGGATTCATGACAGGCACCCAGCATGATGACAGGCCAAGAGAAAGCTAGCAAGTTGCCCTTTTCACAAGAAGAGCAAGCAAAATATGGCATTTCCGTGAAAACAAGGGCCTTTAACTAGTTCAAGTCCAAGCCCTGTCTTGAACTTGGAGGATGTTGCCAGGGAGCAACAAGCAGTGAAGCAGATTGTCGAACAATGCCACGTGCAAAAGTACATGGAGGCAGTTGGTCAAGGAGTGGACTACAGCTAGTGTGTGGAGTTCCTTCGGACCTTTGGTAGGAGCCATGGCACCATGATAGTGCAGAAAATAGAAGAAACCCGCCAAGTCCAGATCGAGTTGACTCCAGAGTTGGTGGAGAAATCATTGGGCCTAGCCAATGATAAGGTGGAAAGGTGACCGAAGAGAGATGTGTATGCCATGTTAGGAATGGACAAGGTGATGGTCCACATAAATGATGGCATCAACTTGGCAGACATCCCCAACCCCGAAGTCCAACTCCAGGCCAAAATGATGCACACACTATTCTCTAGCCAAAGGTACAGCACAATAATGAGCCGAATCAATGTGCCTATGCTGGAGAGCATTGCAGCAAGATCCCTTGATGAAGTAAACCTAAATGGCTTTGTGCGGAAGACCATTAAGTCTTCAGCAGAAGAACTAGCTACAGGAGGGAGGAAGACCACTAGGAGGAGAGTCCCCTACTACCAGGGCAAAAAGAAAAGTGTCATCCTCAAAGGCCGCTACCATCAGATTCGGTGGGGTTTTGACAACTATAATAAGGGAAGCATTGGGGGAAGGACAGGGTGAAGGAGAAGGAGTCAGAAAAACACTAGAGAGGTCACCTCCTCACAATGAATAGTAACCTCACTCTAGTGAAAGGACAGTGAGTGATGATGAGGAAGGAGATTAAGAAATGCCAAGTAGCCCAGCAAAAGCCAAAGAAGAAGGATTTGCAAGAGCAAGCTGAGGAGGAAAGCAGGAAGAAAGAAAAAGTAGACTTACAAAAAGCTAAAAAATAGTCTAAGAAGAAAGAGGAAGAGAGGAAGAAGAAAGAAAAGGAGGAGTCGGAGAGGTTGAAAGAAGAATCAAGAAAATTTGAGGAGGAGAGAAAAGGGAAGGCAACTGAATAAGAGGAAGAGTTGAAAAGGAAGGAAGATGAAGACATGGCTCTGGAAACATGTATATCTACAGAGGAGGAGTGTAGACACGATGAATTGTGTGCCATGAGAGCCCACCTAGAGATGAAGACCCTAGCTTAAGCACATAAGCACTAGAGATCACGGCACCCATAGTGAAAAAAGGCAAGGGTAAGGCCCCAATCGATCCCATCCCTACTCTCCTAGTTCCCACGACCCCCACAACCATATCCACACTAAGCTCCACAGCCAAAGTGGATGCTAGCAACCTCATGGCTCGGGTACATTACTTTGTTAATAAGGAAATGGCCCAAGGAATGGGGGAAGATACCCCCATACCAGGAACTAAAACACCGATGATAGAGCATACACCGAGTCTAGGCAGGATTCCAAGAGGTAGAAGGTGGAAACCTCCACAACCTCCATTCCCACAACAAAGCTGCCACACAGCTGCAGAGACTATGAAAAATACGTTAAGGAGCTTCTTTCAGAGCTAGAGAAGGAAAAGGAGGATAAGAAGATAGTAGTGGCTGAACTAGAGGCAGAAAAGGAGGCCATGGATGCATCCCAATTAGAGAAAACTTGTCAAGTAGCTATGTGCCAAAGGGAGATAAGTGAGCTGAAGGAGCAACTGCAAGCCAAGGACAAAGAAAAAACCAATTGGCATGCAAGGCTGGATGAAGAGACTCAAGCCTAGTGAGCCTACGATATCATAATGAGTGATGAGCTTGTAGGGCTCTATGAAGATCTAAAAGGGGAGATGGAAAAGTTGCATAAAGCCGAGAAGAGTTAGAGGTGGCAAGAGAGGAAAGGGCACGTAGGTACCGAGAAGAGATAGAGAATTTGAAAAAAGAGGTACCTCGGAGCAAGAGGAGGAACAGAGGCTGGAAAGAGAGATTGAAGATCAAGAGCAAAGGTTGACGATACCGGTCAAAGGCAAGGAGAAAGCCTTTGAGGAAATGAAGAGAGCAGAAGACTAGGCAAATCATAATGAGATAAGAGTCAAAGTTTTGGGGCGCTGTCTCACTTAGGTGAAAAAGGACAAAGTGCTAGCTAAGAGCAAGGCACAGGCCGCCCAAGTGAGTTTTGAAGCCTAGCAATGCGCCTTCTTGAACACACTACTAGATGTCATTCAAATGGAGGAAGGGGAGGCCGTTGACTCCATAAAGAAGAAGCTAGGGATTTCATGCAAGGCCTTAAGAGCAGGCCTATAGCAAAACATAGAGGTCGGTTGGCTGGGAACCTTTGAAAAGGTAGTTGACTGTTTGAGATAATGACTGGCAGGCTGCAGTAGGACTAGCAGCAGAAAACACAGCACTCCTAACTGAAATGATGATGTCGATAGGCTCAACAGGTTGGATGTTGAAGGTGACAGCAGGGTGGTTTGTTCTAGCCCAGAATGCTACTATAGCAGCATGAAAGCTACAACACGTGTCAAACAGGTTGGCAAACCTCCTTTTCCATGGGCAGTAGCAAGGGCTGAATTGGTGGGTTATGTGCTGTGGTGTGGTGTCATGAGGACATGTATTTTTGATACCTCCAACCTTGACAAGTTTAAGGCTTGTCTTCACCCAACAGTTTGTGAAAAGGTGGAATTGGAAAAACCACATGTGCACGCCTAGAGCTCAGACATGAGGTCTACATTGTTGGAAACCTTATTTGCAACTATCCTATGTCTATTTGTGTCTTTGTACCAAGCCTAAGTAAAGAAAGTGGTTCTATGTTGCCTAGTCAAACATGGGATCTATATTCTTGGACACCTTCTCTCTGGCTCTCTTGTGTCTATTTATGCCTTTGTGTCCACCCTATACTATGGGTCTCTATATAAAAGGGCCACCCTTTTTAGCGGGTCAGCCCCTACCCCATTATATGGGCGTCCTCTCCATTAAATGGGTCTACAGATTTGTACATAAGACTCCACTTCAATGCAAAAGATCTCATCACTCTTCTCCCCGGACTTGTCTAGTCACTCCTTGATTTTTGAATCAATGGCTATGGCATGAGACAAGGAACCTGTGCATCATGGTCATGCATCCTCTTACATCCTTGCATTGTTGCCTCCTAGCTATTCCTACAAGTGGCATCCATGGCTATGGTACTAGACAAGCATCTTTGAGGAGATCTATAGGATGAGAAGCTTTCTATCCACACTTGAGTTTTTTGGGTTGATTCGGAGTTATGAATATATCTACCCATCTAGGTCACTTTTCGAGTGCTCACCCATGGATTCCTCTTCTGTGAGTGTTGACCTACTTAATAGATAGTTGTAGGTGACAATGTAAGGATGAAAGGGGATGCATGCTAGGACAGATTGGTACCTCATCTAGTACCATAGCCATCGATCCCAAAGTCAATGAGTGGCTAGACAAGTTCGAGGAGAAGATTGATTAGATCCTTGTGGAAGCCATGATAAAGACCTTGTAAAAATTCACACTTTTAAGCCTTAGAATGCATAAAATGATGTGCCCTAGTAGACATATACAATGCAAGGATGAAAGAGGATGCACCACTAGGACACACTAGTTTCTCATCTAGTACCATAGCCATCGATCCAAAAGTCAATGAGTGGCTAGACAAGTTCAAGAATATGACTAATTAGAACCTTGTGGAAGCCATGATAAAGGCCTTGTAAAATGTCACACTTTTAAGCTTTGTGCATAAAATGATGTGCCCTAGACATATACATAAGGGTTTGGGAAGCACACATCACAATAGGATCATCCTAGCATCAATAAACATCACCTTTGACTACTCCTCGAAGGAAAAACATATTGTATCCAAACTCCAACTACGTAGTGTCTTATGCTTTGAAAAATTGAACTTGTATATCTAGGCAAAAGAAAATGCATTGTACCTTCAAAGGGATTAAACCATAGAATTATTCATTTATGAGCCCATAGCACCATTGAGATCTTGTTTTCATTAATTCACATATTCAAACTTTTAGTTGCAAGAAGCTTCAAATCTCACAACTATGGTGAATATCCTTATCTTCAATTCTCAGTAGCGCCTTCATAAAAACATAGCATGTGGCATAAGAAGTCATGGAAGATCCCAAAGAGCTCACTCATTTCCTTGCAAACTCACCACCCTTTCTTTTAGAAACAATCATGGACTCCTCAACATGCTACTCTTCAACATTGAACAAGGCATCGTGCTGCATTTTCTAGGGCCCTCAAGATAATTACAACCACAGCTCCTCATAGGTTTATTGTGGCTAAAACTTTCCAAAACAGTAGCTAGCATGTCTCTTTCACACATCCATCATTTTCAAGCTTGACATTATTGTAATGAGCCTTTCAAGCTCCCCCCTAATGAACCCTCAATCTCAAGGCTGATAACCTATGTCTTCTAGCAATAAGGCCTCCTAGGGATTTCCTCCTACTCACATGACTATGCTACCAAAGACTGTAGAACCCTCGGCTTCAATTTGTGTAGTAGGCTAGTCTCTGACTCTAGTAGTGTATCCCCCCAAGATAACCATAGCCCGGCTACTTGTGGAATTATTCCAGTCACACCTTTATTGATCTAAGATGTATCTTTCTTTAAAAATATAGCAACATGGCTACTAAACTACCTCTTGTTTTCTCTTGTGCTGCAAGTAGTTCTACTTTCTCAAGTGGCCCAATCATAACACCGGCCCCTTCATATTGCAACTCCATCTCAATCCATGTATTTGGCCACTCTCTCATAAAGCCTCATGATCTAAAGATATGGCATCCTCAAGACCCTAGTGATTGCACCATACTCAAGACACAAAGTTGCAATACAAGTTGGCAATTCGAACATCAAATATATAACCCTTTTTTTGTACAAAATTTGTTACTGGAAATGTAAAAGCATGAAATGATTTGATTTAGGAAAAACAAATAAACACCACAATTTGTATATAAGCTAGGGTGACGGTTATAAAGAAAAACACCTACCTACCAACCTCTTAAGGGTAGGATGCCTAGATAAAACAAGGTAGAAGAGGGAGCACACCTCATCAGATAGCCATGCATAGTGGGCTATGAATTTATTAGGCACTTTAACAAAAATTTATCATTGTAGCCTCCCTGTAAAGTTGTAGAAAGAAATCTTATGATGTAAGTAAGAGAAAAGCCTTGTGAGAAGACTCTTCCAAAGTGTTTTCCCTTTTTTTTGGGGGGGGATTGAAAGGAACATCGATGTCTTTGGGTAGGAAAAGATTTAACATGTTTTTGTCATGTAATGGCAATTTATGATGTGTTGATATTCTTGCTAAAAGGAAGAGGTTGTGATGAACTTTGTTTGAAAAAGAAGAATTGAAAAGAGTTGCTTCTTGATCCTAAGCTTTGAATAGTTTTATATTTTAAAAAAATCTTGGATCCAAAAATCAAGAGTTCTTTTAGCAATTTGGAAGTGCACCTAACTAAGGGAAGCCAGGATCTTTTAAAAGAGATCGAGGAAGAAACTATCTAAGGGTTTAATCAAAGAAGCTTTATGCCAAGTAAAGAGCCACAATTGTTCCCTACGATCCTAATGATTGAAATGTGAAAAGAAAAAGTCTAATAGAACTCTCAAAATATTCTTATTGGAGCATCTTTGCAATAATTTGATTTAGGAAAGACCCTAATAATTCTTCTACAGGAAAATCCTTGGCTTGTTTGAGGAAACATTGCAAGGAGCAAGTTGGAATTGTGAGTGGAAAGTTTCAAGACAACTCGACAATAACAGGAGTTCTTTCATGAGCTTCAAGGCATGAGAAATTATTAAAGAGCATAAAAATATATTTTGTCAATACTGAAAGATTGAAATTTCCTTAAATTGGGGAGGGAGCTCCTACTACGTTTAAGATCAAACATTTTATCGATAAACCCCATGGAGGCATAAAGATGAAACTTGAGGTTAAGAACCTTGGCACAATTGAAGAAGTTCTAGCTATATCCATTGAAAAGGAATATAAAAATGGAAAGGATGAGAAAGAGGGATTATAGCAAAAGCTCCAAAGAAAAAAGACCCATGCTAAGGGCTAGAGAGAAAACCATAGAAGTAGATTGTAGCAATTTCTCATTGCTAGCTAGATAGGAAATGACTGTCACAAAAAATGGAGAGTTTGCTAGAAGAGCTGAAAGAATGTATAATATGAGTCTTGAAGCTATAAAAGGTAGATCTTGGAGAAGAGGGTTTGATGGTCCTACAAATTTGATTGGTTAAGGAGTGAATAGAGTTGGAAGATAAGATGAAGGAGGCTATTATAGATATGTATCCTCTTCTTATAAAATTTCTAACAAAAAAATTGATTACAGAGTCGAATCTATGAGCCTATGACCTCTCAAGGTCCATCAAATAAAGAAAAGTGTAAATGCGAGCTCATGCTCAACCACCAAGATGCATAGACCACTTATTGTTTCAAGCGTTTCAAGTGAACACCTATGGCTATCTCTCACCTAGCCGATCTACCTTTGCTCCTACTGAGGTATAGTGAGCTTACCTCAATGACCAAATGAGTTTCCCCCTCCCTCAAGCACACAGGTAGCTCCATGATTTGAGATGTGAGCTAAAACATCCTCAAGCCTCCACCTCCAAGCTCCATCCTCCATAGCCATGTGTGAGACAAGAGAAGAGAAGAAGAGAGGAAATGATGGAAGGCGGGAATTGGGACAGGAAGAGAATTTTTCGATGAAGCGGACTATTGAATCACATAGGTCCTCTAACATGAAAATGAGGGCCTCTTTGTGTTTAGTAGCATTGGCATTGTAGCTCCATGAAAAGTCATAGCCGTTGTGGATGCTTGGGTTAAAATCCACTCCTACCCTTCTCGAATATGGCATGAAGGTTGCATTATTCCTCTCAAAGGGTGGGGTCTTAATACTTACTAGGCATTCAATCTTCTCTTTACATGCTCCACCATCTGTTGTCTCTTCCTCTTAAGCTCCGCTTTTCTTTCAATAGAGGTGTCCACCTGTTGGTTGTTGTTCTTCTGGGCCTGGGGAAGGAATTTGTGGGACAATTTCTTCTTCATGAGGTCCCGTGTCAAAGCTTGTGCTAGCCTCTTCTCCTTTTTGGTCTTCCTTTTCTGTCCCCCTCAACAAACCCTAGTGCATCAACTTCTTGTGGGGTCAGGCTTGCTTGTTGTAGTAGATAGTTTCATTGCTCCTCAAGGCCAAGGCTAGCACCTACGGGTTGCGCTGACATATATAGGCCTGCTCTTAGGGCCTTGCATGCAATCCCTAGCTTCTTCTTTATGGAGTCAACGACCTCCGCTTCCTCCATTTGAATAACATCTAGTAGTGTGTTCAAGAAGGTGCATTTCTAGGCTTCAAAACTCACTTGGGCGGCACGTGCCCTGCTCTTAGCTAGCACTTTGTCCTTTTCCACCTGAGCGAGACGGCGCCCCAAAACTTTGACTCTTATCTCATTATGGTTTGCCTAGTCTTCTGCTCTCTTCTTCATTTCCTCAAAGGCTTTCTCCTTGCCTTTGACCAATATCATCAACCTTTGCTCTTGATCTTCAATCTCTCTTTCCAGCCTCTGTTCCTTCTCTTGCTCCAAGGTTGCCTCTTTTTTCAAATTCTCTATCTCTTCTCAGTACTTACGTGCCCTTTCCTTTCTTGCCACCTCTAACTCTTCTAGGATTTATGCAACTTTTCCATCTCCCCTCTCAGATCTTCATAGAGCCCTACAAGCTCATCACTCATTATGGTATCGTAGGCTCACTAGGCTTGACTCTCTTCATCCAGCCTTGCGTGCCAATCGGTTTTTTCTTTGTCCTTGGCTTGCAGTTGCTCCTTCAGCTCACTTATCTCCCTTTGGCACATGGCTACTTGACAAGTTTTCTCTAATTGGGATGCATCCATGGTCTCCTTTTCTGCCTCTAGTTCAGCCACTACTATCTTCTTATCCTCCTTTTCCTTCTCTAGCTCTGAAAGAAGCTCCTTAACGTATTTTTCATAGTCTCTGCAGGTGTGTGGCAGCTTTGTCGTGGGAATGGAGGTTGTGGAGGTTTCCACCTTCTACCTCTTGGAATCCTGCCTAGATTCGGTGTATGCTCTGCCATCGGTGTTTTAGTTCCTGATATGGGGGTATCTTCCCCCATTCCTTGGGCCATTTCCTAATTAACAAAGTACTGTACCCGAGTCATGAGGTTGCTAGAATCCACTTTGGCTGTGGAGCTTAGTGTGGATATGGTTGTGGGGGTCGTGGGCACTAGGAGAGTAGGGATGGGACCGATTGTGGCCTTGCCCTTGCCTTTTTTCACTACAGGTGGCGTGATCTCTGGTGCTTGTGTGCTTGAGCTAGGGTCTTCATCTCTAGGTGGGCTCTCATGGCACACAACTCATCCTGTCTACACTACTCCTCTATAGATATACGTGTTTCCAGAGCCATGTCTTCATCTTCCTTCCTTTTCAACTCTTCCTCTTATTCAGTTGCCTTCCCTTTTCTCTCCTCCTCAAATTTTCTTGATTCTTCTTTCAACCTCTCTAACTCCTCCTTTTCTTTCTTATTCCTCTCTTCCTCTTTCTTCTTAGACTCTTTTTTAGCTTTTTGTAAGTCTACTTTTTCTTTCTTCCTGCTTTCCTCCTCATCCTTCTCTTGCAAATCCTTCTTCTTTGGCTTTCGTTGGGCTACTTGTCATTTCTTGTTCTCCTTCCTCATCATCACTCACTGTCCTTTCACTAGAGTGTGGCTACTATTGATTGTGAGGAGGTGACCTCTCTAGTGTTTCTCCAATTCCTTCTCCTTCACCCTGTCCTTCCCCCAATGCTTTGCTTATTAGAGTTGTCAAAACCCCACCGAATCCGATGGTAGAGGCCTTTGAGGATGACACTTTTCTTTTCGCCCTGGTAGTAGGGGACTCTCCTCCTAGTGGTCTTCCTCCCTTCTGTAGCTAGTTCTTTTGCTGAAGACTCAATGGTCTTCCACACAAAGCCATTTACGTTTACTTCGTCAAGGGATCTTGCTGCAATGCTCTCCAGCATAGGCACATTGATTTGGCTCATTATTGAGTTGTACCTTTGGCTAGAGAATAGTGTGTGTACCATTTTGTCTTGGAGTTGGATTTCGGGGTTGGGGATGTCTGCCAAGTTGATGCCATCATTTATGTGGACCATCACCTTTTCCATTCCTAACATGGCATACACATCTCTCTTCGGCCGCCTTTCCACCTTATCATTGGGTAGACCGAATGCTTTCTCCACCAACTCTGGAGTCAACTCGATCTGGACTTGGCAGGTTTCTTCTATTTTTTGCACTGTCATGGTGCCTGGCTCCTACCAAAGGTCCGAAGGAACTCCACATACTAGCTGTAGTCCACTCCTTGACCAACCTCCTCCATGTACTTTTGCAGATGGCATTGTTCGACAATCTGCTTCACTGCTTGTTGCTCCCTGGCAACATCCTCCAAGTTCAAGACAGGGCCTGGACTTGAACTAGTTAAAGGCCCTTATTTTTGCTAATTATATGCAGAGGAAAAAGATCATATGCTAATGGAATTGAAATGCTTAATTATAGAATTAAACGTCTCCCTCAAGTAGTCCATACATTCCAAATTTTATGATCCTTTTTCTTAGCCATGAATTGGTTTTGATTTGCTTTCATTTTCTTTTGCGTTTTATTCTTATTTCCACCTTACCCCCTCCCCCTGCAGAAATAAGAAGAATCTTTCCTAGGATTATAGATTAAGGGGGTTCCGCGCATGGTTACTGTGCTTACTTTTGCATAAGCAAGGATAAAAATTGGGGTTTTATTCCATTTGGGCATATTGGTCCATGTTGTAGGGTGGTCGGATGCTTTGAACAATACAAATTCAGATTCCTCCCATGAGCAAGGTAGCATTCGCACTTCCATTGCTAAAGTCTCGTCCAAAAGACCTAAGTCTGGTGGGTCGTAGCTTTCAGCAAGCATGGTAAATGTGGCATCCAAGAATCTGGGGAAAGCAACCAAGACATTGCATGTATTCTCACCTAAGTCTGCGGCCAAGGTTAGAATGGATCCCCTAAGACTGACAAGTGATTGAGGTTTGGTTGGGCTTGACAGTTCAGTAGCTGACAGGTGCAACTCTGGTTGCGGTTTTGGTTGGGGTTGTGGCCTTCGTACACTTCGCATGGCCAGTGCGGTTGGTGGTGCACTACTAGATGCTTGGACAGTGGTTGGGGTACTACCAGGGCAAAGTTGAGGTAGTTTAGGAGTAGTGGGCTGCGATTCGGGTCTATAGACTTATTGAGTCTCAATGGATTTAGGTTTTCGAATGGCAATGGGCCTTGCAGCAGCCAAAGGCTTTTGTGGCATTGATGCTTGCTTCGTCTTGATGTTTGGTGTGCTCAAGCTTGAGGGTAGCGTTTCAATAGTGTCCTTGGCCATATTCACTGTAGGTATCCAAATCCAAGTATTACCTTCATAATAGCCTTACGCTTGCAATATGGTTTCTTCTAGGCGTCCTAGGTTTTGAGGGGAGGTTTCTAGCCTTGCAAGCTCATGGTTGGGTGCTCCTAGGCGGCAGTATTGGATGTTTTTGTACCTATTTGAACCAGTGTTCAAGGATTTTAGATTTGTGGTTGGCTTTTTTTCTGTGCTCAAGTTTGGTGGGTGGTGACGACAAATCACGATCCCCCTCCTTAAGCTTGATGGTGGATTTCTCTACTACCGATAGTGATGGAGTCGCACAGCCCTTGCTAAAAGCTACGACAATTCGTACGTTGCCGATGGCTAGGTGAATACACTATGACTGGTAGTCAACATCACAATGGGCCTACTTCTTAAAGGTTTGTCCTAACAACGATTTTGCACTAACATCTTTCGTGTTTGGAAACACATAAAAGATCATGGGCAAGATTTTAGACTTGATAGAGACTGCAACTTTGCACTTTCCCAGAAGTTCATATGATCGGCTCCCAAATGGGCTAAGTTTGGCATTAGTGGGCTATAGCTATGGTTTGCCAATTTGAGTCCAATGATCGCGAGTCGTGATATTAAATTTAATGCCCTCGTCGATCATAATTGTGTTGCATTTCTTATCAAGGAAACATCAATCACATCATTGTGCTCTACTGTTGTTGAATGTGTTAGATATCCAACCATAGATATCTTAGTTGAAGTTACAAATAAGAAAAAGAAGCACATTAGATTCATTTACTTCATCATCATTCTACCTAATGTTTGAGCTATAAACTGGAATAGAACACTAAAGCAATTTAACTTCACATTGATAAATACATAAATAGGTACTACTTAATAAATAATGTCTTAAGAAAAGAGACATTTGACCATGTGGTCAAATCTAATCAAGAGTAATATCATGTGAAAAAAATATATATGATGATTTCTTTGAAGTAAAATCTATTCTAATAAACTCTTTTTTCCATAACTACTTTTTATGGCTAATTATAAGTATACTTGAGATACTAACAATAGATTCTTGTAATTAGTTGTACAAATTATATTATCATTATAATATTTAACATACTTAGTTTTTAAAAAGACCTTCAAAATGGCATGTACAAAGAAGGTGTTCATTAGTCCTAATTATTAAAAGAAAATTTAAACATGATAATTTTGACCATGTGATCAAAACTATGTCACATATAAGTGACACATGATAATTTAATTGAGATAAGTTATACTCTATTTGAATAAGTTTTCATAGTTTCTTCTTAAGGACTAACCATTCTATTTTTGAACTAGTTATATCCCATAGATGTTTAAACTCACGAATTGTAACAAGGATTTTACCTTAATATTCCATATACACATCTCAAAAGATACATTGGAGAGAAATCTTTGTTGCAATATTTACTACTGAGGTAAAACTCCTTTGGGAGGTGCAATGAATCTTTTTTGGGGTGTGCAATATATTCTTGGCTTTCTTATCCTAAGGTACATGTATAGACATACACTAGTGATGTAGTAAAAGAGGCTATAAGAGATAAGAGATTTGACCATGTGGACAAATCTAACCAAAACTAACATGACAAGATCATAACACAACACATGCAATACCCGCCTCGCCAATTAGGTCAGAAGGCCCTTGTAAGCATTTGGATTGATTCATACTTGCATCCTAGCTAGATAGAAATAGAAGAATGAGTAATAAATACAGATAAGGAAATAAAAGAAAAAGAAGAATCATTGAAGCGAAGCACATGAAAGAAATGAGGAAAAGTAGAGAAGTACCACCCGCCGGCACACCGAGAACCAACCACCATTTCTATTTTGTATTTTCCTCTCCTTTGCTCCCTACTTTCTATTCCTCGGATAAGAACATATTTTTCTCTCCTCTCCTCCCTACTTTATATTCCTCAGCTAAGAACACAAACCAAGAATATGTCAAAACATTGCCATTACCACAACTCCATCAAGCGAAAACCTCGTATAGCTCTCCTACAAGAAGGAACATAGCTTCTTTTGTAATAGAAACTCCTCATTGGATAAGGTGTGATATGCTCAATGCATGCTTATCATTTTATTCTTTAGCTCACTTAAAGCTTCTTATTCTCATGAAGAGGAACTTTAAACATATGTAATAGAAACTCTCTAGTGGTATTATGTGATGAGCTAGATGCTTGCATGCATACATTTTTGTGGTGTGATGTTGTCACAATTTTTTTGGAAAGGAAGGGAAGCCTTTTGTATATATTGTAAGAAGGTAAGCCTCAGTGCATATGTTGTAAATACTTCAGGTTTTGAATAGATTCTAGGAGGATTTTGCACGTAAAACAATTTTTCGATACTGTCAACTTGTGTATAGTGTCAAATCATGTGTCGAGTTTCAATGCTAGAAGGGCCAAGGCTTGGCAAAATGATGATGATCATGATTTCACAAAGTAATGCTATGACAAGGTTGTAAGAGTAGGTATGCATGAAGGAAGAAAAGGATTGAATGGATGCCACAAGTCTATTTTCTGTAAGGTTAATTGTAGTTCTGTGTGTCCACGTTGTGACTCTTAGTTTGACACGATGAGGGGCATTACAAAATCAAAAAGGGTTTTAGTTTTAATCTTGTGTGTAAAGGGGGGACCTGTGCTAATTAAGGCTTGTGTTATAGCCTTTTTAAAAATGCTTATTTGTGAGGAACAAGTCCACTATGATGTGGTAGAGACGTCTTGATGTGCATCAACTAGACCAAGAATGGAAAGATGAGGTGCTGAGGCAATTGACAAGACCATGAGGGAGGTGGTTGATGAGGAGCTACACACTTATATGGAGATGTTGCATGGAAAACACTTTTTTGAGATTCAGTGAAGCAGTCAACTACATCAACAATTGTGGATGCCTATAAGATGGCATGACGATGCTCCTTATTTCCCTGACTATGCATGCTAGAGTGGTAATCTCTATAAGCTTGTGATTGTATCATCGCTTTTGATAGCCTTGTTGAGGAGCATTGTAATCATTCTAATCAAGAAGCCAGTAACTTGATTTGTTTCAACCATTTCAGGTCTCATGAATAATTGTTTCAACATTGATTGTTTCATCCTCATTTTAGCATTTCATTGTCATCATATTTGAATCATCATTGTTTCGGTTCTACATTTCAACATATTAGCATTGATTTGTACAAAAATTTACCTCCTGTTAGGCAAAGCTCATAATATATTTCTCTTTGATTTTTTATTATATCTATAGCATTATACTCAATGATAGTCACTCGATCGGGCTCTCAAGTATCACATATCTTGTTCATGTTATGACTTTAGGGTTGATCATCCTCCCTGGCTGAGGCCTAATTCCATCACCATATCCCTCAGACCAATCCTATTGCTCACTCATTTAGTGTGTTGGTTTATGCCTTTCCTTTATTGATTGACTTCTATGACTTTGATGAATGGCTACGAGCCATGGGGCTGAGAAGAGCACTCCACCAATTCCTTAGACTAGTTCTACCGCAGAGGATGGGACCAACCTTGCTAAGTCTTCTTGACTAATTAGACCAAGAAAGAGAGCAACTCCAAAAGGCTAATAAATTTACCACTAATTTCACCCCAAATTGCATATTCTCTAGTATGGCATGAGCTATTTCTAGCACTCCATGTCTCATCAAGGATAGTGATATGTATGGAATTCAAGGCCTTGTTCTTTAGACAAGATTTTGTTATGGCATATCCAAAGATGTAGTAGAGCAAGTTCAAATGGGAACCCGAACTATCACAATTGTGACTAACCTTCTCTTATTCAATAGTCATTGAAAGAATAAAGAATAAAGTAACAGTGATTGGTTCCCACCACCTGCAGCGAAGATGTGTGCGACCATGGTTTGTGAACTAAGTAGAGGGCATCCGAGGCATAGGTGGCTCTAGTGACGACAGAACAAGAGAAAGTGACAATGTAAAAATGTACATAAAGTAAAATAGGATGGGGAATAAACATCATCTCATCCTACGAAAGCAAGGCAAAACATTCTACAAAGAGAAAAATTTTAGTGAGCACTATGTAGAATTCTTGTTAGTCACCAAGATCTTAACAAGCTCAATAGACATGTCCTCTATCACCTCCTTGATTAAGTGATAGTGCACCTTAATGTTTTTTTTCTCCGCATGGAGCACTAGATTCTTAGCCAACTAAAAAGCACTTATAGAATCCGAATGCAGTGTAGGAGTAATAGTAATACCAATGTCTTCCACTAGACGACCTAACCATAGGGCCTCCTTGTAAACCTCAATGGTTGCAACATACTCTGCCTCATTGTTGTGCATTTTTTACACCCTATACATCAAACAAGAAACACCCCTAGCAAAAGTGAAGACATACCGCGAGGTGGACTTTTTTCTATCTTCATGTCTTGCATAGTTAGAGTCAGTGTAACCCATGACTATAGTATCCTAGCCACCATAGCAAATGCTCATATTTGCATTGCCTTTCAAGTACCTCATGATACCCTTCACCGTTTCTCCCAGTCCTTAACCATTCTACCTTCAAAATAGCCTATTATGGATGCAGGACCTGCGATTTTGTCCAAGATGCCTCCAACTTTTCCCTCAAGTATTTGAGTTAACTTTAACTAGTTGTCCTTGGTCTCTATGGTCGAACTCTCAAGTATCACAAATCCACTTCACATCATGACTTTAGGGTAGATCGTCCTCCCTAGCGGAGGCCTAATTTTATCACTACAACCCTCAAGACCAATCGTGTTGCTCACTCATTTAGTGTGTTGGTTCATGTCTTTCCTCTATTGGTTCATTTATGTGACTTTGATGAATGGCTACTTGCCATGGGGCTAAGGAGAGCTCTCCTTGGATACCTTAGATTGATCCTACTGATCACTCATTTAATTTGCTAGTTCATTACTCATTGTGCTCTCTATGATTACATATCTCTCCTCAGATTTCTTAGAGTAATCATGTTTTCCATGTTTTCATCGTTTATATGCCTAAAATCATTTTACACGTAGGTAGATATGTGTATTAATCAAAAGAATTTATATTGGATATATTGGATAAAAACATGGACTTAGCGAAGGAGCAGGACCAGTCTCACTAAGTCTTCTTCACTAATTAGACTAAGAAAGAGAGCTAACTCCCAAAGACTAACAAATTTACCACTAATTTCACTCCTAATTACATTTGCTCTAATATGGCATGAGCTACTCATCATTAGATAAGATTTTGTAATGGAATATCCAAAGATGTAGTACAGCTAGTTCAATATTCTTTCTCACTCGTGCCTAGTTTAGCTAAAACTTTCTCCTAGACTCCTACATCCAAGTAGTTATTCCAAAATACGTGGATTATGGTTTCCCTTTTCCCACACTGGTACATTCCATCTATGATACCAAAACCTTTCAACTTATCTGCACTCTATAAGACATATGTGATTAGTCTCCATACAAAGAGTCTTTCACTCAATGCTCATGTGAAGATTGGATCCTTTGCAAGTACTCATGATCCATCTTATACTTATAGAGATTTCCAAGGCTATTGAATAGGACAATTAATCCATAAATTGAGGGGACATATTTCAAAAAATGATGCCACTAAGGAAAAGTAAATTGATGGAGTAAGGATTACCTAAAAGATAGAGCCTCAGTGGATGCACACAAGTGGAAGCATGAGCAAAGAAAGGGCTATTGCAAATGGATAGAGAGAGAGAGAGAGAGAGAGAGAGAGAGAGAGAGAGAGAGAGAGAGAGAGAGAGAGAGAGAGAGAGAGAGAGAGACTCTATGTGGAAACCCCAACTGGCATAATGTGTGACCAACCTTCTCTTATTCAATAGTCACTGAAAGAATAGAGAATAAAGTAACAAGGACAGGCGCCCACCACCTATAGTGAAGACATGTGCAATCATGGTGTGTGAAGTAAATAGGGCATTGTAGGCATAGGTGCCTTTACTCCAAATCTCCCACTTAAAGGTGAATGTACCTCTAGTGAGGAGAGAACAAGAAAAAGTGACAAAGCAAAAATGTACATAAAGTAAAATGGAATTGGCAATAGACATCATCTCATCCTACGGTAGCAAGGAAAAACATTCTACTAAGAGAATTTTATTGATTAGATATATACGATTCTTGCTAGTGGAGATCTTAACAAGGTCAACAAACTTACTCTCTACCACCTTCTTGATTAAGTTATAATGAACCTCAATGTGATCTCTCTTTGCATGGAAAATGAGATTCTTGGCCAAGTGAATAGCATTCATAGACTTTGAATGTAGTGTGGGAGCAACGGTAATACTAATGTATTTCTAACGTGCCTGCTTGTCCACTTGTGGGACACATCTTAGTAGTTCGTCGGGAAGAGAGTCTAGAAAGCACCATCTCGCACTTGCAAGGAATGTCACAGGGTTTGTGATCTAGGTCTTTCCGAGTCTACCCCAAAGCGGAAGTGTCTGGCCGTTCCCACTTAGGGCCGACCTAAAATCAGGGTTTTTTTTTCTAACAGCCACCAAGTCTCTAGGAAGTAGCTAGCGTCGAGCTCCAGATGAACCACTTTGCGTAGAAATAACAGGGTCGAAGCGGATTTATGATGCACTTAGTTCAAGGAGAATGGGAAATGAGAGGGATGCGAAGCTCAACCTCTCTGCCCATAAGGCATAGTCCCATTCCGCTCGCGTAAAATAGCATAAATCAGGATTCTAACTCTACTAACTCTAGGTCATCACAATTTCATTATCACGTCTTTTGAGAAAAGTTCCCAGCTAATCGGGACCACCCTTCCATAGGACGGACCCAAGTCACGTCCACCGCACTTTCCTCAGGTTGCTTAGTTATCTAATTACCTACCACATTATGTTTGACATGCAAAAGTAGCTTCCTTAATTAACCAATTTAGACACATGTTCCTTTACGTAACTTAGGCACTAACATAAAAAAACAATGTGAAGTAAGTTCCTTTTTCAAATATTTGATCTTTATTTATCATATTCTTTGGAAATACATCAAGTATCTTGCCCGAAGGCTATCCCAGCAATAATCAAGATTGCTGCTCCAAGTTTTGCCCGTAGATTAGTACATGGGCCTCGAGATCCCATCTCGAGCCATGTCGGCCTCTTGTGCGGAATCTGGAGGCAAGGAATTTATAGCTAGAGCCTCCCTTGGCACCCAAGCGTTCTCTCGCTCCAAGCAACACCCACGGAGAGACCTCTCGTGGCCGGTTCGGTCCACGTACCTAGCCCAGCTAACAACCCCCTTGGATAGGGCCAGGTAGATAGTTGGAGGTAACTGAACCTGCCTCTCCCTCCAGGCTTTTAACCTGAAGCATTAAGTGTTTTTCCTTGAATTAGTTCCTTGAGCAAAGAAGTTCAAACAATGTACCTAAGTGTACAATCACGATCATTTCAGTGGTTGTTCGTACGACCAACTGCTAAGGTGTGATTCCTTCTTCCCGAATGCTCCTAGCATTCGATCCAGGATCTTTCACAACTTGGCAAGATTCCAAGGGCTTGGCAAGCAAGGTTTCTTGTTTACCCTCTTTCCTTGGGTTAGGGTTTATACCCTACCGACCCCAATTATCATCCTTAGGTCTCCTTGTACTATAGTCAAATAGATCTTGGACAACCCGGTCGTCCTTGGTTGGTCAATTTTCTTCTTGACAATTCACAATTGCCCTAAGTTTGACAAATCAGTCCCCAAGAGAGAGAGTTGTAGTAGGGCGACTACTCAACTCTTAACAAATCTAACTTGTAATTAGAACTCGCCTTCCTTGGCCTAAGATGTAGTGGTATCATCTTATGATTTAATTGCACTAGCATATGACCTTGCAGACTTGTTGCACAAGATAGGTAGCTGTACCTATCTTGAGGAATTACATCTCCTATCATATGGCATTCTTTGATTAAGAATACCTTTGATCAAGGTTTGGGAGTCCCATTGACCCCAATCCAAAACCCTAGTCCCACTAGGCTGAAGATTGATTTGACTCTAGGATTTCTTGTGAGATTTTAACGTTTGGTCCTTCGATCTTTAAGATGAGAACCCTAAGATCACATCCTTTTCCCTTATGGACCACTTGTCCCTAGTAAGATTGTCTAATCAAACAATTTGATGATTGTCTGATATTATCCTCTCCAAATGTCCAAGGTGTAGGCCTTGATCGATAATCCAAACTAGAGTTTAACCTATCGATTTATCTTGGACTAGAGAAACGTCCTTGTTCCGTAGTTTAAGGTCGTAACAACAGTTTGCAAGCAACTCGCTTGGTCACTTAACATCCTTTGTTTGTCAATATTACTAGTATTCATGTCCTAAGACCTAGTACCCTCTCTTACTCGCACCATAGAATGATCTAAGTATGAGAACATTGGATTAACTCTACAAGTGCAATACTAAGTAAAATTTTAAGTTAACTTAACCTATCTTTTCATATTGAATGTAACTATCATTTCATGCGTATTGCATCCTATATGCTTTTCATCAAATAAAACATAACCCTTTTTCTTTTCATACATTTACTTATGCATGCAAGTTATGCTATGTAAATTTACAATGATATGAAAATAAAAACATAATGTTTTCTTTTTCCATGCAAGACACGTGAATAAGAATGCAGTTTCTTATGCAAATTCTAGTAAAATATAACTCTTTTATTCCTCTCCATAGCAACTATCTATTCTTTAATTAAACATCATTCTATGAATTAACCTACTTACAGTCATAACAAGGGATTTTTATTGCATAAATGCATTGTATACAACATAATTCATTCTTTCCAACGTAAATTACTCAATGAAAACCTTCCAATGCACAAGAACATCGCAATATATATATTTAACCTATATGCGAGATGCAATTAGAACATTATTGCATAAGTGCATCTTTTAACACATGAACCATATATTCAAAAATGCAACAACCTTTCGCCATGATGGTGTAAGAATTATAAGTACCTTGACATGCAATTTAAAACTTTTTCGAGCATTCCTATGATCTTTTTAAAACAAAGCGCTCTAATATAGTAAATTTCCAATGCAATTAAGTTTTCCTTATGCCAATTTATACTTAATGCACCCATATCATGGGAAAATGAAGAAGGTGAATTTGATGGAACCTGAACATCTGCAGGAGGGGTATTATCGATCTTGCACTTCGGGTGGGGACTCCTACACGTGCTCCTCTTGCTCCCATGCATGCTCCTCTTGTGTGGCACTTTGGGGCCATCACAATTGGGATTTGTGAATAAGTCGGACAGGTGGAGGGTGTGCAATTTTTTTTTTGCAAGTTGCCAGTCCTTCCTTCCCGCAAGGGAACTCCCTTCACAAATAAATCATGTCCTTCACGCGATCTGCGGGGTCAAGCATCCCTAGGAAGCTTTTAGTGGAAGCTTCTAGGAAGCTTCTTAAGAAGATTCTTTAGCTTCTTGCTTTCTGTCTGTTGGGCCTCAAAGCGTCTCCTCCTCCTCAATCGTGCTGAAAATGATGATGATGACGAGGGTATGTGGCGGCAGTCCGACAACCTGGTGGTGTATTAGACGGAGCAGTGGGTGGCATTGAAGATGATGATCCAGCGAGGGAGGGGGGGCTCCCCTTATATAGTGGGGGGGGGGCCTCCCCTTATATAGTGGGGAGGGGGGTGGTTCATGGGTGGGGGAGACGGCCATTTGGCAGGCTGTCACCCCACACCTGGGGGTGCATGCCCCCTCTCCCACTCTTACTCCCTCTCTCTCTCTCTCTCTCTCTCTCTCTCTCTCTCTCTCTCTCTCCCCGACACGCTGTTGACAGGGGGAGAGAGCGAGTTAAAAAATTTATGAACTCATCTTAATTAAAAGGGTAGCTTTAAAATTTTGAAAAAGGGAGGGGGGGTTTCTTATGGGAGTGATGCCAGGAGGCATATTTCACGGTGGATTCCGTGAGGTTTTACGGTGGATTCTGTAAACTTTGTTTACCGGGGCTCATACACAAAGTGAATTCTTTGTGCGAGAAGTTGATGGGGACGCCTATCCTTTTCAGGCATTTCGTTAATTTAGTGTGTACATGGGTGATTCCATAGTAGGTGATTCCGCAAAATACATATTAAATTAATAAACATTTATGAGTTTAGAGTGCACACTCGTGATAAATTAAGGTTAGGATTGATTTCTAACCAGTTGATTTATTTATGTAGCTGAAGACTGCTAGGTATTCACTTTTGTCGGTTTAATTGTATTATTTTACTAACGATTGTGAATGCTTCAGTTGATGTGTAGAGATAGTAGCACTGGCGGAGGAAAGCATTGGAAGATAGCGTGTATTCGAGTTATCACTTATATTTTGATGGGCGCATACCTTAGGCATGGCGCCTATATTTTGTCGTGCCTATTTATTAAGGCGTTGGATATTTATTTATTATTTTATATGCGCATGGGCGCACGATTATGATATTTTTATTTGGACATTGTATTGGGTATGCCTAACTTCTTGGGCGCCCGCCCATTAGCTTTATTTCTATTTGGCACTAAAGCAAACTCAAAAGCCAAAATCATGCTATTTTGTAATTTGGGCTATTATTTTGAGCTTGAAGATGATTAATACATAAAATACATGCATGGGGGGAGATTGCACCCAATTAGTTTCTTGTTCATGTCGTGCAGGCTTTCTACCTTGATTTGTGCAAAAAGTAGAGATATTTTGTTCTTGGAGACCTTACGACGTTCACTACGTGAGCATACAGCATCGGATCTGTGCACCAGTGGTATCAGAGCGAAGCTAAGGTCGAGAGCTTCCAATTGCTACCCATCTTACGCGAAGGCGGAGCTCCTGGAACGATCGAGCTTTACAGTCAGTCTCATCGCGAACGTTCGATACGGGTGGATTCCTGGCGGTCAAGAACCTTTGTCTACAGCCTCTGATCGCGAAGGACCAGCCTGGGGAAGCGGAGGACCACGTCAATATCTCCTTCTATCAAGTCATTTTCTCAGAGACCTTAGATAAGTTTCATATTATTCATAAAGTTCAAAAGCTTCGAAACTAAGCTTGTAAAAAGCTTAGCCAACCAAATTTCACAATCGGCGGCGTCAGTATGTTCACACCGTGATCGGCGGAAAAAAAACGCTCCCCCTAAAATTTGACGTTTTTTTCAGACTAAGCTTTAAGCTAAGTCAATCAAGTCTCAAGTTATACAAATCTTCAAAGTTGGACAAGTTCCATAAGTTATGCAACTCTGCAAGTTCTGCAAGTCAGTAGAGGTCAAAACTGACTTATGCTAAAAACTCCCATAAGTTCAGCACACGCAGAAGGTCATACACAGATTTTACGAAGATTTCAAATCCCGCAACCGCAAAAGTCGAAGACCGTGGAAGCCAAACAAAAATCTATAAGCCTTGTACACCTGACTTTGAGCTACGCTCATCTCGCTAATTGGATTTTGAGAGTGTGAGGTCTTTTGAAATTTTACAAGATGACGGAACAAAATATGGATGATTTAATGGCTGAAGGCAATCTTCCTGAACCTACAATGGAACAAAAATTGGATTTAATTATGATGCAGTTGGATGAAGAACGAAGAGCCCGGGAAGCCTTGTAAGTTCAATTGGCCAATTTACAAAGATGGACTATCGACAAAGATGGACCACAATCCGAAGATCTTATCCGACGAACCATCGATGCGACTCTCGAAGCTCAACCCATCTGCAAAGAAACAAAGATAAGTAAAAGAAATTTCAAATTCCATACTTTCAATGGAACTCAAGATGGAAAGACTGTACTTGCATTCATCAAAATCAGTTTGATGATTACTTTCATGAAGAGACATACATTGAAAAAGATAAAATTAAGTGTGTCACTAATAATTTAGTGGATAGAGCATCTCTTTGGTGGACCGTGGTTCGTAAGAGCATAGATTGTCCCACTACCTAGGAGAGTTTCAAAAAGAAGTTTATGCAGAATTACCTTCCTCCACAATTCCATGAAAAAGCCATAAAGCAATGGGACTTTCTTCAGCAAAGAGATCGTGAGCCTATTTCCCAGTACACTGAACGCTTTTGGAATGCGTTACTCCAACTACGCATGCTTGAAGACGTACCTAAAGTGACTCACAAGTGCAAGTATATGTCTAGATTACTTGGGCATTACTACGCTGAAGTCAATATGTTCAAGCTTGCAACTCTTGAAGATGCAATTTCTTTAGCTCATGACACTGAAGACAAGATTCAAGGAAGAGACAAGCGTCCACAACAATTTCAAGCAAATGATAACTATGGTTCAAAGCAATTCAATTCAAATTTTAGAAGATTCAATCAAAGTCGATTTCCTTCATCATCTTTCCGTAAGTCTTGGACAAAACCACCTGATTTGCCATCAAATACCAATCAAAACCCTAAGCCATCCTCACAGCCAAATCCTAATATTCCTAGACTTCCTGCCATTGCAAACAATGTATCTAAAGCCAAACCTATAGTGTGTTACAAATGCCATCAACCTGGACATTTAGCAGCCAATTGCCAATCGAAGAAGCCACCTGTCCATATCAACTATCTTGGAGCAATGAAAGATGAAGAACATGAGGAAATTTCTGACTTTACGGAAGATGAGGACGACATTACTACTCCTTCAGATACTTTACCAGGTATGCCAACTCCACATTCTTTGTTGACAATGAAATGTTTAGTGCATGGAAAAGAAAAGATTATTTTGCATGATGATGGTAGTACACACGATTTTATTTCTGCAAAGTTAGTGAAAGAATTGAAATTACAAACTGTTCCTACGCATTATCGCATTAAAGGAGCATTCTTAGGCACAAGGTATAATGAAACACAAGAGGTGCATGATTTAGAAATTCAAATTGGTGAATACACTGAAAGAAGGAATTTCCTAGTTGTACCTTTATAGTCTAGTGATATTATCCTAGGTATGCCTTGGCATCATCAGCATAATCCTGACATAGATTATTCCATGCATTCAATTAAAATTCATTTTCAAGGAAAACACATTACATTGTATGATATGCATGCATCCAAAAATTTTCCACTACTTACTCATACTCAAGCTAAACGTGCATTACGCAAAAATAGTAAATCTTATCTAATTTGGGTGAATGAACTTCAAGCTAAAGAAAAACATATGCACCCTAGGCATAAAGAATTCCTTGCACAATTTAAAGATTGTTTTGCTGAAGATTTACCACTTGGACTACCTCCTTCATGCCGTGAAGACCACAAAGTAGATTTAATTCGTGGTACACAACCACCATGTAAAGCACCATATAGGCATAACTAGATATAACAGAAAGAAATTCAAAATCAAGTTGATGAATTATTAAACAGAGGATTAATTAGAACTAGTAGTTCTCCATTTGGTGCACCTGTTTTGTTGGTAAAGAAGAATAATAATACTTATCGTATGTGCATTGATTATCGTGCCCTAAATAATATTACTGTAAAGAATAGATATCCAATTCCTAGGGTAGATGATCTTATGGATAAACTACAATGTTCTGCCATATTTAGTAAAATAGAACTTAAATCTGGTTATCATCAGGTGAGATTAGATAAATCTAATATATTTAAGACTGCATTTAGAATACAATTTGGACATTATGAATTTCTAGTGATGCCTTTTGGATTGACTAATACACCTGCTACATTTAGCCAAATGATGAATTGCATATTTTTGAAATATCAACATTGTGTTATAGTATTCTTTGATGATATCTTGGTATTCAGTAAAAATGAGAAAGAGCATTATGAACATCTGTCTTTGGTTTTCAAGTTGTTGAAAGATAATCAATTGTATGCTAATCTAGAAAAGAGTGAGTTCTTTCAAACAGAAATTGAATATCTAGTTCATATTGTGTCATTAGAAGGTATACCAGGTAAAGAAAATATAGTAGCCGATGCATTAAGTAGAAGACCGACCATTCATAATATCTCTATCATATCATTTGATTTTCTAACTCCTATGAAAGATACTTATCATCAAGACATTACTTTTCATGCTGATTGGAATAAATTAGTTGGAAATAATTGGATTCCTATTGATTCATTGTCTTACAATGATGGATTCATGTTTTATGAAAAGAGGTTATGTGTTACAGTCTTATTTAGATTCTTTGTTTTGAATGAGATTCATTGTCCTCCATATCAAGGTCATAGAGGTATCATATCTACTTTATGTACATTGATTGAAGATTTTTATTGGCCACATATGGACACTGATGTATCTAACTTTGTTTCTGAATGTTTAGTTTGTCAAAGAGTTAAGAGACATCATGGTAAATAGTATGGTTTACTAATGCCTTTATCTATTCCATCACGATCATGGGAACAGATTTCTATGGATTTTATTACTGGTTTACCTAACACTAAAGCTAACCATGATGTGATTTGGACTGCTGTAGACAGGTTTAGTAAACAAGCATATTTCATTCCATACAAGAAAACTTTAACAACATCTCAAGCAGCACAACTGTTTTTGAAAACTGTTTTCACTAATCATGGATTACAAAAGTTATTATTTCTGATCGTGATTCTAGATTTTGTAATAACTTTTGGATTACTTTGTTTGCGAGCCTAGGAACAAAGATTGATTTCTCATCTGCATTTCATCCTGAAACTAATGGACAAACAGAAGCCACTAACAGTACTATTTTAGATCTTTTATGTGCTTACACTATTTCTAAACCATAGACATGGGACACACATTTGCATTTACTACAGTTTGCATATAACAATACACCACACACAGCTACAAAGAAAGCACCGTTTGAAGTAATTTATGGTTATAGATTGTCTACACCTGTTGCATCTTTATCAAATAGAATTCAGAGTGCTGATGATATTGCTAACATGCACGCTACTATTTTTGATGAGGTTAAAGACATGATTGACAAAGCCCAGCAATCATATACAAAACAAGCCAATAAGAAAAGACAGGCCATGAATTTCAAAGTTGATGACTATGTTTGGTTAAGAATAGAGAAACGTAGATTACAAAGTGTAGATAAACACCCAGTTGTGAAATTAGCACCGAGATTCTATGGACCATTTAAGATCATTCACAAAATCAATGACAATGCATTTAAGTTAGAACTACCACCACATTGGAAAATTCACAACACCTTTCACATTAGTTTATTACGACCCTTTAGAGGCCAATTACCTGTACACCCTATTTATGAAAACCCACCTTTGTTAGATGAAGAGACTGAAATCCTTGAGCCTGAAGCTATCATAGATACTGACTTTATGACCACTAGAACTGGCCGTAGATATTCTAGATATTTAGTCAAGTTTAAAAACCATCCTGTTGAAGAGGCCCAATGGATGCACGCTAGAGACTTAAAATGCTTTCCCCACTCTGATAGCTCCACATTGAGCTAATAGCAATTGAGGAAAATTGCTATACCACCCCGGAGGTATGATGCCATGAGGCATATTTCACGGTGGATTCCGTGCCACGGTGGATTTCGTGAGGTTTTACGGTGGATTCCATAAACTTTGTTTACCGGGGCTCATACACAAAGTGGATTTTTTGTGCGAGAAGTCGATGGGGACGCCTATCCTTTGCGGGCGTTTCGTTAATTTAATGTGTACATGGGTGATTCCGCAAAATACATATTAAATTAATAAACGTTTATGAGTTTAGAGTGTGCACTCGTGATAAATTAAGGTTAGGATTGATTTCTAACCAGTTGATTTATTTATGTAGCTGAAGACTGCTAGGTATTCACTTTTGTCGGTCTAATTATATTATTTTACTAACGATTGTGAATGCTTCAGTTGTGATGTGTAGAGATACCAACAGTAGCGGAGGAAAGCATTGGAGGATAGCATGTATTCGAGTTATCACTTATATTTTGATGGGCGCATACCTTAGGCATGGCGCCTATATTTTGTCGCGCCTATTTATTAAGATGTTGGATATTTATTTATTATTTTGTATGCGCATGGGCGCACGATTATGATATTTATATTTGGACATTGTATTGGGTATGCCTGACTTCTTGGACACCCGCCCATTAGCTTTATTTCTATTTGGCACTAAAGCAAACTCAAAAGCCAAAAGCATGCTATTTTGTAATTTGGGCTATTATTTTGAGCTTAAAGATGATTAGTACATAAAATACATGCTTTGTGGAGTGCTCACACAAGGCATGGGGGGAGATTGCACCCAATTGGTCTCTTGTTCATGTCGTGCATGCTTTCTACCTTGAGTTTTGTGCAAAAAGTAGAGTTTTTTTGTTCTTGGGGACCTTCTGGCGTTCACTACGCGAGCATACAACATCTGATCTGTGCACCAGGGAGAGGCACGGGAACCCTTTATATGACACCCTTTATATGACACCCTTGAAAAAGGAGGCATGTAAAAGAGTAACCCCTTTATATGACACCCTTCTGTATGTCAAAAATATATAAAAATGGTGTTTTAAAAACCCCTTATTTTGAGCTCATGTTATATATACATATACATGAGTGACCCTCTCGAGGTCTTTTCTACTTGAGCAATCAAATGGAGTATTATCCTTAATCTATTAAAAGCTCATTTGCAAATGGCTGATAATGGAATGAAACTCATTTAGTGAGCTAACATAGAAGTGCCCTCCTTCATGCAAAGCCCCATGAGTTGCTTCAGCCTTCGTACATCTCAAGAATGGTGCTTTGCTTGTCATAGATATTATGAATCTTTTTCTATAATTCCTATGCATATTTCCCATTAGAGAAAACATTATAGAGAACCTGTTTATTAGAGAGGGATAATATGATGATGGACTTACATAGCTCATCTATTTCAGCCCAACCATCTACATCAGTAAGTTTGGGCTTGATGGTTGTGGAAGCACTATTAGTCAAGCCATTAGCCATAATGAAGGCAAACAATTGCACAAACTATCAAAACAAGTTGCTATATTTATTGAAAAGAGCCTAGAACCACTACTAAATCAAGCTAAAAATAAGGGGTTCTGACTAAGTAATGAATTGTCCACAATACTCAATGCAAAGATCTGTCAAATGAAGGTGAGTGCTCACATAAAGAGTGCATTATCTTGCAATTACAACATATTGATAATGAAGTATAGCAGTAAGAGATCAATGCAAAAGAGGGGCAATCACTTATATAAGACAAATTGCAACTACCAAGGAATAGCTCCAAGTAGCCACCGTGAGTGAATATGTGACTCACACTGAGAATTGTCAAAGAATCAGTGTGTCAGACTAAGATACATCCCATACACATACGCATAAGTACCATGCATAGAGTGTCTCATGGGTAACGAAAGAGACCAACTAGAGGCACAAGAACGGACTGAGCAATGTAACAGAAGCTCAATACATAACCAACCAAGATGCATACATCACTGACAACATCATGACAGACATAGGTTCTGGCCCTCAAAGGTAATGTCATATCATCCCACTAAGCATCAACTACATACATAGAGCATGGCAAGAGCATGTACATGTCACCAAGTTCCATAGTCTCATTGTAAGACCCTTAAGCTTAATTAATTATGTAACCAAAAGCTTAATATAATATCCAAATGTCAAAAATTGGCTCCAAGTGGAACAAAAATTGGATGCTCGATGAGGAAATAAAGCTTAAAGCATCATGTGGAAGGCATATGACAACCCAAGTAGCTTGCAAAGCTCTTTTACTGGAGCATCAAATAGCCATACATAATAGTGAATGGCAATTAATGTCAAGATTTTTAGCTCCAATCTTAGCTCAAATGCAAATTGGAAGTATAACCAAGAATGTAACAATCTTGGCTACATTTCACTGTTGGCTTGCTTTGGTTGAGAACTAGCCTAGGTATATAGGCACTAAAATGCCTAAGGTAAGATAATGGGGGTGAGTATGTCTCTAAATCCTTTGAGCAATTTTGTGATTAAATGGTAGTTGACTAACCCATATAACCCACCCTAGAATGGTATGGCTTAGCACATAAATAGGACAAGTCATTATAGCAAGTTCGTAGTATGCTTAGCTAGGCGGGCTTAACATAGCATTTTCAAGCTAAGGTAGTGTTGAGAGTGGAAAAAGACTGAATTTTTGACTGATTTTTGTTGTTTTTTAGGTCTGAATGATTGATTTTTGATGGATTTAAAGTGATGTATGGTTGTTAATGGAAGTATTTGAGAGTGTTTTGGATGATATTGATTATGTTTCGGAAGTTCATGATGATTTTTAGTGGAGATATGAAGCTTTGTGATGTTCTGGTAGGTTCTGTTGAGCTTCTGTTTTGTTCTGATTGTCTTCTGTATGAAGAATGGATTGATGATTGATGAATATTGAGATCTTTTAAAAGTTTATTGAATATTTTTTGATATTTTGGAATGGTTTGAGTATGAATTATGAGGTTTTGATGACCTTCTGTAACCTTCTGTAGAGCCTCTGTCTCTGCTCTGTAACTGTACTGTAATTGTTCTGGTATTGTACTGTAACTGTTCTGTAGACCTTCTGTAAGAGTTCTGTAGAATATATGTGTGACTTTGGGAAAGTTTTCTAACCTTTGGAAAGGATGAATCTAAGTTCAAAAGAGCTAAAACAAGTGGAAGAAGCAGCTATTGTTGCTGAAGACTGAAGACAAGACTAAGTGAGAGTGATAGTAGTGAGATGTGAAAAGACACTGTAGTGGCTCTGGTGACTCTTCATATCAGACATACCTCTTGGGAGGTGCATCCATGATCTAAGAAGGATTATTGAGGGTTATTATGGGAGCATTGTAGTGAGGATATGATATACTATTGATAGAGAGAGAGAGAGAGATAGCCAGAGATAGTCAATTCTATCAAAACAGTGTAAATGTATATGAGAGATTGAGAGAAAAAACTATGAAGACATTGAAGATGAATACTATGTGACCGATTTCCATTCAAAAGATGGTGTATTCATTTGTGTTCTTTGTTATATTTATGGATTCCATGAAGATATTGAAGATTATGGTTGATTCTATCAAATCCGTGGGAGAAATCTACTATGATGCTGCGTGAAGAATTACTATTTTCTTTGTTTTGAAGATCAAAAGAATGAAATCAAAGCTTGTTGATGTTACAAGATAAATTTTCTTGCAAGAGAATTCCCTTTTCCTTGGTGTTCCTCTTGGGGCTCCATGTTTTTGGTGTGCAGCCGAGGAAACTTGCCATCAACAAGCACCAGAAGAGGCTGAAAATGAAGGAAATGGCATTGCCAAGAAGAGGAGAATTCAATGGATATTTGCAAAGTTCCTTCTTCTACTGAAGAGTTGGAAATTCTCATTATCAAAGCCACTTTCCACAAGAAGTTCATCCCACAATGGCGGTGTCGAAGGGTTTCGAAAGCAATGTCACGACTTCAGAAGTCCTTGATAAATTTCAGGATAGAAAATCAAGCAAGTGAATGAAGTCAAATCTGTTATGACTGCAATTACTTCCTATGATGTTGATCAGTTGGAAAGATACAACTCTTAGAAACCACCTATTTTGTGACAGGCACTGAAGGTGGCTTTGTTGGGTAAAACTCCCTTTTTCAACATCATAACATACAAACAAAGGCATCCGTCGCTCTTACCACACTGTGTGTAAACAGAAATTGTGGCATTCCATAAGATGACATCTCGCACCAGCAATGTTTCAAAATTCGAGATGAGCTTCAATGATGTATTTACGATTTCTATACATGCTCATAGTTGCAATTATTAGGACAATATTGCAACCTGATCCCTTAAGAACAGAAAGCATATGGCATCATTTCCCTCTCAGTGATATAGATAGAAAGGTCGCATACAAGAGTATCTCCTCAAGGTGGAAAATTGTCTCCTGGTCCATTCATCAAAGAGATGAAAAGCCTTCGCATTGACAAAAGCTTTTGGAGAGTTCAGGTGTGTGTAATAATCAGCATCAGTTTGAGCGATTGTTTGGAATTAGTTATTGATCTATGTAGAATAGGGAAAGTTCAGTTAACTTATACATTGTGTGTTTCAACACAGGTGATTTCTTTCCACTACTGTCTTCTTTCACATTCGATCACCATCGACAGACCAATCCCCTCCCTTTTACTTGATTTATCACACTTTGTAAAAAAAAACTACTGTCAATGGAATCTTGTTGCGGCCCAGTCAATCAGCATAGTCTAAATCCATCTGTTGAATATTGGTCGAACACGCAATCCGCAGAAGATGCTGTTTTCATTTGAATCAAAGCTTTGATTCATCCGCATTGTTCTTCAGATCATTCTCATATGTCCTTTTGAGGATTTTAGTTCTTCAGACCAATTTGCAGCTCTACAGTCTCCACGAACTTTCTTTTCTTCTCCTTGGAATCATTTACCATCTGAGAGACGGCCTCTCTCAGAACATCACTTTGAAGCTTACTCATGTCCGAAGGCTGGTGGTCTCTACGACACGGGAAAACGGATGAGCCTTCACTCCTGCTCTCAGCAAGCTTCACAGAGCCGCTAAATCACTTGTCCTCTTCGCAGGGTTATATCTCGGTGGCTTTTAAAGGTCCTTCTCTGGATTATCTGTGTATGATTTAAAGCTTCGAAAACTTCTTCGAGCTTCTGCTTTCCTTTTCGTCAGCTCCCGACCCCCAAATTCACGTAGAACTCTCTGATTTCGTCTCTCTTCGTCCTTCGATTCCCATTCGTATCCTCCAATTCGTTTTCTGATACGTGCAGCTCTTCGAGAGGAAGGCCTTCAAGAGATCTTTCCCTGAAATCGCAATGTTGGTCATCGTTGAGAACTGGTTTGTTTTCAATGTCAAGCTTCTTCCTTCAGAAGTATCTTCCAATCCTCCTAGAAAATATGGTGTCTTCGAATGAAGCCTCACTAGGTCAGATTCACGAAAGCAGAACTCCTCACCAACCAGGAAGCAGAAGAACCCCTCTGTGTGTCTGTATCACACCTTCATCTCCCTCGTGCACTCTCCTTTCTCCCCCAAAAAAAACTTCCTTTTGCCAAAAAAAAACAACGACATCCCTCCTCCATTTCCAGCGGCTCTTCTTTTTCCTTCGGACCCATAAAGCAGGCCCCTAATTTAGCTTTTCTCTCCACCAGGAAAGCAGGTCTTGGGAATATCATCTGGAGACAGTCTCTCTAATTGCATTTGTGCAAAGCATTCGACTGCTTTTGAAGCCCTCCTATCTTCAATATATCCTGCTATCAGTGCATTCCACGAGACTACATTCCAAGTCCGCAGTTGGTCAAAGACTTTTTGTGCCTCAAGAAGAGAGCTACACTTGGCATACATATCTACCATAGTAGTGCCAATAAAGACATCTTTATCCAGTCCTTTTCTGGCAATCTCTTCACAAATTAGCTAGCCTCTTTCTTTGTCTCCTAAGGAGCCACATGCTTTCAAGCTGCAAACATATGTATAATCAGCTGGAGATATGCCCCCCAATAGCATCTGTTCATAGCATGTCAATACTTCCTTATGAAGCCCAACTTCACTATAGCCTGTAATTAATGCATTCCAAGACACTCCATCCTGGGCTGGAAGCCTCTGTCAAACACTTGACAGCATCTCCTTGAAAGCCACATTTGGTATACATTTCTACCAGCATGTTTCCCACAAGGAACTCCCTTTTCAAATCCCCTTTGAATTATTTCAGCATGCATTTCATGTCCTGTTTCCAAAGCTCCTGTAATGCTACAAGTTTTCAAGTTGTAAAGATAAATGAAAGCATCTAGACGTACCTCTTCATCAGTCCCATGTTCAGCATATCTTTTTGGTGGATTCCACATCTCGGATGCGCAGTAGTACGACATCCACCCCCTCTAATCCTGCGCATCCTCCGGATGGGCCAACTACCCATGATCGTTATCATCAAGATCCACAAACAGATCAATCTCTTCATTATGCATTTCCGGTATTTCAACAAGATTATCTATCATATCATCTGTCTCTTCCATTGGAGTTTCTTCTCGTTGCTCTTCTCTTGAAAATTCTTCCAATGCATAATCTTCATCATCTCTTTTCTTGAAAATCTTGATTCTTTTTCCAGCAATAGGCATTCTAAGCACTGTCCAATCCAATTCTGTCAATTCATATGTTGCATTATCAAAAACATGTCTCCAAACCATCTTTTCACCATCTTCCGAAGTGCAATATGCTGATTTTCAAGGCTGCTATCAAAGACCAATACCTAATCTCCCTCTTCTATTGCTCTAGGCCGCAAGCAATGCTTGCTGTCAAACCTGTCCTTATTTCTTAGTCTAGCAACCTTCAACCTGTCAATAGCTAGCTGAATATCCTCTGGTCTTCTCTCCAACTGTCGAATCCGAAGAGCTAAGAGCTCCTCTCTCATCAAATCCTCCTGCCAAGGTAAAACTGATCAAGTCAGAGCACAAGTCTCAGTCGGCATAACAGGTTTCTGACCATACATCAACTCTGCAGGCATATATCCTGTGGTAACACTGTGAGTCGTACGATCAGCCCACAAAGAAAATGGTAGAAGTCTCGGCCATTCTCCAATCCGTCCTCTGCATGCTTTGGCTAATGCTTTCACTATCAGCAGATGCCCTCTTTCACTCTTCCCATTTCCTTCCGGATTATATGCTGTAGTTAGAGCCAACTTGATTCCTAGCTGAGAGAAAAACTCCCTAGCTTCATCTGCATCCAATTCATCACGATCCGCAGTGATCTTACCCACACAACCATACCTGCAGAAAATTTCCTCCAATAAGAACTTACACACTATACTAGTGGTCTTCGTTCTCAAAGATCTACCCTCAACATGATTGGTAAGATCCTCTCTGGCCAAAACAATATACCTCATCTGCCATAGACCCATAGGCATAGTAACCAAGTCAACTACCCACTTATAATGAATGCATAGCGGATAGGTCGGATGAAGCTCATCTCGATGATGCACTACCGAATACGTCTGGCAGTCCCTACAAGTCTCTACAAAGTGAGAAATATCTCTATACATGCCTTTCCACCAATATTTCTCCTTGATTTTCTCATAAGTAGCCCATACTCCTCTATGACCAGCCCAAGGACTCTCATGAAACTCCCTCATCACCTGTAACTGTGTCTCTCTATCGCAGACAACCCGCAAAGGTAATCCGCCTCTTTTCTTTGGATGCTTCCAAAGAAATCCGTCCTTGAGAAAATAACCATAGGCTTTCCTTCTGATCTTCTTGAACTCTTCATCTGTCCATTCATCTCTTTTGCTTAGTGTACTAAGGTACTTGCCAATCTGCAACCAATCTCCAACATAGAGTTCTTCTATGAAAGCCACAATATCATAGACATGGCAAACATGATCAACCATAGCGGCTGAAATTTTTGCATCATCCTCTTCTGCAAGTAGTTTTTCCTCATCATCATATTTGGCTCTAGACAACATATCTGTCACTGGATTATCCTTTCTTGCTATGTGTTTAAATTCCGAATTTAATGACTTGATGTATGCAATCCATCTCAACATAGCTATATCCGGAGTAGAGAAACTCGTAATCATACCAATCAATGGCAAGCAATCTGTCTCTACCACAACTGAAGCTCCAATAAATTACTCTTTGTCACATTTGAGAGCCGTAACAATCCCCAGTATTTCCCTCTTGATTTGCGGATATCTCCTCTATCTCTCATTTAGGACTTTCGCCCCAAACCGAATAGCATACCTGTTTCCATCTGCATCATCTTGACCCACAGCCCAACCTATGCCAATTGGACTAGTGTCAACTGTCAATACAATAGGCCTTCTGCAATTATAATATGCTTTCCTGAGAGTAGGAGCATTCTGCAATAACTTCTTCAATTTCCGCATGGCTCTAGTATGGCTCTCATCCCAATAGAATTTCTGCCCCTTTCGAAGCAGCTGATATAAACAATCTGCTATGTGTGCAAAATGAGGTATCCAAATCATATAAAACACACAAGCTCCAATGAATCTCTGTACCTCTGAAGTGGTAGAACAATACTCCGCAATCTTGCCTATAGCATTCACCTTATCAGGTGAGGGTTTCCTACCATAATATCCACACATATGTCCAACAATGACAACCTCATTCACTCCAAAAACAGATTTTTGCCCTGAAAGTGTCAAGTTCACTTCTTCTAACCTGGCCAAAATCTTCTCACATGCTGAAATATGATCAGCCACAAAGTATCTGCATCCCTGTTCATTTAGACTCTCATTTTTCTCTTCTTCTGCACACCCCTTAATGGGCACATCATCCAAGAAAGGCATGGTAAGCTGAGGTATGTAATCACGAAGGACCTTATGCATGGCATTCATCATATGCGCAACAGAATTAGTGGCACCTTGAGGCAAAGTACACATCCTCACAAGCCCAATAGGGGTTCTCATGGTGGTTATGTCCCTGCTTTCCAAAGCCAACTGAAACTGATCATATCCCGAATACAAATAACCTAAAGAATAGATGGCACGTCCAGCAAATGCTTCTGCAAACTCATCCACAACTAGACCTATACCAACATTCCTGATAGTAACTCTGTTCACTGGCTGCATGTCCTGAATAAATCGAAGAGTACCATTCTTCTTTGGAACCGTAAACCACCTGTTTGAGTATGGTGCAGATGAAGGCTCAAGAATTTCCATCCTGATTTTCTCATTCAATAAATCAATCAGCTTTGGCAGGTGTGCTTTAGGCACTGGAATAGGTCAGAGATTCCATGGAATATGAGGAATAGTAAAGATCACCATAGGAGCAATAATATCAGGATTTACACATCCAATCTCATGTGGGAAAAAAGCAAATCCCCTTCCATGTCGCTCAAGCATCTCCTGAAAGCATTGCTTCTTTATGGGTAGCAAAAAATCACCATTTCCAATTTTCAATTCAGCAAGAGTCTCTGCTGAAAATTTATGACCAATATGCTCCGGATTCCTCAAAATTGGCTGTTTGGCAGCCCTCTCTATTTGCTGATCACTGTCAGGTGGAAGCGGTACAGCTACTGGCTTCACCTTCTTATCCACAGTTTTGTATTTCGTGTTAACCCTGGCTTCATTATACTCTTCTACATTACTCAAATCTTGCTGTAAATCAGCAGTTTTGCACTCCAATGGCTGAATATCCTCATCCCTCTGCTCTATGGACTGCATAGGAACAGCCCTAAACTCTGAATGCTAAAATATTTCAGTAGTAAACTCTGTTGGCTGAAAGTTTTCAGCCCTCTGTGTCTCTGAAAGCTGATCATAACCAGCTGGAAACTCTGTTTGCTGAATTTCTTCAGCACTCAACACTTTTTGCTGAGCCACCTCAGCCTCTGACTCAATCTGTGACACAAAATCTGCAATTTCATGAAACATGTCCAGGGATTGCACTAATACATTACTGTGACAATTCTGCATATCAGTTTTCAATATATCTTCCATCTCTTCCATCGTATCTGCACAAATCATACTGTCATACATCCCATCTATATGCTCATCATCCTCCAAAATTCCTGCATTTTTCAAATTTTTCTCCTTCCTGCATATATATTGCCTAGCAGCTCTAGGCAACCTAGAAGTCTTCTGATAGCTCATCGAGCTGTTTGCTGAAATCCCAACAAAACCAGAGGAGAAAACACCGCTGCCAGGAGGCGAGAACTCCAATCTCCTCTGCTCTGTAACACCGTCGTCTCGCGAAACGGCGGTACCTAATGAAAACCCGAATCCCTCATAGTAGGCAAAGGTGCATCTCTAAGAGTATCCCTGTTTCTAACATGGTTCACACACACAGTCATAAACTGAACTGCTCTCATGCCATCTTTACTGCGAATCCGTGCATAAGCAGATCCATCATCCATTACCTTTGTTTCCATGCGCATCTCTGTGACGAATGGCTGCCCAAGAATTATAGGATAAGAGCATGAATCCTGCACAAAGAAATGGAAATCCTCCTCTACATCACCAATAGAAACCCTGACACTGGGACATGCAGCATACAAATCACCTGTAGTGTTATTAGTGGCTCTCATACGCCACCCATGCTCTACATCCATAGGCCATCTGTTACTCTCATAAACTCCACGAACTATGAGATTAATCTGTGAACCATGATCCACCAATGCAACATAAGGCACCTGTTTCTCTCCAATCTTTACCATCGTTTCTGTAGTTGCCCTAGCCCAATGACTCCGCGAAAAGTGATTACGTGGTATCGAGACAGGCTCATCAGTTTCAGCATAATGCATAGGCTGAACCCTCTTCTCTACCTGTAGAAAAACAGAAGCATTCTCAACCATAACCTCATCCTCATCTTTTTGGAGATGTCATTCAGATGGTTGTGTTTGTGTGTATGTGTTTATTAATTGTATGTGATGAGTTCGTGCTGATTGAGAATAACTTGTTCGAGAGCTCTTTTCAACCGGTTGCTGGTGGATGGAAAGCCTATGGGGGAAAGCTAAAGAGAACCTCTTATATCCTTTATAAATTTGTTATGGCTTTTAAATGATCAATCAGAAGAGTTAATGAATAATGGAAGTTTTCCTTTAGTAGTATTTTTCTCTCAGATACAGGTACTAAGTTGGGGTCGTGGGTTAGCAAGATTATTGAAAAGCTGACAGAAGATAAAATTGAGCTCTTTAGTGAACTTATATTCTTATTTTCCTTAGGTCGCAAGGACGCTTTCTTTCTAAGTGTGGGGATATGTTGAGAGTGGAAAAAGACTGAATTTTTGACTAATTTTTGTTGTTTTTGAGGTTTGAATGATTGATTTTTGATGGATTTAGAGTAATGTATGATTGTTAGTGGAAGTATTTGAGAGTGTTTTGGATGATATTGATTATGTTTTGGAAGTTCATGATGATTTTTAGTGGAGATATGAAGCTCTGTGATGTTCTGGTAGGTTTTGTTGAGCTTCTGATTGGTTCTGTATAGCTTCTGTTTTGTTCTCATTGTCTTCTGTATGAAGAATGGATTGATGATTGATGAAGATTGAGATCTTTTGAAAGTTTATTGAATAGTTTTTGATAGTTTGGAATGGTTTGAGTATGATTTATGAGGTTTTGATGACCTTCTGTAACCTTCTGTAGAGCCTCTGTCTCTGCTCTATCTCTGCTCTATCTCTGTACTGTAACTGTACTGTAGCTGTTCTGGTACTATACTGTAACTGTTCTGTAGACCTTCTGTAAGAGTTCTGTAGAATATATGTGTGACTTTGGGAAAGTTTTCTAACCTTTGGAAAGGATGAATCTAAGTTCAAACGAGCTAAAACAAGTGGAAGAAGCAGCTGTTGAAGACTGAAGAGAAGACTAAGTGACAATGACAGTAGTGAGCTGTGAAAAGACACTGTAGTGGCTCTGGTGACTCTTCATATCAGACATACCTATTGGGAGGTGCATCCATGACCTAAGAAGAATTATTGAGGGTTATTATGGGAGCATTGTAGTGAGGATATGATGTACTATTGATAGAGAGAGAGAGATATATAGCCAGAGATAGTCAATTCTATCAAAACAGTGTAACTGTATATGAGAGATTGAGAGAGAAAACTATGAGGACATTGAAGATGAATACTATGTGATTGATTTCCATTAAAAAGATGGTGTATTCCTTTGTGTTATTTGTTATATTGATGTGACCTTGGCTGGGTCCATTGAGATTCCTTCCGCTGATACTATGAATCCCAAATATTCAATCTGACGTTTGAAGAATGCACACTTCTTCATCTTAGCATACAACTTATGTGACCTCATTGTCTCAAGGACAATCCGAAGTTGGGGTTCATGATCTTCTTCATGTTTAGAATAGAATAAAGTGTTGTCGAAGAAGACAAGCATGAAATCATCAAGATATGGCCTAAAGATATCTTGCATTAACCTGTTGAAGGTGGCAGGTGCATTCATAAGTCCGAATGACATAACTAGAAACTCAAAGTGCCCATATCTTGTATTGAAGGCAGTCTTGGGGATATCTTCTTCCTTGATGGATTCCATGAAGAAGTTGAAGATTATGGTTGATTCTATCAAATCAGTGGGAGAAATCTACTATGATGTTGTGTGAAGAATTACTGTTTTCTTTGTTTTGAAGATCAAAAGAATGAAATCAAAGCTTGTTGATGTTACAAGATAGATTTTCTTGCAAGAGAATTCCCTTTTCCTTGGTGTTCCTCTTGGGGCTCTAGGTAGTTACTACTAATATACACTTGATAAATTTGTCTTGATGTACTCCTCTTGACTATTAGGTTGTAGAGGAGCTATGGCCTAGAAAACCTCCCTCATATGCTCATTTGCTTGTCTTTAGTTGTGAGCCTTTCTAACATGTACCCAAGAACAAGAGAAATCTTTCTTGATTACGGGGATGCAAGTGAGGTGGGATATTGGCTATGGGATCCATAGGCTTTGAAGGTTATCCACATCCATGATGTTGTTTTCCATGAGGAGAAAATGCATAAGCATCATGAGCATGTTATTGATGTACGCAAGGTGACCTTTCAAGAGGAACCTTTTGCTACTATACAACCAACTAGACAGCCTGCAGTAGTAACTAATGCCCTAGTGGCCCACGTCCTTGATCCTCCATAGGATATATAGGCCCCATAGCTAGCTTTGAAGTCTACTAGAGATAGACGATAGCCTGCGCGGTTTGAGCCCTTTATGGATTACTTTATGGTGAAAGATACTAGTGAGCCTCTTATCTATGATGAGGCCATGCATATAGGTGATAGTCACTCTTTGGAGAGGGCCATGTAGTCAGAGTATGACTCACTACAGAAAAATCATACGTAGGATTTGGTTCCTTTTCCTAGTTGTGGGCAAGTGTGTTTTGCCATGCAAGTGGATCTACAAGTTGAAAAAGGTACCCTGAGACGCTCCAAGCTAGGATACAAGGCCAGATTCATTACTAAGGGATTCAAGCAAGAATATGGTATAGACTTTGATGAAGTATTTTCTCTTGTTGTGAAGATGACTACACTACTCTTGGTACTGGCTTTGGTTACTCAACTTGACTTGGATGTTTATTAGATGGATATCAAATTGAATTTTCTTCATGGTGACTTGCACGATGAGATTTACAAGAAGCAGCTTAAGGGCTTAGTAAAACATGGTAAGGAACATCTAGTGTGTAGATTGAGGAAGAGCCTTCATGGCCTAAAGCAAGCACCTAGGGAATGGTACCATAATCTTGATGCCTTTATGTATTTATAGGCATATTCTCACAGTGATATGAATCCGTGTTTATACATGAGGAAGGCTCGTAATGACAACCTTATGATTTTGATCCTTTATGTGGATGATATGTCGATTGTTGGGAGAGCTCATGATGAGTTGAATGCCTTGAAAGGTCAAATTAAGAAGATATTTGAAATCAAGGACATGCGATAGGCCTCACATATTCTTGGGATGCACATTACGCACAATTTCTCTAAGGGGATCCTCTACTTATCGCAGAAGGAGTACATCCAAAAGGTCCTTGAGCAATTTCATATGTAGGATTGGTTGTCTTTTACCTTCTCACATGAAGGTTAGTCAAGCCGATTTTCCACAATGTGATGAGTAGAAGGTTGACATGGCCAAGATGCCTTTTGTACAAATGCAAGGCTTGGGGAGAAACAACTGGTTGAGAGAGTGTAGAACCCCACCCTCTGGGGCACAGAGGATACATCTTAGATCGCGCACGTAACGAGGAGCTTGATCTGGGAGGTTTCCCAGAGAAGATCCACCAAATGGTGAATGAATATGACGTTACTCTCTTGGTGGCCACCACTACCACAACCACATCCACACCTAGCTCTACAACCCACGTGGACACTAGCAATACTCATCGTGTGACATAGCATTTGCAATGGGAGGTGTGACATGCTATATGGCTACACCTAGAAGATGGCATTGGGATGCTACCAAGGGTATCATAAGATATTTAAAGGGCACAACAGCTATGTGTATCTATTATGGTGGCTAGGATATAAGAGTCATGGGATACACTAACTTTGATTGTGCAGGACATGTAGATAGCAGGAAGAAGTCCACCTTTGGCTATGTCTTTATCTTTGTTGAAGGTGTTGTTTCTTGGATGTCCAGCGTGCAAAAATACATCACCCTATCTACTATAAAGGTAGATTATGTTGTTGCCACTAAGGCTTTCAAGGGAAGCCTTTCCTTAGGCTATCTAGTGGTGGAAAAGACCTTGGTATTATTGATGCAATCCCTACACTATATTCAGGTTCTATGAGTGCTATTCACTCAGCCAAGAATCCAGTCTTCCATGTGAAAATGAAGCACATTGAGGTGTGTTACCACTTTATTCAAGAGGTCATTGAGGTTAAGTTTATTGAGCTTGTCAAGATCTCAACTAATCAAAATCATAGAGATATGCTCACTAAAAGTCTCGCAGCAGCAGCAGTGGCAGAGCATTTTTCCTTTCTTAGGAAGCTGATGGCCATTGTATGAGATGACGTCTTTTCTCATCTTGTGGTAATAATGTAGATTTGTACTTTGTCACTTTTTTCTTATTCTCTCCTCACTAGTGGGAAATTTTCCTTTTAAGTGGAAGGTTGTTGGGGATAAAGGTGCATATGTCTAGCCACTCGTATATTAGTTACACCGACAGTACCTACATACCTGCACACTTATACATTGCAAGTGGTGGATACCCATCACATTGTCACTTCATTCTTTATTCTTTCAGTGACATTTGAATAAAGGAAAGGGCGATCGTACATTGTGATTAGTGTAGTTCCCATATCTTGTATGTGTCTCTCTCTCTTACTCTTGCTTCTTCCACCATAGCTCTTGCTTCTGCTCCATGCTTTCACTTTAGGGCTCACTCCCTTCACCTTTATGGTGTGATGCTTTTTGTGAAAATCCTTAAAACCCCTAACTTTGGGTTTTTGAAGACCTTGTACAAAGATTTGGTTAATGATTGTTGGTTTGGATACCCAATAAAACTCAACCTTCTAACACCTTAGGAGTTCAAATTCTCTTTATTCTTTGAATTTCTATAAATCATAGGAAATTTCTCTTGTCAAATTTGAGTTGTTGTACAAGTTGACCGGTGTTGAGCCGGAGGTAAGTTCACACAGTGATCTTGAGGTGCCACAACCACCTAAGACCAGACGCACCAAAGGGGACCTGCCACTCCACCTAAGACATCGAAGGTTGAAGGAAGAACAACACAAGTAGTCTAGGGATATACAGGCTGAAGATCAAAGGAAACCGCAAGACTTGCCAAAGCAACTTACTAAGTTTAAGAAAGGCAAGAGGGTAGTGATCTTGCTAGGAGACAAATGACAAGGGCAAGCAAGCAAACTAATAGAGGTGCTAACCAAAGTCAATGAGGTTAATCTAGCTAAGGAAGAGGAGACACCCTGACTTGTCTTTATTGCAGATTCCTTGACCAAGGAAGAGGAAGAAAGTCTCATTGCTCTCTTGTGTGAGAGTACATGGATGTCTTTGCTTGGTCCCTCGATGAGCTGAAAGGGGTAGATCCAAGTGTCGTACCTCATAATATCCCCATGACCCCCGATGCAACGCTGATCAAAAGTAGCGACCGTACCCTATGAATCCCAAGCATGCTCACGCTATTAAGAAAGAAATTGACAAGCTGTTAAGGGCACGTTTCATTTATGAGATTGAGCACACGGATTGGGTCTCGCCTATAGTGACCATACTGAAGAAGAATGGAAAGATTAGAGTGTGCATCAACTACAAGAAGTTAAACGCAGCTACCAAGAGGGACAATCATCCTGGTGATCGAAATCCACACTAGGAGCTGTGTTGTGCCAGCTTGGTGAGCACAATCTAGACTATCTACTGAAATTTGCTAGCAAATAACTCATAGTTACAGAAATGAATTACTCACACAAACAAAGGAGAGGGGTTAGTGATGGTGTTTTTCGTAAAGATATTTCAGCATTATCTTTTGGCTATGCCCTTTATTTTCTTTGTTGACCATCAAGCCTTGCTGTATCTAGTAAACAAACCCTGCATTATAGGATGCATATAGCTCGACGGTTGCTTTTTCTTCTTGAATTTGGCTTCTTTTTTATCGCACACAAGGGAAAGAAAGACTATATGGCTAATCATATGTCTTACTGAGAGCAGAATTTTGGTACCGGGAATTGCTTAAAAATAGCTAAAAATTATGATTATCAAGGGAAAAATATCCAATGTCAAAGGCGGCGGCTCGACCTAGGACGATTTTAAGCACCAAAGTGCTTTAAAGGTGCCCGAGCGACACTTGTTGATTTTTCATAATTTTTTAGACAGTCATGCGGGTTGACACGAGCTACTGGCCAATGCGGGATGCCAAGCCGGACGCCCAGGATTTTTCAGAGTTCAATTCCGAGTCCGGACGGGGAAATGGCCAAGGAAACGGTCAAGATGCGAAGAGGTGGACATTAGAGTGGCCAAAGTGGGCATGACCTTTGGGAGCCCAATTTGAAAATGCCACATGAAATGTTGGAGAGAAATCATGGAGAGAGGGAGAGGAGAAGTTGACGCCTGCCTGTGCCAAAAAATGCGCCAAGAAGATGGAGAGGGAGGATGCAGCCTGCAAACAACCTACCCAAGTGATCATTGCCCTTGCTTCCCCTCTGCCTGCTGACTCTATCGCCGCCCTTCACCCGTCAATTGGTGGCCTGAATGCTGAGATAGAAATCTAGTCTTTCTCTCTCCTCCCTCTCTTTCTTCTAAGGGGGAGTTCATGTGGGAGGAGAAAGGAAGAAGAAAGAATGATGGAGGCTTGTCCGGCATCGATCGGATTGCTCCGCGGGTTGGAAATGGTGACTTGTGATCTTCATGAGCATGAAGTGCTGCTGATTTTCAGATTTGCAGCCATGGACATGAAACCCGAAACACGCAAATAAGCGGTAATTCAATTTTTTCAAAGGAAATTTGAGAGTTCATGGCTTTTGATTGATAAAATGTTGTTCATGTGGGCTAAAAATTGTTTATGTTGCTGTTTTCCATGAGTACTTGTTGATCATAATCAGAAAATTAGAAAAACATGCATCTTGTAACTCAAAATAATACATTAAAACACGTAAAATATGGAAAATCAAGGGAAAATGATGCTTTTGAGCATAAAAATGGAAGAATAAACAGGAACACCAACTAAATTTTCATTTTTGTTGCAAGAAGGAACTAAGGGCCGCAGCCCATAACCTATTTTGAATTTTCAGTAATAAAATAATGTAGAAAATAAGGGAAAATACAAGGAAAATAGAGAAAAATCACAAAAAAGGGGGAAAAATGCATTTTGGGTGCGGAAAATTAATGAAAATTAAGAACAATGTTCGTGAATGTTTGTGGGGACTAAAGCATGAGGATTTGCCTCAGTTCAACCCCACCTTCTTGTTTTAGTGTGTTTTTCCCGCTTTTTACACATAAAATGATGGCAAAATGCCTTATAAATCTATACAACAATGCAACATTTGATCGATGGGAGGGTAGAGTGGTTAAAATGTGTCTCAATGTGGAGTAAAATGATGAAAAGATTGCTGGCTTTTGTTTGCATACCATATAGGTCGATGAATAATTATAGAATGAGAGCCTAGTAGCACGAGGGTTTCCTCGGTGCTAGGTTCGTGCAACGCTGCATAAGAACGGTAGTTGAAAATCATTGAAAGGATGTTTTCCACATGTGCACAATATTGAGTTCATAATTGTTTGAGCACTTGGCATCCACAATATGCATAAATCATGGAAATATTTAAAGGTATCAGAAATCCTGGATGCACAACAATTGCTTTCATTAGGACCTTGACCCACGTTGAGTGAGAGACAGGACACCCTAAGCCATAGGCTTGATGCCAGGAGGCATATTCCACGGTGGATTCCGTGAGGTTTTACGGTGGATTCCGTAAACTTAGATGACCGGGGCTCATACGCAAAGAGGATTCTTTGTGCGAGAAGTTGATGGGGACACCTGTCCTTTTCGGGCTTTTCATTAATTTAGTGTGTACATGGGTGATTCCATAGTGGGTGATTCCGTAAAATGCATATTAAATTAATAAACGTTTATGAGTTTAGAGTGCGCACTCGTAATAAATTAAGGCTAGGATTTATTTCTAACCAGTTGATTTATTTATGTAGCTGAAGACTGCTAGGTATTCACTTTTGTCGGTTTAATTGTGTTATTTTACTAACAATTGTGAATGCTTCAGTTGATGTGTAGAGATAGCAGCAGTGCGGAGGAAAGCATTGGAGTCTAGCGGGTTTTCGATCTTTGGACTATATTTTGATAGGCGCCACGCCTATATTTTGTTATGTCTATAGAGACATCGATTATTTATTATTATTTTGTATGCGTTTATGCGCCTGGATATATTATTTCTATTTGGATATTGAGATTGGGCGTGCCAGACACTATGGGCACCGTCCATTAGCTTTATTTTCTTATTTTTGGTAGAAAGCAAACTCAAAAGCTAAAAGCTTGTCATATTTTTGTAATTGGGCTATTTTTGAGCATAAAGATTGGAAATATACATTAAATACATGCTTTGTGAAGCACTCACACAAGGCATGGGGGAGATTGAACCCAATTTGTCTCTTGTCTCATGTCGTGCTTGCTTTTACATGGGTTTTTGTGCTAAAAAGTAGAGTACTTTGTTCTTGGGGACCTTTGGGAATTCACCACGTGAGCTATCTGCGTCCAATCTGCGCACCAGTGGTATCAGAGCGGAGCAGAGATCAAGGGCTTCCAATCGCTACCAATCTCGGGCGAAGGCGGAGCTCCAGGAACAAACGGCCTCTACAGTCAATCTCGTCGCGAACCGTCGATACAGGCAGACTTCTGGCGATCAAGAACCCCTATTTCCACTGTCAGATCGCGAAGGACCAGGCTCTGTCGGCGGAGGACCACACAATCATCTTCTTCACTAAAATCGTGGTTAACAGACAAAAAGAGTAATTCCTTTTCTTCATTAAGCTTCAAAGCTTAAAGTTATCACTTAATAAGCTTAGTTATAAGCTTAAGAAAGCTTGAAACAACGATTCGTTAATCGGCGGCGTGAGGCTGTCCTGGGCGGCGCAAATCCGTCAAGGACATATTCTTGTCCTCAAAATCCACGACGGATTAAGAAGCTTAAAGCTTCTTAATCCACTAAGTCAAACAAAGCTTCTAAGCTTTCTGCAAGTCAGCTAAGGCAGAGAAATCAAAATACTCCGGGTCTCGCACTACAGAAGTCAAGTTCAGCAAGTCACTTGGAATCAAGTCCTGCAAGTTCTGCAAGTCGGCTAAGTTCAGCAAGTCAACAACCCTGCAAGTCTGTTAAGTCTGCAACTCTGCAAGTCAGACTAAATCAGAACTGACTAACGCTCGAAACTCCTAGAAGACTTGTTCGTTTGCAAAAACTCTGAACTGGAAAGTTGTTCGCAGCAAGCTGTTTTACCTATCTACAAGTTCGTTGAAGTACTTTCAGCAAACGAAGACAGAAATATTTCAGAATTTCTGAAAATTGAAGAAGAAAATACCCAAAAAAAAATACATAGCCTTGTAACCCCAAATTTGAGCTACGCTCATCCCGCTAACTGATTTTGAGTGAGTAAGGTTTGTTGAGTTTTACAGGATGACTACTCCACATATGGATGATCCTATGGCTGAAGACGACCTACCCGAGTCTACCATGGAACAAAAGCTGGATCTTATCATGTTACAATTGGACGAAGAGCGAAGAGCTAGGCAAGCCTTGCAAGCGCAATTGACAAAGCTACAAGGAGCGTCCACTGATAAAGAAGAACCTCAAGCTGAAGATCTGATTCGCCGTACCATCGACGCCACTCTTGAAGCACAAACCATTCGCAAGGAATCCAAGATAAGTAAACGAAGTTTCAAGTTTCGCACTTTCAATGGCATAAGAGAAGGAAAGACTGTTTTATCATTCATTAGCCAGTTTGATGACTATTTCCATGAGGAAACTTATCCTGAGAAAGATAAAATCAAGTGTGTTACTAATCATCTGATAGATAGAGCATCACTTTGGTGGACTGTCGTCCGCAAGAGTATAGAATGTCCTGCTACATGGGAAGATTTCAAGAAGAAGTTCATGCAAAATTTCCTATCACCGCAATTTCATGAGAAGGCTATCAAGCAATGGGATTTACTTCAACATCGCGATCGTGAGCCTATTCCACAGTATACAGAGCGTTTTTGGAATGCACTCCTACAGCTACGCATGCTTGAAGACGTACCAGAGACGACACATAAGCGGAAGTACATGTCTGGACTTCTTGGACATTACTACGCTGAGGTGAATATGTTCAAGCCTGCTACCCTTGAAGACGCCATCTCCTTAGCTCACGACACTGAAGATAAGTTACGCGGAAGAGACCGACGACCACAGCCATTCCAAGCAAACGGTAATTATGGATCTAAACAATTCAATTCCAATTTCAGAAGGTTTAATCCAGGTCGTTTTTCATCACCATCTTTCCGCAAGAATTGGCCTAAACCACCTGCATTACCATCCACTGTCAATCCAAATCCTAAGCCTATTCAACAAGCAAATCCAAATATACCCAGACTCCCAGCCATTGTAAATAATGTGACCAAAGCCAAGCCCATCGTATGCTACAAGTGCCACCAGCCAGGGCATCTCGCAGCAAATTGTCATTCAAAGAAGCCATTAGCACATATCAACTACCTTGGAGCTATGGACGAAGACGAGCATGAGGATATGCCGGATTTCACTGAAGAAGAAGATGATCCTACTACTACTTCCGACACTTTACCAGGTATGCCTACTTTACATTCATTGTTGACTATGAAATGTATGGTGCATGGAAAAGAAAGAATTATATTGCATGATGACGGTAGTACCCATGACTTTATTTCAGCAAAATTGGTAAAGGAATTGAAATTGCATACTGTACCTACGCATTATCGCATAAAAGCTGCATTTTTAGGTACTAGGTACAATGGCACACAAGAAGTTCAAGATTTAGAAATTCAAATTGGTCCATATATTGAAAGAAGAAATTTCTTAGTTGTCCCATTATAATCTAGCGACATTATTCTAGGAATGCCATGGAGACACCAACATAATCCCAATATAGATTATTCCACACACACAATGAATATTAATTTTCAAGGAAAATCTATTACATTATTTGGTATGCATGCATCTCATATGTTTCCACTGCTTTCGCATACTCAAGCAAAACGTGCACTACGCAAGAACACTAAATCATATCTCATTTGGGTGAATGAATTGCACGCAAAAGAAACTCATATGCACCCTAGGCATAAGGAATTTCTTGCATATTTTAAGGACTATTTTGCAGAAGACCTACCACCAGGTTTACCTCCATCACGTCCAGAAGACCATAAGATTGACCTAATACCTGGCACACAACCACCTTGCAAAGCTCCATATAGGCACAATCAAATAGAGCAAAAAGAAATCCAGAGTCAAGTAGAAGAATTACTAAATAGAGGTTTAATTCGACCTAGCAGTTCTCCATTCGGTGCACCTGTGCTCTTAGTCAAGAAAAAGAATAATACTTATCGCATGTGTATTGACTACCGAGCATTAAACAAAATCACTGTAAAGAATAGGTATCCTATACCTAGAGTTGATGACCTTATGGACAAACTGCAAGGATCTTCTATATTTAGTAAAATTGACCTTAAATCTGGATATCATCAGGTGAGGTTAGATAGATCCGACATATTTAAAACTGCATTCAGGACACAGTTTGGCCACTACGAATTCTTAGTTATGCCATTCGGATTAACTAATGCACCTGCCACTTTCAGTAGAATGATGAACCGTATTTTTCTAAAATATCAATACTGTGTGATTGTTTTCTTTGATGATATTTTAGTGTTCAGTCAAAGTGAAAAAGAGCATTATGAGCATTTATCATTAGTTTTTCAATTACTGAAAGAAAATCAATTGTTTGCAAATCCTGACAAGAGTGAATTCTTTAAGACAGAAATAGAATATCTAGGTCATATTGTATCAAAAAAAGGAATAAAAGTTGATCCTAAAAAAATTGATGCAATATTGCATTGGCCTGTTCCTAAAAATGTACATGAATTACGCTCATTCCTTGGTCTTGCTAGTTTCTATAGGAAGTTTGTACGTAATTTCTCATTACTTGCTTTACCACTGACCAAACTTCTTAAGAAAGGCATTGTTTACCAATGGACTGAAAACCAGCAGAAATCCTTTGATTTACTTAAATGTGCATTGACCAATGCCCCTGTTCTACAATTGCCTGACTTTAACAGACCATTCTTTTTAGTTGTGACTGATGCTAGCGGATCAGGAATAGGAGCCGTGCTAATGCAAGACAACCATCCAATAGCATATTCTAGTTCTAAGCTGAAACCCTCTGAGCTTAAATATTCCACTTATGACAAGGAACTCTTAGCAGTTGTACAAGCATTGAAACAATGGAAGCATTATTTAATGGGTTCAGAATTCATGATAAAGACCGACCAGCAAAGCATTAGACATCTACTTAGCCAACCCCAAATTTCTGACCACCATATCAAATGGGCTTCATTCATTCAAAGTTTCCATCCTATCATTCAATACCAACCTGGAAAAGAAAATGTAGTTGCTGATGCATTGAGTAGAAGACCTGCAATTCATAACCTTTCTATCATATCTTTTGACTCTTTGATTGCTATGAAAGACACATATCACCAGGATATTAATTTTCATTCTGATTGGCAAAAATTAGTTCAAAATAATTTCATTCCTGTTGATTCATTGTCATATAATGATGGATTCATGTTCTTTGAAAAGAGACTGTGTGTTACTATTCCATTCCGATCTTTTGTTTTGAATGAAATTCACTGTCCTCCATATCAAGGTCATAGAGGTATCATCTCTACATTACGCATGTTAACTGAAGATTTTTATTGGCCGCATATGGATGCAGATGTATCTAATTTTGTTTCTGAATGTCTGATTTGTCAAAGAATAAAAAGACATCATGGTAAATAGTATGGGTTATTAATGCCTTTATCTATTCCATCTAAACCTTGGGAACATATATCTATGGATTTCATTACTGGCTTACCAAATACTAAATCTAACCATGACATGATTTGGACAATTGTAGATAGATTTAGTAAGCAAGCATATTTCATTGCATGTAAGAAAACTTTAACAGCATCACAAGCAGCACAGTTATTTTTGAAAACTGTTTTTACTAACCATGGATGGCCGAAAGTGATTATTTCAGATAAAGATTCTAGATTTTGTAATAATTTCTGGATTACACTGTTTGCAAATCTAGGCACAAAGATTGATTTCTCATCTGCATTTCATCTAGAAACAAATGGACAAACAGAAGCCACAAATAGCACTATTCTAGAACTTTTACGTGCATACACTATCTCTAAACCTCAGACATGGGATACTCATTTACATTTATTACAGTTTGCTTACAATAATACACCATACACATCTACAAAGAAAGCACATTTTGAAGTTATTTATGGACATAGATTATCTACACCTGTTGCATCTTTGTCTAATAGAATACAAAGTGCCGATGATATTGCTGTTATGCATAACACTATTTTTGATGAGGTCAAGGATATGATTGCTAAAGCCCAACAATCATATACCAAACAAGCCAACAAGAAAACACAAGCCATGAATTTCAAAGTTGATGATTATGTTTGGCTTAGAATAGAAAAGCGTAGACTGCAAAGTGTAGATAGACATCCAGTTGTTAAATTAGCCCCTAGATTCTACGGACCATTTAGAATCATTCATAAGATTAATGACAATGCATTCAAGTTAGAACTGCCATCTCATTGGAAAATTCATAATACCTTTCATATTAGTTTATTGAGACCATTTAGAGGACAATTACCTATCCACCCTGTCTATGAAAACCCACCTTTACTAGAAGAAGAGACTGAAATACTTGAACCAGAAGCCATCATAGACACTGATTACATGACCACTAGAACTGGCCGAAGGTACTCTAGATATCTCGTGAAATTTAAGAACCATCCTGTAGAAGAAGCACAATGGATGCACGCTAGAGACCTAAATGCTTTCCCCACTCTGTTAGCTCCACATTGAGCTAATAGCAATTGAGGTCAATTGCTATCCCACCCCGGGGGTATGATGCCAAGAGGCATATTCCACGGTGGATTCCGTGAGGTTTTACGGTGGATTCCGTAAACTTAGATGACCGGGGCTCATACGTAAAGAGGATTCTTTGTGCGAGAAGTTGATGGGGACGCCTGTCCTTTTCGGGCGTTTCATTAATTTAGTGTGTACATGGGTGATTCCATAGCGGGTGATTCCGCAAAATGCATATTAAATTAATAAACGTTTATGAGTTTAGAGTGCGCACTCGTAATAAATTAAGGTTAGGATTTATTTCTAACCAGTTGATTTATTTATGTAGCTGAAGACTGCTAGGTATTCACTTTTGTTGGTTTAATTGTGTTATTTTACTAACGATTGTGAATGCTTCAGTTGATGTGTAGAGATAGCAGGAGTGCGGAGGAAAGCATTGGAGTCTAGCAGGTTTTCGATCTTTGGACTATATTTTGATAGGCGCCACACCTATATTTTGTTATGTCTATAGAGACATCGATTATTTATTATTATTTTGTATGCGCTTATACGCCTGGATATATTATTTCTATTTGGATATTGAGATTGGGCGTGCCAGACACTATGGGCACCGTCCATTAGCTTTATTTTCTTATTTTTGGTAGAAAGCAAACTCAAAAGCTAAAAGCTTGTCATATTTTTGTAATTGGGCTATTTTTGAGCATAAAGATTGGAAATATACATTAAATACATGCTTTGTGAAGCGCTCACACAAGGCATGGGGGAGATTGAACCCAATTTGTCTCTTGTCTCATGTCGTGCTTGCTTTTACATGGGTTTTTGTGCTAAAAAGTAGAGTACTTTGTTCTTGGGGACCTTTGGAAATTCACCACGTGAGCTATCTGCGTCCGATCTGCGCACCAAGGCTAGTCATGGGGTCTAGGGGAAAGAGAAGTAAGGACAATGGTACATTCTTGTACACGATTAAATAGTACCTTGAGTGGATTTTGTGCGAAATGTTTATATGTTGAGTGACGCACCGAGAGGCCAATCCCCAAGATGTAGGAGAGTCGCAGAGGGGTGGCAACATTCAGCCGTTGGAGGACCCCCTATGTCTGTGCTTCGTGCCATTAGGCAATGTGTAAGGGACTCCCTCTGAGGAGTAGTGGGTGAGAGAAGTGTGGATTACAAACGACGTAATACAAACGCAAGATGTCTAGGAAGGCAATATATGTGTCATCAAAGCTCCTGGCCACGAGGCCGTGGAGTTGTTGAGCGCGTGAGATAGAGGTCCGGCTAGTGCACGAGCCAGTGCCGGCCCGTTCTAGGTTCCATCAGTGGTGCGTCTGTCGGAAGCCACTTAAAAGTGGCGGTCCTCGAATCCTGGGTGTCTATGGACCAACTAGCAGTTTATGCCAAAGGATACGGTGATTGATCCGTTATTTATCGATAAGCATCGTCTAGCAGAAATCCAAAAACAAGAGAGAGACGAAAGAGCTAGGCGACGTGCTGAAATTTTTAGGAGATATTCCCCTAAGCGTAGCGGTGCTGAACCCTTACGAGGGAGTGGATCTAGTAGTCTTGGGGCCACAAGTAGTAAGTTAGGAGAAGGTGGAAGCTCTAGTGCTCCTCTTTCTTCCATAAGCCAGTCTACATCAAGTGCGGGAGGTGTAACCCCACCGTCCCCTATTCCTAGTACAAATCCAATCCTCGTCATGGCGGAGCCTATTGCAATCCCAGCAGGAACGACGGATTTGCCAGCTCTAGGTTACCCGCTACCCATTTTTAATGGGTTAGTTGAGGAAGATGCGGAACTCCACATTAGGGAGTTTTAAAAGCTGATGTTTAAGTGTCGCATCCAAGAAGAAGGACATTTAATGATGTTCTTCAACATGACTCTCAAAGGAAGAGCCGCTATATGGTATCATGGTTTAGAAGCCGGAACCATATTGAATATTGATTCATTTTATGGAGCTTTTTGAAGGGAGTTTGCCCCTGAAAGGGGTGGGCAATATTGGTTGCGTGTACTCAACGTGACCCGCCAAGAACCACACAAGGATATTCGTGCTTATGCGAAGAAAATAAAAGAGGTTTTCCGTAAGTTGGACACCTCTATTCCTATCCCCGTAGCTGCCCAATTGCAATATTTCCTACATGGTTTGGACTTTAATATCCAATTGCAGTTGAGTAGTGTCCCCTTGGGGGATATAGATACTGCCATTACATGAGCACAAGAGGTGGAATCCCGACTACAAGCAGCCTATGCTTCTCGAGGCAATTCGAATATGGGTTTAGTATTGGAAAACGATATGGCGATGGCCAACGACAGTAGTGGCCAAGGGATAGCGATGGCTAACCCTAATGGGAGAGGGAACATGATGCAGAATGTCCCTTTATTACCAGCTCCCCCTAGCATGTCGATGCCTTTGGGCAATCAAATGGCTCCAAATGGTGGAGGCCAGGCGGTGAATTCTAATACCATGCCTGTGGCTCAACAACCAGTGCTTAATCGAATTGTTAGGCCGATGGAACGACATGGTAATGACCAAGGCTATGAGTCGAGCGCTTCCAATGTTCTTGGCGAGGTTAAGGACACGATGAAGCATTATACCGACATGATTACGGAGCAGTATCGGCAAATAGCCGTTGATGTCAACTTCCTTAAAAAACAACAAAATTTGATAGGAAGTAGATACCCAGAGGAGGGTACACCTTCGAGGTTTAGCTGCAAATGGTGTGGTGGGCAACACTATCCAAGAAATTGCCCAAATGTTAAGTGCGACATCTGTGGAAAATCCGGCCATTTAGCAGCTACTTGCTGGAGTAAGATCAGTTCCCTCCAGCGCGGTAGTCGGCAGCGAGGGCCTGTTAATCATCATGTGCAAGGAAATGATTCCCAGCGAGAAGACGGGCCTAAACAAATACTTCAACGACCAAAGACTACAGTGGAGGAGCTACCTAGTGGTAGTGGGGTTAGTTTGATTGAGGCTGTACGCATTAATGACGCTGAAACCTCTCATATGCGAGCTGTTCTTACAAGAGGTCAAAAGGGTAGAGAAGCCGACAAGGATAAGCCTGTCGACGGAAACCCTAAACAAGGCGACAAAGGAACGCAAGTTTTGGATCCTGCCATGGAAGGGGGACCTTTGAAGCCCATGGAAAGTAAAGCCGATAAGAAACCACCAAAGAAGAAGGTGAAAGTTAAGAAATAGGCAATAAATCTGGTTTAGCAACCTAAAGAGCGGATGATTTGGCGTGAAAAGCGAGCTCTATCGAACTATCATGAATTTGATTTGGCGAGCTCTCTTTGCGAAGTCAAGCCGATGTGAACTTCTTACACCTTATTAAGCTTTCCCCAGGAGTATGCAAGGAATTTAGAAAGATCCTACGTACCGGGTATATCGTAGAACCTTTGGGTATTGCACGAGTTGGTGATGACTGGTTCGAGCATGCTAAGAAGCATTGCCCAAGGGTTGCAGCCTATATCGATGGAATATTAGTAGATTATGCCATTGTCGACACGGGATCATCTGTTAACATTATGAGTTCTAAACTGATGGAAAGGTTGGGTCTTGCGATCCAGAAAGATACCTCCACAATTCTCAGAATGGTAGATGATAGTTTGAGACAGCCGGAAGGCTGCATTGCTAAAGTCCATGTCACTGTTACAAATGTAGAATGCCTGTTGGACTTTAGGGTGATTCATTTTGCAGGGCGTCCAAGTTACCAAGTATTACTCAGACGACCTTGGATCTTGCAAGCGGACTGCCAAGTAGATATACCCGCCGGTTGACTAATATTCGGCAGAGGTGCCCAGCGTGTGGTGGTTGATGCTTATCCTGAGTCCCCGTAGAGTGAGAGAGCTTCTCTATCTTCTACAGAATTGGAGACATTAGAAGATTTATCTGCCAGTGAGACATCGTCGAGTGATGAGTCCAAAGAGGGATCCACCATGGAAGACATCTATCAGATCACTTTGAACGAGCCGATAGAGGGCCAAGATCGTATAAGAGATGCAGATGTTATCGAGCTAGACCTTGGTACGCCTGATGATTCATGGCCAATCAAATTAGGTTCTATGCTCAGCACAGCAGAAAGGGAGGACTATGTGGCCTTGATTGAGGAATTCCATGATATCTTTGCCTGGAGTTATGATGAGTTGAGGGGCATTCCTCCTAGTCTTGCTGTCCATACAATTCCGTTGAAAGAGGGCAGTCGTCCTGTACGACAAAAAGTAAGGCGTATGCCTTTTGAACTGAGGGACGACTGTTTGAAGAGTTACAGAAGCTTCGAAAAGCGGGTTTGATTTTTCCTGTGCAACACACGGAATGGTGTTCGCCGGTTGTGATCAAAAAGAAGAAAAATAATCAAATCCGATTATGTGTAGACTTTAGAGAGCTGAATAAGCATACTGTTAAGGACTACTACCCGTTGCCATTTATTGACCAGATTTTGGATCAATTAGCAGGTAGGGAGATATATTCGTTTATGGATTGCTTTGCAGGATATAACCAGATGGCAATTGCAGAAGAGGACAAGTTGAAGACAACTTTTATTACTGTATTTGGTACTTTTGCGTACCATGTGATGGCCTTTGATTTATGTAATGCGCCTGGTTCGTGGCAACGAGCAGCAGATAAGACATTCGGTGACATATCCCCTGAAGAGTTGAAGGTGTCTATTGATGACTTAGGGGCCGCCACTGTGAGAGGAAGAAAACTGATCATTTTAAGAAAATGCTTTGAGCGCTGTAGACAATTTTGCATCGCCCTAAACCCACGGAAGTGTGTTTTTGGAGTACCTTATGGGCTATTTCTGGGTCATGTGGTCAGTTCGGTTGGAATTGCGACAGACCCCGATAAGGTCAAAGTTATAGTTGCCATGGGTCCAACACGCACTCTGAAGGAAGTTCATAGCTTTCTGTCTTCGGTTGGTTATTACCGTAGATTCATAAACGCCTTGGCAGAAAGAACGTTGCCGCTTACAAATTTATTGTCCTTTAGCTGTTTGTTTGTATGGGGTGACCCTTGTAAGGTAGCATTCGAGGATGTGAAACAGGAGCTGGCAAGAGCGCCCGTTTTAAAAGCACCTAAAAGAGGTGAGGTGTTCTATATATTTTCAGCAGCCACCATGTATAGTATCAGCTGTTGTTTAGCCCAAATTTGGGAAGAGAAGTGGTACCACCCGATTGCTTTTGCTAGCCGGAAGCTGGGGGTATCCGAAATCAATTATACCTACATGGAGAAGTTGTGTCTAGCGATGGTCTTTGGGACCAAGAAATTCAGGCATTATATTCTCTATGAGAAAGTCGTGCTTTATACGAAGGCGGAGGGGCTTCGATTATTGATGAATAAGCTACATCCGCCTGATCGTCTAGCAAAGTGGTTGATCACTTTGCAGGAATTTGATTATGAAATTAGGAGTAAGCCACCAAGGTTGCAAGGCATCGTGGAATGTCTTGTGGACTTTGGGGAGCCGAAAGAATCTGTGGGCTGAAGGTAGTAACATGGAGTTGTTATTTAAAATAGATACGGCATCTATTCCCTCCTGGTATGCTGCAATAACGCATTATTTATCGACGGGAGAGGCGGGATCCAAATTATCTAAAGCTGAGAGAAGGAAAATTAAGCAGCAAGTGTTAAAGTTTGCCTTGATCGCAGGTACATTATATCGGCAAGGGGTTGATGACATCTATCACCGATGTGTGATGCCTGACGAGGTGCCATTCATTTTGGAAGAGTGCCATGATTCTGCTTGCGGCGGCCATTTTTCTGGACGGCTTACAGCACAAAAGGCTTTAAGAGCAGGTTATTGGTGGCCTGCCATCTTCCAGGATGCATTTGCGTATGTTAAGAGATGCAATATTTGTCAACGACATGATAGTCGAGAGAATAGGAAACGACCACTCACCCCTATTATGGCGATACTTCCATTTGAGAAGTGGGGAATAGACTTTGTGGGTCCTATTACTCCGTCGTCGACTGCGCAAAAGAGGTACATCATTGTAGCAACTGACTACTTTACGAAGTGGTCAGAAGCACGTGCAACAAGGAAAGATGATGCTAAAGAAACTGCTAGTTTCCTTTTAGAGCAGATAATATGCCGTTTTGGTCCGCCGAAAGAATTAGTGTCGGACTGCGGAACCCATTTCCTGAATAAGGTGATCACAAGCTTGACAGAGACTTGGCAAATCAAGCATAACAAGACAACCCCATATAACCCGCAAGCCAATGGGCAGGTTGAGAGCACCAACAAGCAGCTTGTGGGCATCCTGTCCAAAATTGTGTCGGAAAAGAAACGGGATTGGGATAAAAAGTTATACGTGGCAGTGTGGGCCTATAATACGACCTTCAAACGAGCCACTGGCCATACCCCATTCAAGTTAGTATATGGGGAGGAGTGTGTCTTGCCTTTAGAGATTGAGCTACCGACTATTCGGTTTGCCAAAAAATCATTCTTTGAGTGATGAAGATGCACTTTTTGAGCGCTTGACGACCCTGGCACATTTAGAAGAGCTTAAGCTACAGAGCTTATTGCACCAAGAAGTGGCGAAGTGCCGAATGAAGCAGTTACACGACCTTAAAGCCAAGAAATACACCTTCAAGAAATGACAGCTTGTTCTGTATTATGACGCACGACGTGAATTATTCCCAGGCAAGCTAGAGCCCAAATGGGACGGGCCCTATAGGATCGTTAGAATAGGAAAGAATAAATCTACAGTCTTGTTAGCTGACCTTGAGGGGGTAGAATTTAAAAATAAGGTTAATCTTAATAAGATTAAACCTTATTATTTCTGATTGCACTAATACTATGACTGCCTTGCAGGTCTAGGCAAGATCGATCAAATATCTGCAAGGAAATCGTGGTAGAGGTTGATGGGTCGTCTGATCCCTTATTTAGAACACCCGTATTTAGAACAGCGGTATCATCAGGGAAAGCTCATTTGGTGCAGCAAAGGATATAAGGTGACTGAGCAAGAAGGCGGGACATTTATTTGGGAGATCAAGGTCTTCTGCCATCACTGCCTACAAATTTTGACGAGCATCCCTGTTGAATTCAATGATGATGGAGGGATGGAGCCTACAGTCCACCCGTTGAATATGCTGAATTTCGATTACCATACTTACGAGTAGAGTTCCAGATGGCGGGATATGTAAACCCTTTATGGACGTACACCTTGTACTTTGATGGGGCGTCCAGGGGTGCATGCAAAAAAGGAAGTGCAGGAGTTGTCATCCGAGACCCTCGACGACGCATTGTCATGAAGTTAGCTACTTATCTCGGGGTGAATTTTACCAATAATATGGCAGAATACAAAGCCCTGATTATGGGTTTGAATATTGCAAAGAAGGGTGGTATCCGCAGTTATTAGTGAAAGGGGACTCTCAGTTGGTTTCAAATCAACTCAATGGGACGTACATGGTACGAAACCCCATCCTTTGCATGTACCATCATACTGTCATAGCCCTGCTAGACGAATTTGATAGAGTGTCTTTTTAGCTGATTCCACGAAACTGGAATCAGTTTGCCAATTCATTGGCTAATTTTGCGTATGAAGAAGACCTCTTCTTTAATTGTGGCCCTTGTCTCGATATATCTATTGATGGTGAGACAGGACCTGGTCGTTTGTGGGGTATGCTTTCTGAACATGCCCTCTTTGGCAGACGATGGTTGATCTGGGTGATGCAGAGGGTAGGCGAGACTCATCTGCCTTTATTATCTTGGACCCACATACTGATTAGACGACACGTGATGCGAACACCTCTTGCGATATATGCAGGAGGGATGGGTCATAATTTAATGCACCTAGTTTAGGGCTATGAGCCCTGTTCCCCTAGGAATGGTATGCTTTGATGTCTATCATAGTTGTTTCTAGGAGGATATTATGCGTAGTATTGTTTGATTTCATTAGGCCAAGAGGGCCATTTCCCTGTCTAGTGCGGGTGTGTTTAATCGGGTTTTTGTTTTAAGTGTTGTGCTGGACAGATTTCGTGATTCATGGAATTTGGTGGAGCTTGGAGGAGCCTTTGCTGCGATGGAAGCTTCTTGTGGCCAATCCAGGTGATATCTCTCCTTTACGAGTACCTTTCTTTCCTGTTATATGTGGCTTTGTACTTGTCGAGGGGATACATTTTTGTTGGGGACCGGCAACCAAGGCATGAAGTCCCAGGTTTAGGCTAAGTATGTTTGAGGGAGGTCGGAGTAGTCATTGCCTCCTGTAAAGACATTGTCAGGCATCGAAAGACCTGTTTTAGAAGGAAGTCCTAGTGGCCCTGTTCTGCTAGCTTGCTAGGCAGCGCTTCTAGGAGTTCTTGTTAGTAGTGAGGCCGTTAGAGAAGCCTGCGAGAAGATAATAATGATGATGCTAAGAAACCTTGAACATCCTACAAGATGAATATAAATACGAAGGTGTGTAAAAAGGGATTCTAACCCCTATCAAAGAAAAGAAATGAAATGAAAATGTATAGGCAGTTGATCATCGCCTTGCGCAGGCCTGGTAGGTTCCTGGGGACGAGTCAGACCCGGCGCTGATACCTTGTCTTCCTAGGGGTGGCTTCTTGCCGGAAAAAATAAATGCATAACAAAACAAGGAAGATTGGAGCGAAAATAAAAGTGAGCGTTAGAAAAGGATTAAGTGTCGCCTTGCGAGGGCTTGGTAGGTTCTTGGGTGCCGAGACAGGTCCTAAGGCCGATGCCCTGTTCTCCTTGGGTCACTACGCTCAGCTCCCTCCTTTTTACATGCCCAAGTATGTCAATAAAATAAAAACCCTAAAAGAAGAAATGTACTGAAAGAAAATACTCCTTGATTAGGCTATAGGAGTCCTCGCCTTGTAGGAGCTCCTAGTTGTGTTGTCTTTAGTTGGTAAGTAGTTCAGACTACCACTTAGGGCAACCTCTTTGATAGTTTTTTTCGTTTGGCTGTGTTGGAGCAGTTGGTTAGTGACTCGCTTCGGATATTCCATTAGATGATGCTAGGCCTACTCCTTGTGGATGTCATGCCTTGGTTCTGTCCAGGGGTAGGGGCAGCATTGTGCTGAGTTTTATTATATATTTATTTTGTATCAATTTGATGCTTCTTTGGTTGTTTATGTGCAGATATGTTCATGGATTCGACAGGCTGAGTCGCCCTATCCCGTGGTCACCAATGAGAGCGGAATTTTGGTGCCGGGAATTGCTTAAAAATAACTAAAAATTATGAATATCAAGGTAAAAATATCCAATGTCAAAGGCGGCGGCTCGACCTAGGACGATTTTAAGCACCAAAGTGCTTTAAAGGTGCCCGAGCGACACTTGTTGATTTTTCATAATTTTTCAGACAGTCGTGCGGGTTGACACGAGCTACTGGCCAATGCGGGATGCCAAGCCGGATGCCCAGGATTTTTCAGAGTTCAATTCCAAGTCAGGACGGGGAAATGGCCAAGGAAACGGTCAAGATGCGAAGAGGTGGACATTAGAGTGGCCAAAGTGGGCATGACCTTTGGGAGCCCAATTTGAAAATGCCACATGAAATGTTGGAGAGAAATCGTGGAGAGAGGGAGAGGAGAAGTTGACGCCTGCCTGTGCCAAAAAATGCGCCAAGAAGATGGAGAGGGAGGATGCAGCCTGCAAACAACCTACCCAAGTGATCATTGCCCTTGCTTCCCCTCTGCCTGCTGACTCTATCGCCGCCCTTCACCCGTCAATTGGTGGCCTGAATGCTGAGATAGAAATCTAGTCTTTCTCTCTCCTCCCTCTCTCTCTTCTAAGGGGGAGTTCATGTGGGAGGAGAAAGGAAGAAGAAAGAATGATGGAGGCTTGTCCGGCATCGATCGGATTGCTCCGCGGGCTGGAAATGGTGACCTGTGATCTTCATGAGCATGAAGTGCTGCTGATTTTCAGATTTGCAGCCATGGACATGAAACCCGAAACACGCAAATAAGCGGTAATTCAATTTTTTCAAAGGAAATTTGAGAGTTCATGGCTTTTGATTGATAAAATGTTGTTCATGTGGGCTAAAAATTGTTTATGTTGCTGTTTTCCATGAGTACTTGTTGATCATAATCAGAAAATTAGAAAAACATGCATCTTGTAACTCAAAATAATACATTAAAACACGTAAAATATGGAAAATCAAGGGAAAATGATGGTTTTGAGCATAAAAATGGAAGAATAAATAGGAACACCAACTAAATTTTCATTTTTGTTTCAAGAAGGAACTAAGGGCCGCAGCCCATAACCTATTTTGAATTTTTAGTAATAAAATAATGTAGAAAATAAGGGAAAATACAAGGAAAATAGAGAAAAATCACAAAAAATGGGGAAAAAATGCATTTTGGGTGCGAAAAATTAATGAAAATTAAGAACAATGTTCGTGAATGTTTGTGGGGACTGAATCATGAGGATTTGCCTCAGTTCAACCCCACCTTCTTGTTCTAGTGTGTTTTTTCCGCTTTTTACACATAAAATGATGGCAAAATGTCTTATAAATCTATACAACAATGCAACATTTGATCGATGGGAGGGTAGAGTGGTTAAAATGTGTCTCAATGTGGAGTAAAATGATGAAAAGATTGCTGGCTTTTGTTTGCATGCCATATAGGTCGGTGAATAATTATAGAATGAGAGCCTAGTAGCACGAGGGTTTCCTCGGTGCTAGGTTCGTGCAACGCCGCATAAGAACGGTAGTTGAAAATCATTGAAAGGATGTTTTCCACATGTGCACAATATTGAGTTCATAATTGTTTGAGCACTTGGCATCCACAACATGCATAAATCATGGAAATATTTAAAGGTATCAGAAATCCTAGATGCACAGCAATTGCTTTCATTAGGACCTTGACCCACGTTGAGTGAGAGACAGGACACCCTAAGCCATAGGCTAGTCGTGGGGTCTAGGGGAAAGAGAAGTAAGGATAATGGTACATTCCTGTATACGATTAAATAGTACCTTGAGTGGATTTTGTGCGAAATGTTTATATGTTGAGCGACGCACCGAGGGGCCAATCCCCAAGGTGTAGGAGAGTTGCAGAGGGGTGGCGGCATTCAGCCGTTGGAGGACCCCCTATGTCTGTGCTTCGTGCCATTAGGCAATGTGTAAGGGACTCCCTCTGAGGAGTAGTGGGTGAGAGAAGAGTGGATTACAAACGATGTAATACAAACGCAAGATGTCTAGGAAGGCAATGTATGTGTCATCAACGCTCCTGGCCGCGAGGCCGTGGGGTTGTTGAGCGCGTGAGATAGAGGTCTGGCTAGTGCACGAGCCAGTGCTGGCCCGTTCTAGGTTCCATCACTTACATACCCAAGTGAGAAGTCGTTGGATGATAGGGCATTGGAGACAAATTGCTAGATGGACATCTATTCACCCTAACTACTAGCAAAAGAGATATGTTTAGAACCAACTTGATGCCATACTAGGCATACGACATGGTTCAAGTGCTTGAGTACAGACTACTTGACCAACCCATAGAAAAGGCCTAACTGAGGTGACTCATTCTCAAAATCCAACCCTATTAGTTAATAATAGGCCAACTCTATCAGCTAGGGCAAGACAGATTGTTGCAGAGATGTATGTGTGAGCATGAAATGCATGACGTACTAGTCGAGGCACATGGTGGAATTGTCGTAGAGGACACTTTAGGGGGGAGATACGACACCTTGCAAGGTGCTATAGTCTCAACTCTAGTAGCCCACGCTTTTCCAAGATACAACATGATTTGTGAAACAATGTGATAAGTTCCAATGGACCAAGGTGCCAATTTTCAAGGACACAATGGAGCCAAGTCCCATCATTGCAAGACAATCATTCGAGAAATGGACGATTGACTTCATTGGGCCTATCAATCCCGCACCTCAATATTTGCAAGCCAAATACATCATCATTGCCCCAATTATCTCACAAAGTTATGATAAGTATTCTTATACACGAGATTACAATTAAACAGCTATCCTTACAAACTTGAATGATAAATTTTAATGAGCTCTTTAATACTGATTTGGTAAAATATTTACTTAAATAGATTTTTTAAACCAAACATGCTTGGTACCTTTTATAAAAAATTAGAAAACTAAAGACAATTTCTTTAATTAATATCATCAAAGAAAGAAAATATTGCAAATACTAATGGAAGTAACTTCTCAAGAAAAAAATCAAAATTACATTTATGTATCTTCCTTGATGAAAGGAGAAGGAACATAGTTTAAACACCTAAAGTAGCCCTTAATTTCTCTTTCATTTTTATACTTGCTATATCTTGGCTTGATTCTTCTATGCCCTCGGGTGGTACTTCAAGAACTTGAACTTCAGTAGGAGGAACCTCTTGGGAGTTTGAATTTTGTTTGCCGCTCTCATGGACCCTCCACAATTGTGCTTCAACCTCTCTCTGCTCTTGAGTGTTGCAAACCACTGTAATAGTATTCATATGATTTACCAATGCCACCTTAGATGCAAGTCCACTTGCATATACATCAAATATAACCTCATGAGCATCATTGAATGCTTTGATTGTAGTTTCCATAACTTTCATTTTCTTTCTCAAAACGGCGTTTGCAATCCTTTGTTCTTCTTCAAGATCTTCATCATTGCACTCCTTGTCCAAGCCTTCAAAGTCCAAAATGGAAGGCTTTTTGACATTGTTTATATATCGCTCAAAATTGATGAAGCTTTTCTCCATGGTCACTAATGTCAAAACCACAAAAGAATCTATAGATCCAAAAGCAAACGTTCTATCCCTTGGTAGGAAGTCAACACTACCAACTAGCATGCGATATTTGCAAGAAATGCTTTCGAGAGCATTTTCCAAAGCTGTCGTTTGCTTTCGATCAAGAAATGATAACAACATGAATTGTTTAGGTTCACATGTCATTTGTAGTAGAGTGGATACAACCTTTCCAAACTTTATAGAGTCCCATTTCATTCCCTCAACCCCATGTGCTGCATCTAGAATAACAACCCCAATGGTAATTGGATCTTTGTAAACATTATATGTAAGATCAAAGGTTTCTAGATTGCATCCGACAACATATACATTCCAAGGGGAAGTAGTGGAGGATTGAAGAGGATTTTTCTTTTGTCAAATTAGGAAGTTCACAATATCTTTTGCTCCATTTGTTAGGGACCCTGCATCAGCTCCACATGTGAGCTTCTTTGATACCCAATCATTGCAAATGCCTAAAAACTTTGTGTAGACTTCATCATTGATATCATAATCATCAACAAGCTCTTCCCACATCTTCATCAGAGTGCTACTTTCTGGAACTGAAGCATTGAAAAGAGTGACTAATTCCTCCTTTAGGACCCTATCTTGCTTGATTTTCTTAGCCCTTGTTTCCATGTCAATCATATCTTCCTTATCCCATTTGTTTCTAAGAAAAAGGATATGACCTTCATTGATCTCCTCTTGTAGTGTAAGGATGTCTCCATCCTTTAAACCCATAAGGCAACAAAATGCAGCAGGAGAAGGTTGCCTTCCCTTTTTTCTCAAACTCTCCTCTTGGGATATAAGTTCACCTCTAGAGTATCTCTTCATGATTTTGATCCAACTATCAAATATTTCTTGGGAGCTAACAATCATATGGCAATCTCTAGATGCATAATTTTCTCCAATGTATGCCACAAATCTCTGCAAAAAAAAGATTGAAATAGTGAGCATAGAACAAAAGAAAGAGCATCACACTAATCTTCACAAAAAGAGAAGGTAAGCTTATATGTGATTACCTGCCATGGTACTCTTTGAGAGCTTGTCTTAGAAAGCCCTTGTTGGGGTTTTGGTGGAGAACCAAATGCTAGCCAACTGATCTCTTAATTTTTGAAGTTGCTCAACATAAGGGGCATTCTTCATAACATTATGTGATTCCATATTTGTCATTCGTGAAAGCTCAATGCACATTTTCACAAGACAATCAACTAATATTCTAGCATTTCTTGTGGTGTATAAATGCTTGGTTGCGAGACAACGTGTAGTATTACTCTGAATATATATCTTTGCTGCATGAATTGAGTGAAGCCCTGATATAATCCAATAACTATAAGTGTCCAACTTATTAGCATCCACATCATCACGATGCATGGGTCTCTTCTCATTGTTTTCTTGTAAAAAAGGCATAAGATATCCTACTGTTGTTGGGTTCATGGGGTTCTTTATGAAAGACGTGGTTAACTTCTCTACATAATCCCAACATAGTGACCTATAAGCATACAAAGGAGGTGCCTCATATCACCTATCAACGAGAATAGGAAATTGTGTTGTTAGACCAAATGGAAAGAATTTTTCAAACATGTAAAATCCTGATTCTTCCTTCTTTCCCTTCTTCTTAACTATTTCAGGGAAATCGAATGTTCTTTCTACTCCCTTGACCTCAAGAGAAATTACTGGCTTTGCAGGTGTAACTTCTAGCATGGAAGGTAAAGTGGCATCATTCTTAGTAGTGTTAGCAGCCATACTAACAACAAGAGCTTGTGACAAGAAAATTTGTTGAGGTGATTTTGACTTTGAGCTTGTGGGATTCTATGAATTATTTTCTTCTTGAGGAGAAGGTGAAGATCTCAAGTCTATTTGTTTATCTTGGAGCTTCATTCTTTTGTTGGCGCGATCACCTTTTCTTGATAGGAAAAGTAGCTCACTATTTTGAACACCTTGGAATGCTAATATAATGTTGTCTGTGCCCTTTACCTCCTAATAAGGTCCATCCAATTGTTTTCAAAGAGTATTCTTCATCCTCTTTAATAGGGGCAAAGTGAAATGACAAAGGATCAAGTTCGTATACTACATTTTTCCCCTTGATCTTAACAAGATTACATGGTATTCCCTCTTTCCCAGCACATCCATCTGTTATCTTCTCTATGACACTATCTTGTTGAAAAAATGCAATATCACTCTTTAAAGTGAATAAGAGAACATTGTCAGCCCTTTTTCCTTGACTATCATAAACATCCACATACCATGGATACACAAAATCACCACAAACTCCATCAATGGTTTGGGTCTCCTTTTTGGATGTGCTATCTTTCTTTGCCATTGAATAGTTCTACAAAGAGAAAAATTTGTCAGACAAAAGTGGATTTAAAAATATTCAAAATTTACAAAACCCAAATAAATGTATAGGATTTCTATGTTGAAAATTGAAAACACAACAACAGAAGATTTTACGAAATACAAGACAAATGTACTCCAAAGGGACTCTTCCATAAAATGAAATATTGAAATTTGAGATTAAGTGTGGCATGATATCCAACCATAAATATGTGTGCTTATGTATCAAATCTCATGGATTATCATGGCCCTAAGTTAGCATTAATTATGTTTCTCTTGCAAGAATCATATAGTAAAAACTTTGCCATGGACTTTGGTGAGAAGATCAAATTCTATTAATAGTGAGACTTGACGATGGGCTTAACCAAATGGTCAAGTGATAATGAGATGTTGAGTGTGAGTGTGGTATGCGATATAGTAAAAAATCATTATGGTTATGTAGAAAATGTCATGGATGATTTTGTCCCTAAGTTAATATTGGATTTATTCTCCATGTAAGTTTCCTATGGAAGGATCATACTCTAGGAACTTTGCTAAGTTTTTTTGGCCATGTGGTCAAATCCTATTTAATCAAAGAATGAGATTTAGTCCAATATGAGATCCACCTATATATCAATGTGGTTATGTAGCAATCTCATGATTCCATTTGGCCTAGAGTTAACATTTTAATTAGTGCACATGTAAGTTCCACTACAAGGATACACACATATAGCGACGCTAAGTAGCGACGTTTTTTTTTCGGCGTCGCTATTTACGTCGCTAATCCTAAAAATATTTTAAGTCAAAAAATGTGTCGTCTAGATGTCATCCATGCCTTTGATGGTGAAGAGCTTTACAAGGGAAGAACTAAAGTGGCATTGGTTGAGAGAGGTATCTTCTTTTACGATTATTTTTACATACTACCTTTCTTTAGTGAGCAATGGGAAACCTGGACCAACCTTTCCTTTCTAGATTTCAAGCGTGGAGAGTAATCGTTGCTAGATTCAAAAACAAGTGAGAGTTATATGTGCATTTTTTTTCACAAGGTGAGGAAATGCCTAAAGTCCAACATTTTAAGTAAGTAAATAAAAATATATACTTTCACTACCATAGCTATTTTTGTGGACTTCTTCTCTAGTACTTAAGTTTGGACCTCAAGAGCCATGTTCTTAGTGAAGTGTCTTGAGTGGCCAGATTTACTGCAAATATCACAATTGACATTCGGATAATTCCTAGGGAAATGTTGCCCACCACACCACTTACAGAGCTGAATCTTGAGGGGCCACCCTCTTCAGGACGTTAGCTCCCTATCAAAGTCTATTGCTTCTTAAGAAAGTTGACATCCACAGCTATTTGTCAACACTGTTCAGAGTTAATATCGGTGTAGTGCTTCATCATGTTCTTAACTTCACCAAGGATATTAGAAGCACTCGACTCATAGCCGCGATCATCAGTCTATCGCCCCATGGGCCTAACCACTTGATTAGGAATTGGTCGCTGACCAACTGGGACAACATTAGGATTCATTGTTTGGTTTCCCCCACTATTTAACAAGGCCGCATGACTATGGAAGTTGGACTCATTCTATTTAATGTTTAAGTACTTTTTTTGTTTCAATGAAATTTGATACTTCATTGTATTTAGAAATTTCATTACTATTTTCTTCTTTCTGAGAGGTGACAACATACAAATGATAAAATCTCCATTTTCTCACTTGTACAGGTATCATGAATAACGAATTTTATTTTGGAGAAACTGTGAATTTGCTAGTTGATCATGAGATTGTTGCACTTGGGAGAGTGCATGCAATACATCCAAATGAGACATGCCATGGAGAAACAGTTGAAGATGGATATATTTTAGTGGCTATTGATAAATGTTTAAATGTAGCAGCATATTTGCCATTCCCAACAATTGATGCAATGAAGGTTCTTGAAGCTGTAGGTGGTTTTGCAAAATGGGGAAAGAAAGATGTGGTGGTTGTTTCAAACTCAATAACAATTCATGACGGAGGAGATGATTACAAATCAGACCATGTCCTACCTTCTGAGAATATTGATGTGCTTATCATTCGTGAAAGTTGGAGAGAACGTAGAGTGATGCTATGGACAGAAGGCAACACTGTGTGTATGATTGATTCTATCAAAACCATGGGAGATATCTACTATGATGCTGCGTGAAAAATTATTGTTTCCTTTGTTTTGGTCATCAAAAGAATGAAATAAAAACTTGTTGATATTACAAGATAGATTTTCTTGCAGTAGAATCCCTTTTTCCTTGGTGTTCCTCTTGGGGCTCCCACTCAAAGACCTTTTGGATATACTTCTTATGTGATAAGTAAAGGAGCCCCTGATGGTGGTCATGCATAATGTGTATCCCAAGGATATGTGAGGATTGTCCCATGTCATTCATCTCAAATCTTTGAGCTGACTTTTCAGAGTATCCAGCTTATTAGGAGCTCTCATAGCAATCAACATGTCATCCACATAGAGTGCTAAAATCAAAAGGCTACCATCATGAGCCTTCTTCTAAATAAACATGAATACATATCACTACATGTATATCTATGTGAATGCATGAAAGCATCAAACATATGGTACCATTCCCTAGGTGCCTATTTAAGGCTTTCTCAATCTACACACTAGGTATTCCTTGCCTTTTTTTCTCAAAGCCCTTAGGCTATTGCATAAAAATATCCTCATGTAAGTCCCCATGTAAGGGTGCTTGTCTTAACATCCATATGATAAAGCTCTACATCTAACTAAGCAACCAATGCTAGTACCAAGCATGGGATAATCATCTTGACTACAAGAGAAAAGGCTTCCTTGAAGTTAACACCATGCTCCTAGCAACCAATCTGGCCTTATAGGTAGGCTTGGGGAGTCTAGGGATGCTCTTCAACTTCTACACCCACTTGCATGGCAATACACACTTTCCACCATGCAAAAGGAACCAACTCCCATGCATGATTTTTCTATAAAGAGTCAAACTCTAACCACATGTCCCTCTCTCAAGAGTGACTATCACCATGGCGCATGGCCTCATCATAAGTGAGATGCTCACCTGCATTTGTCACCATCACATAATCAATGGAGGGCTAAAACCGCTCAAGAGGATGTCTAGCTCTAGCAAAGCATCTCAAGGTAGGCTAAGGAGCTTGCATATTCTATCTAACATCATGGTCATGTTCCACTAGAGCATCAACTATGGTATTGCTTTAAGCTATCTAGTTGGCTGTATGGGAGGAGGAGGCTCAACCTAAAATATAACCCTATGTATCTCGACTATCTATTCAGACTGCTTATACATCTTTTCCTCATGGTGGATAGTCATTCCCTCAACTCAAAACTCTTGTGGTAAGCATGCTTCCCTAAGCATACTACAGACCCTTTCTTGTAACGTGTCCACCTGTTATCTTTAGGACACGTCTTAGCAGTCCATCGGAAAGGATGTTTGGAAAGCTCCGCCTGGCACTCCTATGGAATGTTACGGGTTTTGCGATCGAGGAATTTCCGCGTCTACCACGTAGCGGAAGTATTCCTTCCGTTCCCACTTAGGACCGACCTTTCATTAATTTGCAATGCATAAAAACCACTTGCCAGAAATGCATAGAAATCTTATGCTCATGTTATTTTGTTCGTTTTATTGAAAAATACTAATGACCGAATCCCTCAATTGTGAGCTATTAGCCAAAATATTTTCAATCGAAAAAAACATGCATCCTCATTCCTCAAATGATCCATGCATAATTGAAATATTACGACGTTAATCAAATTTAGGAAGAAAAACCTGGACTTGTGGTGAAATGTCCACATGGATGCTAGGAGATGATCCTCCTACGTTTGCGCCTTGTGCCTTCTTAGGAGCCATCTCGAATTTGACCTTTTCACCTTAGATGTAGAGTTATGACCTTGGTCGTCTCCTTCACATGCGAAACTCCCTTTGTGACCGCTTGCACCGTCTTTCGGAATTGGTTTTAGAAGTTTCCTCCTTGAAGTAGGGATTTCACGATTAGGACCTTACAACCATCAAGAATGACTTTGTGGAAATGCTAAGGGGCTTAAACTCCGGGTTTGGAAAACCCGCTTTGTAGGGCCGATGGGAAAAGGGTTTGAAACCCGAAAGTGAGGATTTTCATGGAAAAGGGGGTGCTTAGACCTCAGGGGGGTTTTTAAAAAACCCTCTTGAGAGCCAATAGGAAAAGGGGTCTTATGAAACCGAGGCTAGAGGTGGCTAAGAAAAAAAAGATTTGTATGGGACCCCACGGAACAAAGGGGGTTTTAAATGGTCTTAGTGGATCGAAAAAGGAAAGAAGGGGGATGTATAGCTCGCCAGTGAGGGGGTTAAATCTTGGGGTAACTGGGCTTTTAACCCACTTGAGAGGGCAATAAGAAAGGGCACGAGAAGAGGGGGCTTTGGATCTCGGGGGGGTTATTAAACCCACTTAAAGGCCCTTCAAGGAAGCCCACAAGAAGGGGGGCTTCCCAAAGGCCTTTTAGAAGCTTCTCAAAAGCTTCTGAGAAGCTTCTGTGGGCTTCCATTCCATGTGGAGAAAAGAGGCGACGAGTTCTTTTTCCCAGGCAGTGTGTTGGCAACTGATGGTAGCAGCGTCCTGCGGCAGCTTTTGGAGCTCCTCTCCTCCATGGCAGAAGTAACTGGCTGAAGCAGAATTGCTTCCCTCTGCCACACGGCTAGCCTTATGCCCTCTCTCACAGCCCTCAATTTCAGCGTGATCCCTCTCAGCCTCTTCCTTCATTGGTCTGGGCAGCGTTACACTCAGCTCTACCCCTTATCCTTACAATAGCCCTGGCTTTTATAGCCAGAGGGAGAGGTACCTCCCTCCCTCCACACGGCCATACGCATGGCCTCCACCCCCTTGCGAGCTCCAACAAGGATGCCCAGTCATCCTTGCTATACCCCTCTCCTCTAGCACAACTGTCAACTGGGGGAAAGAGGGGATAATACTAAAAACTTTTACGATAATTCAGTTATTATCCTTATGACTTCTTACCAAGAGGGGATTCATGCGACATATGTGGTTTCATAAAACCATAGTCTCGGTTCTGACAATGGAGTTCGTGTTTTAATTTCGTACACCCACTGCCTATATTGTATTGCGTGAGTATCATGGGGTTTAGATATCGGAAATGTTACATTCTCTTCCCCTTGGAGGAATCGAGATGTCCTCATCTCGAGATAAACTGGGGATATCGATTGTTGAGAGTGCTTTCATCTACCCAAGTGGCATCCTCCTCGGGATAATCTTTCCACTGGACTAGGTTTCTCTCAAGGTTCTGTATCTGTAACGTATCCACCTGCTATCTTCAGGACACGTCTTAGCAGTCCATCGAAAAGGATGTCTAGCAAGCTGCAGCCGGCACTCCCATGGAATGTTACAGGGTTTGCGATCTAGGAATTTCCGCATCTGCCACGTAGCGAAAGTATTCCAGCCGTTCCCACTTAGGACCCCGACCTGAATTAGGGTTTTTCCTATTGGTCATTTCCTAATGGCAACTAGCATCGAGAACCCAAGTGAACTACTTTACGTAGAATCACCAGGTCCGAAGCAGATTCACGCTGCACTTGGTTCAAGGAGAATGGGAAACGAGAGGGATGCAAGGCTTGACCTCTCTGCCATAAGGCATAGTCCCATTCCCTTCCCCTAAAACAGTGTAAATCGGGATTATTGTAACTTAGATTTAGGTCAACGCTCTTGCTGTTTGTGTTCTTTGAACGATCTTCTTGCTATCCATCATGATTGAGAAAAGTTCCCGGCCAATCGGGACCACCCATCATAGGACGGACCCATGGCCACATCCACCGCACTTTCCTCAGGTTTTTCTAGTTATTTAATTACCTAACACATTTATTTGGACATGTATAAATCAGCTTCCTTAATTAGCCCGTTAGGCATTGTTTCCTTCACGTAATCATAGCACTTGACATAGAAAAGCAATGTCAAACAAGTTCCTTTTCAACAGGTTATCATATTTATCTTTGAAATACATAAAGTCCAGCCTGTAGGCTTATCCATAATTTTCCACAAGGCTATCTAGCAATCCACAGGGATTACTAATCAAAGATTCCACCCGTAGACTAGTATGCGGGCCTTGAGATCCAATCCCAAGTCATGTTGGCCTCTTGTGTAGGGTCCGGAAGGCAAGGAATTTACAGCCAGAGCCCCCTCTAGCACCCAAGCATCCTCCTGCTCCAAGTAGCGTGCAACGGAGAGACCTCTCATGGCGGGTTCGGTCTACCTTCCCGGCGCGGTTAACAACCCCCTTGGTTAGGGTCAAGCAGGCAATCGAGGGTAACTGAAGCTGCCTCTCCCTTCAGGCCTTCAACCTAAAGCAGTAGATATCCATTTATCCTTTAATTCTTTGAGCAAACAAAGCAAAACAGTGCTCTTAAAACTGTTACAAGCACAATCATTTCCATTGATCGCTATTTTGGCCAACTACTAAGGAGCGAATCCTTCTTCTGAATGTGTCTAGCACTCGATCCGGGATCAATTACAACTTGGCAAGATTCCCAAGGGTTTATTTGTTAACCCTATATCTTGGGTTAGGGCCGTACCCTATTCACCGACTTAATCAATATCTTAAGTTCATATGTTATTCCAATTTATTGATTGGTCTTTTGCTTCCAAGCAATTATCTTTACCCAAGAAAGGTACTATATCAAGACATTTTTTCATCCTCTTGCAAGATAAACTTGCATAAGAATCTGCCAATCTCATTCCGAGGAATTGGCCATTCCCTTGTGATCAAATCACAAGATCATGCGACTCTGCAACTTGTTGCGCAAGTGTCGCATCAAACGATGGGACTATTCTACCCATCAATGGTGTCTTCTAACCACGATATCATGATTAGATATAACAATCTGTTCATGATTGCTTTAGGCCGACATTGTTGGTCCTAGGGTTCCGAGTTTTATCTTTTTAGCGAGAGATTCTTAGAAAAAACCCTAGATCACTTCTCGCAAGTATGTTCCAATGTCCCTACATTCCGTGAACATGGGCAAGTCTTTAGGGTCATACTACTAGGCTTTAGGATTTTATGTTTAAACATGCAGCCTTTTTCTACTTTCATTTCCAAATGAATTTGTCTATGCAAATTTTACACAACCTTTCGTTGATTTGAGTTTTTAGGCCTCTTGCCTAGTTAAATCTTCTTCATACAGCCCTAGCAATTTCCTACAGTTGCTAGTAACTTTCTTTAAGAATCATTTCGAAAAAGATGTTCAATAATGCGATAGGCGGTTTATTTCTTCCATGCTTAATCGAAGTGTACTATCATCATTCCGTTTTGTAAAAATGGACATTAATTAATCTAATTTCATTTCCTTGCAATGCATCAAAACCACTTGCTAGAAATGCATAGGAATCTTATATTCACTTTATTTTGTTCGTTTTAAAAAAAATACTAATGACCGAATACCTATTAGCCAAAGTATTTTCCATTGAATAAAAAAACATGCATCCTTATTCCTCAAATGATCCATGCATAATTGAAATATTACGACGTTAATCAAATTTAGAAAGAAGAACCTGGACTTGTGGTGAAATGTCCACATGGATGTTAGGAGACGATCCTTCTGCGGTTGCGCCTTGTGCTTTCTTAGGAGCCATCGCGAATGTGGCCTTTCCAACTTGGACGCAGATTTATGATGTTGGCCGTAACCTTTGCACACGAAACTCCCTTTGTGGTTCCATCGTTCTTCAGAATCGAACCTTAGAAATGGAACTTATTAATTTCTCATTCCTTTCGTAGAAGCTCCGTGGTGCAAATTGTCTACACAGGAGGGGTTTAGCACTTGGGCTAATTGGGAGATTGTAGGAAATCCAAGAGGGAAAAAGGGCTTGACGAGGCTTTTTAAAGGCCTCAGATAGGACTCCATGGAAATGGGGGTGCTAAAATGGACTTTGGCTGCATGGAAAAAGGGGGCAAAGGGTAAAAAAGACCTTAAAGAAGAATTTTTACAGAGGGGGGGTGCTTTGGATTCCAAGGGGGGGTCTATCAAGCCCGCATGAACAAGGGCCCCCCCACAAGGAAGAAATGGGGGTATAATATGAAAAGGGGCTTAGGAAACCCCCTTGGAAGCTTCAAGAAGCTTCCAGAAGCTTCTGCTAATCATGGAGAACCCACGTGGAGGGAGACTTCACTGGCGGCGTCTCGTCAAAGGTCACAGCCTCCCCTCCTTCATGGCACTATGGCGCTGCTCTCAGTCCCCCCCTCTGGAGGCATTTATGGCTCCTCTCTTCCTCTCGACGCAGCATGATGGTTCCTCCTCTATCTCACAACTTCCCTTCCCCACTGCGGCAGCACCAGTGTGTCGGCCTCTCTCTCGACGGTAGTATATCAGTCACCTGACGGCTCCTCCTAGTATTTATAGCTGAGGGAGGGGACCTTCACGCCCCCATGCGGCATCCTGCATGCCCTTGCTCCCTCCATGGAATCCAGCAGGGATGCTTATTCATCCCACTTTCCCTCCCTCTCCCCCAACACGACAGACGGTTGGGGGAAGGAGGGAATAATTTTTTTTTCCCATAATTCTAATAATAATCTCTTCCCAAGAGGGGATTTTTATGTGGGAGGAATTGGAATTATTACATTCTCTCCCCCTTGGAGGAATCGAGATGTCCTCATCTCAAGATAAACTGGGGATATTGATGGTTGAGAATGCTTTCATCTACCCAAGTGGCATCCTCCTCGGGATAATCTTTCCACTGGACGAGGCATTCTATCAAGGTTCTAGATCTCAGTTGTCTCTCCCTAACATCTAAGATCCTGTCACGCCTTAGTTCAAGGACTCCTTGACTAGGCATTACAACTTGTTGGTCATCAAGTACATGGTTAGGATTAGATACATACTTCTTCAATAGGCTGATATGGAATACATTATGAACTTTTAGGTTCTCCGGGAGTTGCAGTCTATAGGCATTAGGTCCTAGGCACTTGAGGATCTTGTACGGTCCACAATACCTTGGACTTAGCTTCTTGCAATCTCCTAAGGATAGAGAACTCTTCTTTGGGCATACGTGAATGAAGACCATGTCACCTTCTTTGAAGATTCTATCTTGACGCTTCAAATCCGCATATGCCTTTTGTCTATCCTTGGCAGCTTGGATGTATTGTCTTATTGACTTTATTTGGTTATCCATCTCTTCCAACATCTGCCTTGAGGCTTCAACCCTCAAGGTTGGATCTGAGAAGTTTAGGGGACTTCGACAGTCATGACCATACAATGCTTGAAAAGGGGTCATCTGAATGCTCTGTTGGTAAGAAGCATTAAAGGAAAATTCAATCAAAGGCAAGTATTGAATCCACCTTTTTGGTTCACGATAGCAGTATGCCCTAAGCATATCCTCAATGACTTGATTGACTCACTTTGTTTGGCTATCCGTTTGGGGATGGTAAGCTATGCTAAAACAGAGTTGAGTCCCAATGGCTTCAAAGATGGCTCTCCAGAAGTGTGATGTGAAGAGAGAATCACGATCACTAACGATTCTTCTTGGTAGCCCATGTAGCTTGAATATCTCCTTGATAAAAAATCTTGCAATGTCCAAGGCTTTATAGTTTGTCTTTACTAGAATAAGGTGTGCAACCTTAATGAGCATGCCAACCACAACCATGATGGAGTTGTATCCTCCCTAAACTTGGGGTAGGCCAACAACAAAGTCCATACTGATAAATTTCCATTTCATTTGGGGAATGTCAAGTGGTTGTAACTTCCCTAGCATCTTGACATGTTTGGCTTTGAT